>NC_058377.1:19007500-19361666 GCF_018350175.1 Felis catus | reverse complement strand
TTACACATCTTCAGTGTCTTTCTTAACTCCGCCCAATCTTTGCAAATAATCCTTTCCCTAAACCTCCCCCAGTTTCCCCATCTGAGTGCGCTACTTTCTTGTGTGGACTCTGATTTTCTAGGTAAAGTTAACATAAGCTAGGTAACAGAAATTAGTCACTCCTGTGTGGGAGATGAGGGATGGGAGAGTAGATATTTATCTTTTCCATAATACTGTAAGCTCTGGAAGGGCAGGGACCATATCTAAGACCTCCTTTATAATTCTTTACAACACCTGCAAAGGGTGCTCACAGTGCATGCTCAGAGCATGTGGAGAATCTTACTGAGTTCCACGGAAATCCTCGAATTTGTTATAGGCTTAAATGGAACGTAAGTCCTTGGCTTAGGATGTAGACTTCAAGAAGTCAAGGACCACACTATTTTTTTAAACGGCATTTATAATATAATCTCCCATGACACAAATATCAAACCCACCCTGGAAATTCTAACTCCATAAAAATAGAAGATGTACACCATGGGTTATGTTGGTTTGTGTTTAGTAGATGAGAAATAACTCTAGTTAAAGCATTTGGGTCTAATTTTCCTTTTACAGCACCAACTCACCCTTTACTATTTGTTAGTTTTCCTATTTGTGCTATTTTTTTATGTGTTTATTTATATGGCTTCCACCATGGTGTCGACACTAAAGAGTAGCATTAGCAATATTCTGAATATGATCCGGGTGGAGGGAACATTTGGATGTGTCTGAAATAGGATTTAAGAACTTGAGGATAAAGGGAATATTTACCAGAATAGGTATCTTCACTATTTCTTTGGGGTTCATTTTACCGATTTGCCCTTTGACTTTTACCATAATTCCAAATCTCTCCATACTTTAAATTTCAAAATGACTCCCAGTTTCATGAAATGTAGCCACTGGGAATGGAAAACACTTTGATCTTTAATGTAGTAAGTTTTTGCTGGTATGGGAGTCTATTGTTTTTATTTTCTACTTTGAGCAAATCCATGCTTTAATATCTACTTGCTCTGAAACTTGTGAAAATAGATTAGGAAAAAGTTAAGAAGAACTTGCCTTTGGACTTTCTTTACTGAAAGGAAACTCCCCAGCCAGTTCAAAGAGCAGATCCCTTACTGTTCATATTTTGCAAACAAGAGCATTTCTTCAACAAATGGAGGCAGTTGGAACATTGTCAACTCAGATAAGTTAAGCTTTGTGTCTCCCTGGTAAGTGAAACTGTTTAATGATAATTTTACTAGTCCACTTGGGAAGTGACCGAAGCACTATTAGATAAGTTAAGATTTTTAAAAAGCCTGGAAAATACTTTGCCAACTGTTTCTTCTTGGCCTCTTGGCAAAGATCAACAGTTACGTTCCCTATCTAGGGACTATCTCTTATGGGCCAGACCGGATGATCTAATAGGTCTTTATAATCTCTAAATACTGTGACTTTTATCCCCAAGTGAACTACACAGTTTATTTACATAGAAACACATTCACAGGCTTAAGGAAATGCAGTATGACTAATGCTAAGGAAAGTGAGCCAGAATGACTCAAGTGGCTTTTTTTTTCCAAATAGGATAAGTAAATTAAAATCATAGACATTCTCTCTAGTTCCCTTCCAGCATCTCAATATGTAGATTTTAGATGTCAGAATTCCCCAGTAGTGAATTATTTTTCTGCCACCAGCAAATTATAAACATGTTGTCCTGTTAAATCAGTAAACCTTTGCCGTACTTCTCAAGAAAGCTCTTCAATGGAGATTTGGTTTAATTGTTGTTTTAATTTTACATTCTATCTCAGGCACATGGGAAATTAAAAACGTTGGGAAGGATGGAAAAATAAAAATTGCTAGAAAAATACAAGCATGATAAATAAAGCATAATCATTGTGCATTTCAACTTTATTAAGAACGTGTTTTTGTGCCTTGAGCTACATTTATCAAGACAAATGAAGCATTGGGAGGAATCTCGATTTTTTAATAAAAAAGTCGTTTCCTCGGGATTGTGTTGGCAAAGACCATGCTTTTAAGGAGTCTCCCCTCCCCCCAACCCCACCTTTGTGTTGTACAAATTTTTGATGCTTTCTCCATCAGGTGACACTTTGAATTGTCTATCTGGGACTAAAAATCAAACAGTTTTATTGTTTTGATTTTTAAATCAAATCTCCATAGATGACACTGGACATCCTTAATAAATACAGGGACAGTCAAGAGGTCTTACTTCCAGAGGACTTCGAGCTTCTCAGCTGATTACTTGCCCAACTTACTCTGGCATACACAGGTGAAAAGAATGTGGACATGAGATACCGAATAAGAAGGCAGATGACAAGACCCTGGTATTACCCATGAATTGTGTGCCTAAGCCAACTGGGTAAGCTTCAGGCCATTCTTTGCTTTCCGGGGAAGTGTCTGGATGCTGATCCTTTCTGATAAAAACGGGTAGTAGTGAGGAATTCTGTCCGGGGGCTGGATGATCAGTCCCTTCCATTGTGCTTTCTGCTTCCCCAGTCCTGATTTATCATTTGGAAGTCAGTTCTAGTTCAGCACTGAGGAGAAAGGCCATATAAACACAATGCATTACTCTCCGACAGCCTGTAACTGACTACACAATTGATTAGGTTGCTTATCCGTAAACGAAAGCATTTCTTAAGAGGTGATCATTTTTCTACGGGTTCTCTTATATAGTATATGCTACAAGTTCCAGTAAGTCACTCCCAGCCCCCCACTGCGTCAAGTGAAGATATCTCTTAGGTCACTCCCACAATAAATTCGACATGAAATGTGGTGTATATTCCTCATCCCGCAGTCTTATGGTTTAAGCGAGAGTATCACTCTCCTGAACATAGCTCATTTTACTAACTTATCTCCGTTTGGTGTCTCATCACATTCTACCATGATTTATCTTTCCTCTCCATTACTTTCATAGCGCATGCTTTGAAATTACCCTAAAACTTAGATCCCCGCTGAGGGCCGTGTTCATGGTGGAAGATGCGTTTGTTTGGACTGTTGGTGTCCTCCGAAGTCTAGCTCAAAGGTCACCTTCTCTCTTTCTGTTTCCCACTCACCTCCCTCAGGCAACCCTTCCTTTTGTGCTCAACTAACACTTTGTTCAAACAGTTAGCATACCATTATATGAGTGTTACACACGTCTGTTTTACTGAGAGCTTTAGTGAATCCTTTGATGGGACAGACACCATTTCAATCACCCTTTTATTCCCAAGCAGACACATAATAGTTGCTTAATAAGTGTTGGCTCACTTGAACCAGATTTTCTTTTAGTAAACAATGTTGATAGGCCCGTGATTTAGGGAGTGGTAAACTCAGCTAACATTGGCACCCCACGTTTCCGTTCTGTTTTGCATTCTGGAGCATCTAGGGATTTTTTTTTTCTTTCGTTCTGCTGTTGTTTCAGTGCACAAGATTGACTCTGAAATACGTTTAATAGCCAAGTGAAAGTAGGATGCGGTTGAGGCTTGGCTTTTGAAAAGTTTCCTCAGAATATTGGGAGTTCTCAGAAATGTAAGTGTTCAGTAAACTGTGGCTGCATAGAATCAAGCCCAATGCGAAACATTAATGCTTATCAGAACGCGATTGACCAAATTTTACTACTTAATTTTTATTTCTGAGGGATCACATGCGATTTCCCTGCAATGGGATGAGACTTCCAGGGGAGGAAATCTTCCTTGATGAAATCTACCCTTTTCTGCATTGTTTATTGAGTGCAAATAAAACCATCATGGTCATGAAGATGATGAATGGCTTTGCTTTGATGTTACTAACCTTCCACAGTTGTCGTTGCTTCCTACTGAGCCACATTTCTACTATAGTTTTTGAAGTTTTTTAAACTGAGGAATAGATTTTATGATGGTGGTGGCAGTGATAGTGGTGACAGTTATTTGTTTTGTTAGCATTCATTGTCCAAATGGAATAGACAGTAAATACTGAGTTACCTTTTTCACTTACCAAAATTAAAAAGTCTTTCCAATCAAGTGACATACTATTACGATACCAACTGCGTCTAGCAATGTCTATTCAATTTAAGAATTCAGTGAATAAATTTTAATACATCTCTCTGTCTGAAAGGATTTCAGTACAGCCCTGCCCAGAGAGTTGTGACGATAGTTAACCACTCATTGGTTTTCCCAACCAATTTCATTTCACTTTATCAAATAATTGTTAATCTACTGATCTTCTGTTCTCTTTTCTTTTATGTCTGTTTCAAGTTTTAATTTGTCAATAGTTAATCCGTAATTAACACCAATGATATGGGCCATTCACAATGTGTTGTATGTGCTCAATCTTCTCTGTTATACATAAATTATATATATGTATATATATATGTGTGTGTGTATATATATATATATATGTATATATATATGTGTGTGTGTATATACATATATATGTATATATATATGTATATATATGTATATATATGTGTGTGTGTGTATATATATATATATGTATATATATATACACACACACACATATATATACATATATATATATATATCTCTCACATTTATTCATTCAGTTATTAAATAGTGCTTTACTGAGCATTTATGCTAGGCGCTGTGGTAAATGCAAGATAGATGTGATATTTCCTGCCCTCAAAGATCTTGAAATGTAGTGAAGGGAATAATGTAATTACAAAATAATTACTTCACAAATATAAATGCATTACATACAATTCCAAAATGCTGCAGTGAGTCAGAGGAAGAGGATATTTCCAACTGTAGAATCAGTAGGAGGCTGCATGAAAGATACGTATTTTGTGCTGGGCTTGACTAAGGGGTCAGATTTTGAGGAACAGAAATTAGGGACAAAATATTCCTGATGGAAAAAAATGTGAAGAAGGGGCTTAATTCGCAAGAAGTGGGACCCATTTGGGAATGGAAAGAGTCCATTTGGGCTTAGACGTAGTAGAAAGAAGAGAAGACTTTACAAGCAATCTGGAATCAGTTCACGGAAGGAGTTGAGTGCCATGTAAAGGTGTTTGGAATTTTGCCAGGTAGCTATAGGGAGCAGGTAGGTTGATTAACTGTCCACTTTAAGATGATTAATTAGCGTATAAAGTGGACAGGACAGGGAGTGGGGAGACTAGTTAAGAGCTTATTACCATAGACTCAGGTGATCCCTGTATCAGTCTGAACTAGAGTGTTGGCAACGTGTACAGAGAGGAGGGAATATTTGGCATATCCTGTCCGTGCAATGGGGATTCAACAGTAGATGAGTAAGAATAAGGATGACAAATACTTGCCGAAGGTTGATTAAGTAAATTAATTTATTTTGGATTTAAACAGTATGGCGTTGTGCATTTTTACAGCAGTATTTGGCAGGCCAGGATAGACGCAGAGGAAACAAATGGCGATACTCAAGATCAGAGTTTGGAAAATGAAAAGGTATAAAAGATCAGAAGATTAAGATCCTGGGGTTCTAGTGAAAGCATCACTGAAATGTCTTCACAAATGTTACTGACTAAATAGAGATAGTTTAAGTACAGCTAGAAGACAGTGATTAACTGAGGGGATCAGAAGGAATTTTGAGGTTTCTTCTATCACAAATAGAAATTAAATACATCCAACACAAGTGAGGAGTGGATGTGCAGTAAGTAAGAGATTTCCTGAGGGTGGGGCCATTCCAGATGATGATGAAGTTCAGGTTATCGCCATGTGTACTGTTGACTGTAGTCATGGAAATGAAAGGGGATAAATATCGTTAGACTTTTTTTTTTTTCAGCGTTTATTTATTTTTGGGACAGAGAGAGACAGAGCATGAACGGGGGAGGGGCAGAGAGAGAGGGAGACACAGAATCGGAAACAGGCTCCAGGCTCTGAGCCATCAGCCCAGAGCCCGACGCGGAGCTCGAACTCACAGACCGCGAGATCGCGACCTGGCTGAAGTCGGACGCTTAACCGACTGCGCCACCCAGGCGCCCCAAATATTGTTAGACTTAATGAGGCCAGGGTACTAGAAAGGCCCTCAGACAGCAAGGAGGAAAAGGTAGTAAGCTGAAATAGAACTGAATTATAGAATTAAAACACCCCCAGACAGAATGGAAGTTCAGAGAGAAATCTCACGAATTGTCTCCATCTCTAAGAAAATTGTGCCCAGAAAACTGGGCAAGTCTTAGTGAAGAAGCCCCATTCTTTCTGCTGGGCTCTGATGATTGAAGAATCCTTAGTTACTTTCTAATTTTTCAAGAATTCAATTTGTCATTTCTTTTTTTTTTATTTTCAACGTTTTTTATTTATTTTTGGGACAGAGAGAGACAGAGCATGAATGGGGGAGGGGCAGAGAGAGAGGGAGACACAGAATCGGAAACAGGCTCCAGGCTCTGAGCCATCAGCCCAGAGCCTGATGCGGGGCTCGAACTCACGGACCGCGAGATCGTGACCTGGCTGAAGTCGGACGCTTAACCGACTGCGCCACCCAGGCACCCCCAATTTGTCATTTCAAATGCAACTGTTATTCTCTTATTCACTTAAGGCAGAGGTACATAAGTTCACAATCACTCGATATGTTTTAGGGTACAGTCGATGCTCACTTATGAATTCCATATTTTCAAGTTTGCCAACTCACTAAAATGTAGTTATTTGTTAAACCCAAATTAATACTAGCAATGCTTCTGTGGTCATTTGCAGACACACACACAGCATCGAAAATTTATGTCGCCCATTCACATGTTCCAAGCTGAGGTCAAACAAGGTGACCTCCTTCTGCCTTCGTGTTTCGGCTCTCATACTGTGTCCTTTTTAAGATCTATTTAGTGCCACGTTTTCCCCATTTGTGCACTTTTTGTTGATGATGTCAATGTTTAAAATGGCCCCCAAGCCGCTGTGTAGGTCCTAAGCACAGAAAAGCTGTCACGTGCCTTTTGGGGAAAATACACGTGTTAGATAAGCTTCATTCAGTCATGAGTTACAGCTGTTGGCTGGGAGTTCAATGTTAATGAATCAACAATATATATTAAATAAGGTGTCTTTAAACAGAAACACACATAAATCAAGGTTATGTATTGATCGGCTGATGAAACCATGACCAGAAGCTTGCAGGAAATGCTCCTTGTACTTCCACTGGGAGCAGTTCTTCAGTATTCACTAATTCAGTGTTTGTGGCACCTCTACAGACATAACTACCGCAAATAGCGAGAATCAACTGTACCTTGTTTGTGTTAAAGGTAGCGGTTTTAATTGTTTGGATCCTCACTCAAATTCTTTACCACTAATGACCATTTCCTCTTCAAAGTGCATAAGCTTTTCATAGACGCTATTCTCTGGTTAATTGGTTGAAGAAAACCAAAATGTGATTTGCTTAAATGTTTTATTTCGAAGGAATTTTAGACTTACTAGACAACTTACAAAATAGTACAGCGTTTAATCTAAATTTCCCTAACGTTAACATTTTTTGTAACCATCGTATAATTGTCAAAACTTGGAAATCAACATTGTTTTAATAGTACTAACTAATCCATAGACTTTATTCGCATTTCTCAACTTTTCCCTTTAACGCCCTTTTCCTGGTCCAGGGTCCACACTGCATTTAGTGTCACGTTTCCTCAGTGTCTTTCATGTTGTGAGAGGGGTTCAGTCTTTTCTTTGTCTTCTATGACCCGGATATTTTTAATGGTTACTACTGGTCAGGTATTTTGTAGACTGTCCCTCAGTTCGGATGTTTTCTGATGATTAGATTGTGGTTACTTCTTTTTTTTTTTTTTTTTTAATTTTTTTTTTTTCAACGTTTATTTATTTTTGGGACAGAGAGAGACAGAGCATGAACGGGGGAGGGGCAGAGAGAGAGAGGGAGACACAGAATCGGAAACAGGCTCCAGGCTCCGAGCCATCAGCCCAGAGCCTGACGCGGGGCTCGAACTCCCGGACCGCGAGATCGTGACCTGGCTGAAGTCGGACGCTTAACCGACTACGCCACCCAGGCGCCCCTGTGGTTACTTCTTTTTGGCAAGAAGTCCGCAGGAGAGATGATGACATCATATCGGAGCCAATGATGTCTTCCTAGTCTTTCTAGTGATGTTAATTTTGATCACTTGGTTAAGGGAGTGTCTGCCATGTTTCTCCACTATAAAGTTACTATTTTTCTCTTTGTTACTGTATTTCTCTTTGTAATAAGACTTTTTTTCTTAATGTTAAAATTTTCTAGAGTACGTTTCACTCAACCAGCAAGCACTCATCAGTTATCACTCATCAGTTCAGTGCCGAGCACAGTGATGAGTGGGTGGCTTAATTTTTAAACGGTATCCTTTTGTTCACTGGGGACTGACGTCTAGTTGGGGAGATAGGTATGGCGCTCATCAAACACACACAGTACAAGGAAAGAAATGGAGAACTACATTGTGGCAAATAGTATGGCACAGAATAGAAAGCTGTAGGAGTAGGGGAGGTACCTTGTGGAAAGTGGGAACTCATGCCGGACTTTGAAGGGAGGATTTTCCTAGGTAGAAACTTACAATTGTTAATTCAGTGAAATATATTGAGTACCTTAGTTCCCTGGGAACTGTGCTAGAATCTGGAACTATATAGAACTTCGAGGAGTTCCCAGTCTAGTGAGAAGGACAAGGCAGAGAGAGGTCTGAGCGGAAAGCGTGTATGATCAGTGTTGTATAGAGGTGGGTGAGCACAGTTCAGTTTGTTACCGGGGCTAAGGGGGAGCAATACTGCACCTCAGGGGTTAAAAATCGACAAACTTCAGGTTGTCTAGACTCTCCACACTCTAAGAATGTAAAAAAAAAAAAAAAAAAAAAAGTTCCTGCCTTGATGTCACTGTCTACTACTTGAACACCTTTAGTCATAGAAGTTAACTTCCGAATACATCTCATTCCACCAGTGGGTCCAATTCGTCCCTCTGTTGCTGCAGGGAATAATTCTATTCCCTTTTTTAAAAATGTTTATTCCTTTTTGAGAGAGAGAGAGAGAGAGAGAGAGAGAGAGAGAGAGAGAGAGAGACACCGAGCACCAGCAGGGGAGGGGCGGAAAGAGAGGGAGACACAGAATCTGAAGCAGGCTCCAGGCTCTGAGCTGTCAGCACAGAGCCCGATATGGGGCTCGAACTCACAGACCGAGAGATCATGACCTGAGCCGAAGTCGGACGCTTAACCGACTGAGCCACCCAGGTGCCCCCTATCCCCTATTTTTTTAAGGGTAGTCCTAAAAGAAAAGACATTACATCTTTTCTTAATGTCCCCTTTTCAAGAGAAACATGGATAAGTCTACATACTCTATGCGATTTCTAGATCCTTCACAACTCAGTGTGTTGGCTGGGTTCGTATTTAAACCAAACCTTAAAAATAATCCATTCTCTTGTACCCTGTTCCTCACGTTCTCACCCTTATGCTGGTCTCCTCCCCTGGAAATATTTTAAAAGAATTGTTATGTGAGGTCTCCCCCACCCAGTTCAGTTGGAGTTTTGAATCTAGCATTCAGAACTTATTTATTTCTGTCACATTCGGTGCTCTTCATTTTGACCTCTTGCCGGAGTTCTCTTTGAACTTTGATCTTGTTGGCTGGCATAGCTTTTATTTCCCCTCACCTTTGATATCGGAAGATTTGATAAGAATATAATCTTTTTTTTCCTTCAAGGATTTAATAAAATAAACAAGACAGGGTCAAGAACAGAGCTCATGGGCAAACCATGTATGTCTGGTCATTTCACCGTATAAAAAGCTCCCACCTTCACTGTCAGGAAGCTTCCAGGTCTCCCTCTGCAGGGAACACGTGATAAAGGTCATGCTTGTTGGCAGCGTGGAGCCTGACCCAACTAGAGCCCAAGGTAACGTGTTGGCCAGCAGTTTCAAATCAGGTTACGCTTCAAGGAAGATGGGTTACATTATGTCATGTCCTAAAAGCCAGGAAGAGTCATTATTGCTAATGACAGTGATTCTCTCGTGCTATGCTGCTTGTGAGGTTTTCTTAGATGCATGGTCTTACAGATACGAGATGGCATAAGTTGCCAATGAAGACTTTGGGTTAGAGAGTGACACAATGAAAGCAGAACTTAAATGGAGCTCCAGGTGGACCGGAGGGGGAAGAAACCGGAGAGAGGGAGGCCAGTAGGGAAACGGCTGGAGTTACCCAGGAGGTGAGGAGGCGAAGAACTTGGTCAAAGACAATAGTGCAAAGTGGAGAGGAAGGAACAAATAAAAGACCCGGGTTCACAGAAGAGCGACAGACTTTGTAACTTTCGTAAAAAGCGATTTGGGGGGTGGTGGTGGGAGGTGGGGCGGGGGCCAATCGAAGATAACTTTCACATTTTAAATCTGGGAGAATGATGGCTGGAACCAATAAGGAGAATCCTGTTTAGGGGAAAGTTGGGTTTCCTGTTTTTGTGTGACTCAGTGGTGATGAGAGGCAAGAGTATCTCAGACGGGAGCCTAAGACTATAGAGTCATCATCCACTAGCGTGGAGAGAAGGGTTTCTGTGGAATGCTTCCTTTGTGGTATGGCAGAATCATAGGACCACAGTAGCTGTCAACTCCCCTTGGTTTTCTGGCTCATCGGTGGATGGTTGCGAAAGCACCAAATACCGTTTCTGATTAAAACAAGGATCCCTTAATTTTGCAGATCCTCTTAATATGTTGCAAATGGTAAATGCGGTTATGAACATCTTGGAAATGGAAGTGTGCGATGATAGATTATGTCCACGTCATAGAATGAGTCCTGGGAATAAAATCTTGGAAATCCTATTCTTTAACCATCAGCAAATATTCTAGCAAAGCAATCCACATACTTCCAAATCGAACATTCTACTTTCTTCTTTCAATGAATGTTCAATTTGTCATCTCTCTACACCCACTGAAGTACGAGTGCCAAGAGAGAATGAAATCATATTAACTTGAAGCCCCATTAATCAGCCTTTAGAGAAGACCCTGTTATTAAGTTCTTGCTCATCATCGTCACCAGACATTCATTAAGCACCTGACTGTGCTTATGCACGAGGCCAAAGTCACATAGGCTTGCCCTCCCTGGAGACCCTACACGCAAGAGCAAGGGAGAAAAATTGGTAAGCTGGCCCCATAAAAGGGCTAAATGAGCCCCTCGTCAATTACATCAGCAATTCCTCAGCTACCTGATTTTATCAAGGAGCAAGGTCTGCCGCGGAAGTAAATTTTTATAAGAATAAAAGCTTACCTACCTGGGCATCACAACACTCTTGCCTGCTTAGCCTTTTAAGGCAGTCTTCTGCCCCTAACCCACTTGGTGGCTAAGGGTCACCCCTTAGCAGAATGGGCCATTGTTGAATTCCACACTCTCATCAGGTCTTTCTTCGCTTTTTGCTTTTTAGTCGTCTTGGTATTGACGGTTGGCAGTTGCCCCTCCTGCTCTCTTGTGCTTGCCTCTCAACTGCTTCCCCATGCCACCTGCAGCTCCTTTCTCTGAAACACAGTCGGGCCTGGCGAAACAGTTAACCAAAATGGCGGTACACTATAAGTGAAATGAGTCACCACGCGGTTACGAGGGGGGCTCTAAAATCAAGGCGTCGTGTATTGTGGAGACATTCAGCTTGCCACGCTGAGTGTCCAAAAGTGGGTGGTTGGCTCACTGCTGTCTCCCAGGGTGGGCGCCAGGAGGTCGAGGTTGACCACATACTGACCGACTCAGAACTGGTGGGCGGGGTGCGTTGCTCTAGGTACAGTATAGATTATTAGGTCACGAGTTAGTATGTGTTTTAGGGACGGAAAGCAAAGTCTCGTGTCTGCAAAGTGGAGAAAGGATAAACTTTTCTGTAATCGAGCAGCGGCAAGAAAAATTTAGCTTACCGTGGGATTATAAAAATAAAAATCAATATTACGCTGCCGTATTGGGTGTCTTCTTCCAAGTATACGCATATACACACACCATTTTGTCAATTTCACTGGTGGCCATTTTATTAAACCAGATAAAGTGGTGTTCGTTCACTAATGGGAATGCGTTGTTTTCAGTGCTTCTGAAGAGTATTGTCCCCGGTAACCATGGAACAGCGCTCTGAGAGCCAAGCACTGAAGAGTACGCTAGACACACAGCCCTAGGGCAGAGACAGAAAAGGGAAACAGTCACTTTGAAGATCACAACTATATTTTATTATTGAAAGGTTACGAAACAGCACGATTAGCTCAGAGCTTCAGGTTTTGTGTTAAGCTTTTGAGGATTATTTGTGCGTCTTCCTAAGTACCTAGGTGGGGGGCACCTGGGGGGCTCAGTTGGTTAAGCGTCTGACTCCAGCTCAAGTCATGATCTCACAGTCTGTGAGTTTGAGCCCTGCATCAGGCTTCGTGCCCGCAGCCTGGAGCCTGCTTCGGATTCTGTCTCCGTTGCTTTCTGCCCCTCCCCCACTCGTTCTCTCTCTCTCTCTCTCTCTCTCTCTCTCTCTCTCTCTCTCTCTCTTTCTCAAACATAAGTAAACATTAAGAAAAAAATTTAAGTACCAAGGTGGGCTTTGCATATGTCAGGTGATGTGTAGCATTCTTTTCTTTCTTTACTATTTTTAGCTTTTTCTAAAAATGAACATGTGGCCGTACTCTTCTCTCTCATACTATTTTAGAGGAAAAGTATTTTAAGTTTCAAATTTATGATAATTTCTAGATTGGCTATTTAAGAAAAATTTTTTTTAATGGTTATTTATTTTTTAGAGAGAGAGAGACAGAATGCGAGTGGGTTAGGGGCAGAGAGAGAGGGAGACACAGGATCAGAAGCAGGCTCCAGGCTACAAGCTGTCAGCACAGAGCCCGACGCGGGGCTTGAACCCTCGATCCGTGAGATCGTAACCTGAGCCGAAGTCGGACGTTCAACCGAATGAGCCACCGAGGCGCCCCAAGATTGGCTATTTTTTTAAGTTTATTTATTTTTGAGAGAGAAAGAGAACACACAAGGCAGGGAGGAGCAAAGAGAGGAGGAGAGAGAGAATCTCAAGCAGGTTCTGCACCATCAGTGCAGAGCCTGAAGCGGGGCTCAAACCCACACACTGTGAGATCATGACATGAGCCAAAACCGAGAGTCAGACCCTTAACTGACTGAGCCACCTGGGCACCCCTAGATTGGCCATTTTAAACTGATGCACAAATAGTTTGATTACAACCGTCATTTAGATTGCCTTTAGTAATATCAATATTAAGATAATCTGGGGGTGCCTGGGTGGCTCAGTCAGTTAAGCATCCAACTCTTGATTTTGGGTCAGGTCATGATATGACAGTTCCTGAGATTGAGCCCCACGTCTCTCTAACCCTCCCCCATTCATGCTCTGTCTCTCTCTGTCTCAAAAATAAATAAATAAATGTTAAAAAAATTTTTTTTAATAAAAAATAGAGAATCTGTTATGCTTGCAACTTAGTGTTCGTATCCCCATTAGTGACCTTTCCATTTGTCTTTAGTAGATCTGTGCAGAGAACCTGAAAACATAGCATTCCCATTTTATACATGGTTGAACTGGAACCCAGAGAGGACTAAAGACCCAGGCTCACCCTGGGATATGGATAACATGAGACCAGTGCTGTCTGGAAGGAACCGGAGAAGAAGTTCAAAGAAGCAGGAAGGGTTTTCTGACAGCAGACTAAGGTTCAAGTACAGAGGAGTAATTCACAAAAGACGAACAAGTGGGAGCCAATAGAGTCTCAGGTTCTAAAGGTCAGGTGATAAACGAGGAGAAGTTAAGCAAAAATGAACATCAGTCTGAGGAATGGAAGGTGTCCTCTCTGTCCAGTTTTATGTTGTTTGCTGGCACAGGTGGTTCTGGGGCCTCAGAATTTAGTCATGGCCAGGTAGAAGTCCGAGGATAAATCCTGCCCCTCAATGAGACAACAGAGAAACGCACATTGCCTCTTAGTTGGTTCTATGTAAGTGGCACCCTGAAACTGAACTTCTCTTTCGGAGTCCATTGCACAATTCCGTCCATAAACTTATGAGATGGGTGGCAGTATTTGAAAAGCCTTTCTCTCATCTTAGCAAAATGGTTTCAGGCAAGAGGGGGGAATTCAGTTTTAAAGAGGATCCCACTAACACCGTGAGAAGACAAGACTTTCTAGAGATCCTTTTAGAACAGCTCCCCTGTTCTTGATATAACATCGATGCAGATGGTCCAGTATCCAGATCTAACTTTGCATTAGAACAGGAGGCCATCAGACTTTATCTAGAAAGGGCCGGAGAGTAAATATTTTGGGCTTTGTCGGCCATAGGGTCTGTGTTGCAACTACTCAATTCCACCATGGTGGAATCCCGCCATTTTTCATTGTAGTGAAAAACAGCCATATCAAGAGTAACCAACGGGAGCAAGAAGATTCTAGTGCAACAGGAAGCAGGATGGATTTGGCTCAAAGCCTCTAGTTTGCTCACCCCTAAACTAAAAGAACAAAATTTGTGGGGCACCTGGGTGGCTCATTCGGCTTAGCGTCCAACTTTGGCTCAAGTCATGATCTTGAGGTTCATGAGTTCGAGCCCCGTGTGGGGCTCTGTGCTGACAGCTCGGAGCCTGGAGCCTGCTTCGCATTCTGCGTCTCCCTGTCTCTCTGCCCCTCGCCCGCTCGCACTCTGGCTTGCTCTCAAAAATAAATAAACATATAAAGAAAATTTTTTTAAAGAATGAAATTTGCTTACCAACAAAAATGTATTTAAAAACAACCCACATCTCCCTGTATGTCACGAAGAGTGTACAACAGAACGTGGAGAAATAAAGCTCATCGGAGGTTTTCAATCTCAGAATTTCTCAACGAGTATAACTGTTCTCGTCTATAATTTGCCATTTCTATCAAACGGTCCTATGAATCAACCAGCCTTTGACAGTGTGATTATATTATCCATTTTATTTTGGGGACAAGGGATGCCTGCATGCTCCTTACTAAAAGAGTCTGGTTACTTCTTAAAGACAATCTCCTAGCAATTTGCCTCTTCTAAGCAACTGGGTTAAGGAGCCTCCTTCTGCCTTAATTTTCTTTAATCATATGCCCTCGCTGTATCTATTATTCTAGTTTCTCCTTGAAACCTTCACACTGGGACCACATTTACCCATGACTTGTTTATCTTTTATGTGTTTGGTTTTTGTTTAGACAATAGTTTGCTCTCCATTGACTGCAGTACTCAAAGCAGTGGCATAGAAAATCTAGAAACAATGCATAATCCCCAGTCACTTCTATTGTGGAATGCTTTATGTGATTTTTTTTTTAAGGAACACATTTACTTTGGTAATTGTATCCTGCCCAATCTAATATTAAAATCAACTCTAGGGGTGCCTGGGTGGCTCAGTCGGTTAAGCATCCGACTTAAGCTCAGGTCATGATCTCATGGTTCGTGAGTTCAAGCCCTGCATGGGGTGATCTTGAACCCTGCTCCGTCCAGGTGAGCCCTGCTTCTCTCTCCCTCTTTCCCCCTTTCTCTCTGCCCCTCGTGGGATTCTCTCTCTCTTCTCTCTCTCTGCCCCTCGCTCGCTTGCGCCCTCTCTCTCCCATAAATCAATAGAGAGATAGAGAGGGAGAGAGAGAGAGAAAATCAACTCTAATTTCTGGAGTACTTCATTGACCAAAGCGACGTAAAAGTACGTCTCTGACTGGGAAAATCGTTTGACATGGAAAACACGTATGCAGATAATAAGAGATTTGAGTATGTGAACAAGCAAATAACAGTCGAGATGTCAATCAACAAATATGTTTGGAAGCCCCACTGTTTCACGCATATGTAGCATGTACTGGAATATTCCTGGGGACTCTCGTAGGTATTATTTTAATCTTTACAACAACTGTATTGTGGGGATATTGTTACGTTCATTACGCAGGTTTGGCTTTGAGAGGTGAAACGACTTCCGCGGGTCTCAGCAGGATGAAGGACTGGGATTTCTACCTAGTCTTCTGGTAGTCGACCTGTAGCACTCTCAAAACAGCTGCCTGTGGGCATATACTGAATAATTCCATGCAACTCAGATGCATCGTTACCCTCCTGATTTCTGGACACCGAGAGGACCGTAGATAAAATACAAGACAGGGTTGCTGCCTGGAGGGAATGTGTAAACTATTTTCCGAGATAAGGCGTAGATGTCTTCTATGTGCCTTGTTCCTATGCTTCTCTCTGCATGCCCTGTCTTCCCCCCTGTCCAGCTGCTATCTTTCTACTCCGTATGTGTAGCGAATTTATTGAGATATAATTTACACGCAGCAAATTGTATCCATTTAAAATATACAGTCAGGGGCGCCTGGGTGGCTCAGTCGGTTAAGCGTCCGACTTCGGCTCAGGTCACGATCTCGCGGTCCGTGAGTTCGAGCCCCGCGTCGGGCTCTGTGCTGACGGCTCAGAGCCTGGAGCCTGTTTCAGATTCTGTGTCTCCCTCTCTCTCTGCCCCTCCCCCGTTCATGCTCTGTCTCTCTCTGTCTCCAAAATAAATTAACGTTAAAAAAAAATTTTAAATATACAGTCAGTGAGTTTTGACAGACTCACATCCACAACACAGCCATGACAATCAAAAATCCAGAACATCTTCATCACTTCCACAAGTTTCTGTGTGTCCCTTTGTGGTCTTTCTCTCACCCTGGCCCTAGGCACACTCTGATCTGCTTTTTGTCTCTATAGATTAGTTGGCAATGTCTACAATTTTACAGAAATGGAATCAATATAGTATATACTCTTTTGTTTCTGGTTTCTTCCATTCAGTATAAAGATTTTGAGACACACCCATACTGTTACATGTGTAAGTCATTTGTTCCTTCTTATCAGTGAATTAATTAATTTCCACACAGAGCCCGATGCAGGGCTTGAACTCATGAACCGTGAGATCGTGACCTGAGCCAAAGTCAGATGCTTAACCAACTGAGCCACCCAGGTGTCCCCCTTCTGGACTCTTGAGGGAAGAGTCTGTCCTATGCCTAGCTTCTGGAGTCTCCTAGGTGTTCCTCAGCCAACCTTTCTGCCTATGTCTTCACATGGCCTTCTCCTTCTAGGTCTCAGTGCTGTCTCCTTTTCCGTCTCTTACAAGGACTCTGTCATTGGACTTAGGGGGCAGCCTGTTGCAGGATGACCTCATCTCAAGATCTTTACCTTAATTACATCTTTAAAGGCCCCTAGGTCACATTCTGAGGTTCCAGGTAGACATATCTTTTGGAAGTCACAATGGAACTCACTCTACGCATATTTTAGAAAATTTCCTCCTAAATATTGTGTTTTATGATGCTGTTATAAATGGTTTAAAATTCTTCATTTCTAATGATTTGCTGCTAGTACCTAAAAATATAATTAACTTGGATATGTTAATCTTGTATTTGCTAGAGAATAATTTGCCAAATGCAATTATTCTGGCCATTGTTATAGAGATTATTTTAGGATTTTCTACTTAAACAAGCACACCAATTACAAAAAGTTACATCAGTTACAAAAAAAAAAAAAGCCATGTTGGTTTTTCTAGTTATGCCTTTTCTTTTTCTTGCTTTATTACAATTACTAAGATAGATGTCCAGTGAAATGGTGACTAAAAGTAATTAGAGCAGGCCTTTCCCCAATATTATGGGGAAATGATTTTATAATTAAGCATTAGGGATTTTGTTTATAATAAGTTTTTGTAGGATGTGTGTTATCAGATTGAGAAAATTCCTTTTTTATCCCTAATATGAGAGGTTTTTTAATAAAAAAGAGTATGAATTTTTTTCAAATGATTTTTCTGCATCTATGGAAATAATGGTGCTTTTTCCCATATATCCTACTAATATGATGAATTACTTTGATTATTAGATATAAATCCATCTTATGTTTCTGGAATAAATCCTAGTGGGAGACAATGCTCTTTAATATGTTGCAAGATTTGATTTATTACAATTTTGTTAAGGATTTTTGCGTTTATGTTGATCAGGTATATTGGTCTGTGATTGCCTTATAATTTATTTGCCCAATTTTGATTTCAAAAAAAATCAGTGAGGGAAGTATTCCCTGTTCTTCTATTTTCTGGAAGAGTTTTGTAAGATTAGCATCATTTCTTACTTGGATATTTGATAGGAATCACCAGTCATACCATTTGGACCCGGAACTTTCTCTGTGGGAAAGTTTAGATAATGAATTTAATTGCTCTTAGAGATACGAGGCCATTTAGATTTTGTTTCATCGGTGTCCATTTGAGTAAGTTGTATTTTTTAAGGCATTTGTCCATTTTATCGAAGTTCTGACCTCGTTATTTTTAATATGTCTACCCTAGATATCTTCTCCTCTTGAAACTTTCCCTGACCCTTGCAACAGAAGTGATTTCACATTCTTCGTGCCATTACTTTATCTAGTAGCCCTTGTACTCCCCACTTTCCTATGCGGCTGTGTGCCCATATGTCTCTTCTTATGCTAAGTGAAGGGCCTTAAAGTTTCACGATTGCATCCTCTTTATCTCTGAGTCTCTGCCACCTTGTATGGTGCTTGGCACATAATAGATACCATCTACCGCCAATGTTTCGTCAACCTGTTCCACTTATCATGGTCTGATTTGTAGCTACACATGCATGTTTCTGACTTCCTCAGTAGATTAGGAGCATCTCTTGCAAAAATGGCAAGTCCATGTTCATATTCCTTCCATGTGTTAGATTTAGAATAATTTAACCTCTAAAATAACACTAATCTTACAAAACCCTTCCAGAAAATAGAAGAACAAGGAACACTGCCCCACTCACTTAAAAAAAAAAGTTTATTTATTTTTGAAGGAGAGAGAGACAGAGCATGAACAGAGGAGGGGCAGAGAGAGAGGGAGACACAGAATCTGAAGCAGGCTCCAGGCTCTGAGCTGTCAACACAGAGCCCGACGAAGGCCTTGAACTCATGAACCCCAAGATGATGACCTGAGCCAAAGTTGGACGCTTAACTGACTGAGCCACCCCAGGGTTTCTTCCCTCACTCATTTTTAATCAAAATTGGACTATTAAATCAATCAAACTGTATAGAAAGTCAGTGTTCTATAAATGCACAAAATAGGTTAAATGGAAATCAGGAAAGCATGCATCAAAAAAAGGGAGAGAAATAAGGAAACTAACATTGTTGAGTGCTTACTATAAGCCGGACATTGTGATAAACAATTTATATTCCTTATCTCATTTAACCTCAAAATAAATAGGCATAGAAAATACAATCATCCCCAATTTTGCACGTCAGGAATCTGAGTTTCCAAAAAGTGAAGTACTTTGCCCAAGTCCACAGAGTTATTAAGTGGCAGATCTGGGCTTCAGATCCAAGCCTGAATGATTCCATTATCCATCTTATTGGTTTCAATTATACTTTTGCCCATTTGATTTTCTACAAGGCACTTGATGGATTTTTTCCCAGGTTACCTCTAAATTTTGCCAGAGTAGAATATTATGTGCCCCCCACTTCCAACTGAGTGTTGGAATTACTGTAAGTTTAGAAAAACACCCAAGTATTCCCTGAATACTTGTTCATATATATATATATATATATATATATATATATATATATATAAAATTTGTTTAATGTTTATTTATTTTGAGGGAGAGACAGCGTGCAAGCCGAGGAGGGGCAGAGAGAGAGAAGGAAACACAGAATCAGAAGCAGGCTCCAGGCTCTGAGCTGTCAGCACAGAGCCTGACGCGGGGCTCGAACTCACGGACCATGAGATTGTGACCTGAGCTGAAGTCAGACGCTCAGGAGCCACCCAGGCGCCCCTCTTGTTCAATATATCTTGATAGTAGATATATGAAAGACCAGATCCAATCGCATAGCCTCTCTGCTATTGCTAACTAAGATGCTTCTACCTTAAGTCTCTTGGCTCTCAACACAATAGTACTCTACAAATCACCTAACCAGGGTTCTCATGATAATCAGGCTTTTCCCAATGAGAAATAATGACTAATGCACCATTTTCCCAATACATTTTAGCCAAAGAACTAGGAAGGGGAGGCAAGTTTTTCAACAATTCCAGCCTATCAGTCGAAGCAAGATGTTCTGAGGTCTTCCCAGTGTGGAAAACAACTACAACATAATGGCATTTGTTTATTTATTATTTGTGTACAATACCATGGTCAGGAACTTGCCGTTTCACCAGGGAAATTATTGCAATACATCTTTTTTTTAATGTTTATTTATTTTTGAGACAGAGAGAGACAGAGCATGAATGGGGGAGGGGCAGAGAGAGAGGGAGACACAGAATCCAAAGCAGGCTCCAGGCTCTGAGCCATCAGCACAGAGCCCGACGTGGGGCTCGAACTCACGGACCATGAGATCATGACCTGAGCCGAAGTCGGACGCCCAACCAACTGAGCCACCCAGGCACCCCAGCAATACATTTTGGGGAGATGACTTACTTCACACTGATCATTCCCTGTAGTCTGCCATGGGGAGGTTGATACTTTCATGCATTATAAGCACCAGTCAAAGTAGCTGGATAAATTTTCTCTCTTGAAATTCTAGTCTCGGTTGGAATGACTCCCTCGGGCATCCACAGCTCTAGGTTCTTGCTGACTAAGAAATGAAGCAAATACTCCCAGGGGTGTTCACATTTGGGGAAAAAAAAAATCTAAAAAAAGTATCCCTGCTGTTTAGATGTCAGAGATCAACATGGGGAGATTTCTTACCTTTAGGTAGAAGATAGAGCTTCTTTGTAGTCCGAGCATCAAACTTGAGAGGACATCATCAAGACTTTGTATTAATTAGTAATGTTTATTCACAGAAACCTAGATCAAATGATATTCTAGGTGGAGGCAGGTTAGAAGAGGTTGGAATGAATACGTGAACCCTTGGAAGCTATTATCGGCTGAGGATTTTTGATGAGTTGCCACTTGAAATCAAGGAAAATACCAAGGATAGTAGGAGTTGAGAAGAAGAGAAGGGCAGGATGTAATCTTTCTTCTTCCACTTAACATTGTGCATAAGGAGAGCCCAGTCTATATGAGCTGCCCTATAGAAACTTGCTGAATGAATGAATGAATGAATGAGTGTTTGATTCTGAACTTTCTTACACTGTAACTTAAAATTATGGTGGATGCGTTGTGTTCCATTTGGGTGTTGCAGGAAGCCAGGAGGGACCTTTCTATTTGATCTTGGAAACTGAGAGTGACTTTGTACTGCCTGGTTAGAACAAGCTTCTGGCCATTATTCCATTTATCCAGCGGCAGAAGGGACCCTCTTGCCTGTCACTAGAACACAGTTGCCAGTTTCAACAAAGAGCCTATATTGTATTGCCTAAGGAAACAGTGTTTCCTCTTACAAGGTACAATCTTGGCTCCTCTGCCACGAGGGGGGGTGTTCTTGAAAATGTGCTCCAGAGACCTTCCTATTTAACCAGGATGCAAATTGCATTGCTACATAATTCCCCCTGCTGAGGCCCTATGAAAGGAAGAAGTTGGGACAGATACAGCAAGATATTAGGGCAGATTTCCCCCCATTCTTCCTGCTCTACTGCACAGAAGTGAACTTGATTTCAACAAGATGACCCAATTCTTAGCATGCTTTTCTACCCACTTTTACCCATAACGCTTCCAAATCACTGTCTGATTCACATTGTGCAGAGAAACCAAATGGAAAAGAAAAGATAAACTGGCCACGAAAAAGTAAAATGGCATTTAATTAAAACTAAGCTTCCAAGTTAATGAGGGGGGGGGAGTGGGAAATGGTATTTTGTTAAAAACACACGCACACACACAAAACAAAACAAAAGCTCTGTGATTAAACCTCAGGACAGCATAGCACATCACTACCCTTTTGTGGTTTTGAGTGCCTTTTATTTGTGCACTGGAGGCAGATATTTGTCATGTTGTTAATAATTGCTCTACTAAATTGTACCCAACAGTGTACATCACCGTAACCTTGTTTATTCGCAGACCTTTCATTTCCTTCCTGTACTTTCCTTAAGCTTGTTTCTGACGGGTGATGCGTTCACATGCGTTTTCAATTTTAAAGAACACAATCCGTTCATTTCACTAGGCATCTTTATTTGCCTAAAGTGGGGGAGGAATCAAATCGCAGTTGTGTTGTAAATAAGTCCATCCGCTTCCTCCCCTTTGCAGAAAAAGCTGGGGGTGGCAGCAAAGAGAGCCCAAAGAAATAGAAATTCGACTAGGTTTTTATGAACTCAGGCCTTAGAGCAAATAGAACTAAATCTGTGGAGTTGGTGGAGGGAAGTGACAACAATGCAAACGGTGTTTTGTTAGAGCTTTTTACTCTAAGGCATTCCAGTGTTTCCCTTCTCTTCCTTCCACTACCCTGACCCCACGCCAGCCCCATGGTCAGAATCGAGGGCACGGGGCGCTTCCGAAGCCAGAAGGAGAACAAGAATGAGGCTCTGGGTTCATCTGTCCGGGTCACCGTGAGAGGTGCAAGCAGAAAGGTAGCCGAGAGGGCCTCGTTTTTTGACCTCTCGAAAGCTGCCATCAGAGAAACTCCTAAAGAACTTTCTGATTTTTTTTTTAATTTTTTTTTAACGTTTTATTTATTTTTGGGACAGAGAGAGACAGAGCATGAACGGGGGAGGGGCAGAGAGAGAGGGAGACACAGAATCGGAAACAGGCTCCAGGCTCTGAGCCATCAGCCCAGAGCCCGACGCGGGGCTCAAACTCACGGACCGCGAGATCGTGACCTGGCTGAAGTCGGACGCTTAACCGACTGCGCCACCCAGGCGCCCCCTTTCTGATTTTTAAAATACTGAATCCTAAAAAAAAAATTCTTTTAATTAAATAAGATACTTAATCTTGTTGCGAATCTTTTGAGGTAGGAAAATGTGATGAGAAATAAACGTTCGCTGTATTCCTATGCACTGGGTAGGCTCCTGGAAACATTGGAGGGATTGTTCGCCAGAAAGCCTTGGCAGTTTTCAGAGCTGGCTGGCCAAGTCATGAGAGACGAGGAGAAGTGGTTTGTGTAGCATTGAGTCCAGCATTGTGTGCAAAACACAGGTTTCGATGTAAAGAAATCTGTTGCACAAAAACCTTGGAGAACCTAATCCTCCCTTGTCTTTACAAGTACTCTCTCCTGCTTCAAAAAAAAAAAAATCTTTTTTAGAAAATCTGAAAAAAATATAAGAGAATCAACGTGGTCCTAAAGGAAGTGTATCTCTTTGTTTTAATTTTCTTTTCTTTTTGCTTTCACATTTAAGAGTTAAGACAACATTTCAGCAGAGAAATGTGGAGAAGGGTAAAGGGAAATCAATAAAGTTATTCTGTGACTTTTCCCAGGAGGCGGCTGTGTTAATCGAGAAAGGCCTGCTTGGCTATATATCAAGTCTGAGGAGAGAGCAGGAGTTGATTTTGAAACAGATTTTCCCAGCTAGACTGAAGGAGATATATATATATATATATATATATATATATATATATATATATATAAAATATACTATATATATATACTATATATATACACTATATACACTATATACACTATATATATATACTATATATATATACTATATATATATACTATATATATACTATATATATACTATATATATATACTATATATATACTATATATATATATACTATATATATATATACTATATATATACTATATATATATAATATATATATAATATAATATACATATATGTACATACATACATGTGTGATGTTTACAAGAATGGCATGTATCTGCATTACACTATTCTATACATTCTAACATATATGAAAAGTAGATTTAAAATTTAATTTAAAAAGTAGATAAAAATAATTGCTTTAGATAATGAGTGATACCAATATCAAAAATTCCTCTAACCGTCGTTTCTGCATGGTGATCTAGGATCGTTTTACACTTTATGAGTTTCTCTAGTAAGTTCTTCGACTCCCAAAGAAGGAGCGCGATGTACAAAAGCCTAAGGTGACAGATGGAAGGGATGGAAACCGGATAATTTCCTGACGCAAGGCCAGTGGAAGTGTCGTGGACCGTAGGGAAACTTCTAAAGAGTCTCTCTGGGTTATTCATGTGGTCACTTTCTCTAGTGATCGGTGCTATAGCAGGTGTGATTTCAGCAGAGCTTTTGAAAGCCAAGTTGGCCAGGACACTACCCAGTTACGCTGGGTCACAGCACCACATTCTCGCGGTCACTGGAAGCAGTGGTGGGTTCTTTCTGAACAGATTTGGGCAACATAATTGGGTGGGAGGCAGGATACCTGAGTGTCAGGCCTGACTTCATCTTCACAGTGATCTTGGGTGAATTACCTCTCCTTTCTGGATGTCAGTTTCCCTTTGTATGAAATGGGATGGACAATTCTTGCCTCTTCTGGACAACTTTCTTATTGCCTAAGAATCTTGTCAAAACTTCTTTGATCCAGGCAATGCTCAGGAGATTTGGGAGACCGTTAAATGGGGATCTCCTTTTCATGACCCGATCTGCTGTGATCAATTCCTCCATTCTGAGACTCTTCACGTTTTTCTTCTTTCATTTTGGACGTTCGGATTCTATATTGTTTTTAACATCAGCTAAGATGCTCTATTTATTTTCAAAAGACAAATTCCGTCTGTATCATAACTGTTAAGAAAATAGTTTTGTAAGAAAATGGAATCTAGACAGACAGAGGGACTGTGCAGTTCTAGGATTTTCCTGGAGGGGATTTAAAAGTTCATCTAGTCTCATCCTCTCATTTTATATTCAAGGAGGAAGCTAATGATCCGAGAGGAAAAATGTCTTGTCCAAGGTTGCTATGACAACATTTTTTTAAACTTTTAAAAAAAATTTATTATTTTTTAATTTACATCTAAATTGGTTAGCCTATAGTGAAACAATGATTTCAGGAGTAGATTCCTTAGTGCCCCTTACCCATTTAGCCCCTCCCCCCTTCCCACACCCCCTCCAGCAACCCTCAGTTTGTTCTCCATATTTAAGAGTCTCTTCTGTTTTGTCCCCCTCCCTGTTTTTATATTATTTTTGTTTCCCTTCCCTTATGTTCCTCTGTTTTGCCTCTTAAAGTCCTCATATGAATGAAGTCATATGATATTTGTCTTTCTCTGACTGACTAATTTCACTTCGCATCATACCTTCCAGTTCCATCCACGTAGTTGCAAATGGCAAGATTTCATTCTTTTGGATTGCTGAGTAATACTCCATTGTATAAACATACCACATCTTTACCCGTTCATCCATGCTGTGACAGAATTAAGCGGAGAACCCACATCTCTTTAACTTTCAGTTCTATATTGTTTCCATTAGTTCACGTGCCTCGAGACCACTATAATTAGAAACAGTACCTGAAGTTCAAATAAGCAGTCCGGACCAAGATTTGTCAACCTTTGGCTTTCCCCAGGGCCATATTCTAATTCTCTGTGCATAACCTGACCAATGTGGCATTAGCATCCTCATGGAGGATGGATTCATGGTTGCCAGAGCCTCTTCTTTGTCCCCTCCTGTCCCATAAGACCCAGCCTAGACTCTGGATCTAATTGAACTCCTACTTTTCCAAGCTTACTTTGGACATGGTTGCATTTGCACTTTATCTGACAGCTCTTAAATTTTATCTTTAAGTTGACTTTACATATTTTTTTAAATTTTTATGTTTATTTATTTTTGAGAGAGAGAGAGAAACAGAGCATGAGCGGGGGAGGGTCAGAGAGAGAGGGAGCCACAGAATCCGAAGCAGGATCCAGGCTCCGAGCTGAACTGTCAGCACAGAGCCCCAGGCAGGGCTCAAACCCACAGACCGTGAGATCATGACCTGAGCCGAAGTCGGATGCTTAATCTACGGAGCCACTCTTGTGCCCCAACTTTACACATTTTTTATTCGACCTTTACTGAGAGTTTACTGTGTGCCAGTCATGGGCAGTGGGCCGGAGATCCAGAGCTGGATCCCACAGTCTCTTAAGTACAATCACGGTGTAATAGGTCCTGCATGAGACATGCTCATACGAGATGTGCTGTGTGGCGGCGGGAAGCGATGAAGAAGGAGAGACTGGGATCATCTGAAGAAGTCCAAGAAGGTGCTAGATCTGGTGATAATTGCCTTTACTCTCTCCTCTCCTTCTTTATCAGAGCCAAGAAGTTAATGTTAGACAATAGTATTTTCCAGAGCCATCTCTGCCTTGTGTTCAGCAAAAGAGAAGTAGCATGTAGGATTTTTCTTTTACTTCCTGGCTTAGATATTCTCTCCTTCCTCCATAAATTCTCTGAACAAAGCAGGTTTCCTGATACTTCAGTCAATTCCTCCTGTGCTACAGAAAGCAAGTCCTCTGGGCCCAGGGATGCACACAGATGTAGATTCGTTGGGGGAAGACGATGTTATTCACCAATCATTTCCTCTCCAACTTTAATTTTTAAATCAGTTCTCTTTATTTACTTTGTTTTTAAAAAGACCTTGACAGGTTGACACCTAGGTGCTTACTAGAAACACCCAATAGCTCTGTTAACGTTTTATAACAGAGCCCCTAGCCAGGTTTTGTTTGTTTTATTTTCAAAGTGCGTCTCCTCCTTCCTTACCTTAGAGTTGTTCTCATTTTCCCATCAATTTGAAGACATGGATTTGGGGTAATTGAGCACATGGCAGGAGAGGAAAATCATCAATTGAAGACTGCTTGCCTATGCGTAATCCGTTGATTGGTCTGTGTTCATAACACTGGGACCCTAGATTATATTAAATTCCCAGCACAGGACAGACAGAACAATAATTTGTAAAGCACCTATCATGCGGCAGGCACAGCACTAACCATAGTAAAATCATAATCAGCACACTTCACGCAGGAGGTATTAAGTATCACGCAGAGCTAAGAGACCCACGGGCCCATAAACCGAACAATTTTCCAGACTTGGGGTAGGTCGTCATAATATCACGGTGAATCTTTGAAGACTTAAGAATGCCAGAAAGTTCACTTAACCTCCCTTCATTTGGGAGTGCAGGTTGGTTGCCAACTCCAGTTGGTTTACTCTGTACCTGCCTGGATTGGAGAGTGTGCAGTCCAACATTCCTGAAGGGCAAAGCATCGGACCCCGGAAGGCTAGCGTGGCTCCCTGTGACAGAGTTCCCTGTGGTCTTCCTTTCATTGCTGTTGGAAGCATGGAGAAACTCTTTGATGAGTGTTGAGTGCGCCACATTTAAAATCTCTGAGTTAGCAGTTTCCACCTTGAGAATATTCCTGGGTTTCTCCCCCAGAGTGCTCCCCATGCATCTATCTCCGTTTGAATCTTAGCAGGAAGTCTGGGGCTGCCACGGCACCTCAGTCCCCAAAATGTGTCTCAAACAGTGTTTCTGTGTTCTTTTAAGTTTATTCATTCTGCACACTCAGTGCTTTTGAAACTCCTCCATTTCACAAACACTCAAGTAAATGTAATTGTATCTTTTTGAAGCTCTTCCTTACTGTGCTGTCATTAGTAAATAATGGGGGGTAGGGGCGCCTGGGTGGCACAGTCGGTTAAGCGTCCGACTTCAGCCAGGTCACGATCTCGCGGTCCGTGAGTTCGAGCCCCGCGTCGGGCTCTGGGCTGATGGCTCGGAGCCTGAAGCCTGTTTCCGATTCTGTGTCTCCCTCTCTCTCTGCCCCTCCCCCGTTCATGCTCTGTCTCTCTCTCTGTCCCAAAAATAAATAAACGTTGAAAAAAAATTTAAAAAAAAAATGGGGGAAACCAGGCGGCATAGGGTATGATTATTAGTAACAATACTTTGGATTTGCACAAACTCACTCTCAACGAACCCTAGGCAGTTCCTACACATTAGCTCATTTTTCCTCACCACAGCTGGGCCGGGAGACCTAGATTCTATTCTTGGTGCTTCAACAACCTTCTTGGGAAAAGTATTTAGCCACTAATTGCCTCAGTTCCCAACTATGAAAAGGGAATAATGATATTAGGATATTTGCCTCTCCCTGTCTTTATCCTAGACCTTTAGAACCTAACTAGTAAAAAAAAAAAAAAATGTTTTTAATCTGAAGAGCCTAAAAAGTCTAAAAGAGGAGTGTGGCTTGACTTTATTTCCATTAATGAAAAGGTGAGATACAGTCTTAGGAGTTTGACTGGAAACCTTGAAATCTGAATTGTAATCCAGTATCTGCTTCATGATAGACCACTGCTTTGGATACCTCTCTCCTTTATATTGGAAAGCACTTAGCGATCCAGCAATGGTGAATACTATAAAAGGGGACTGATCTTCTAAGGAGCATTAATTTGGTCAGCAAAGATGTCTCTATGAACCATGGCATCAATAAGACTGAATTTAAGATGAGAACACTCTTGGCTTCCAAAGCCTTCCCCTCCCCCCACCTCTCTCCTTCTCACAACCTCCTGGCTGTGTAGCTGTTTCAAATATATAGACAAATAACTCCAGCCCAAGTCCCTGGCCTATATCTTTGGTCTCCTATCATCTCTAGACTCTTGGCCTGGCAATCTCCATCTTCAAAAGTTCCAGGGGCAGAAATAAGCCTTTTTGCTTGCCAGCCTAAACCTAACGACTGAATGGCAGGGAACCTAGACCAAAATAGAACTTGGCTCTTAGATGATATGCGTCAGCCAAGAATAATGCTTCTTTTTTAACGTCAGGCTCAATTCTATTAGTGCACAGGTAACAGGGATCTCATCCTTTAGAAGGGCCTTGATTTTCTCTATTTTCCACTCTCAGTTTACCCACTTATTGTACAGGAGTGAAAACTCCTCTCTTTTACCTGCCTACATCCAAAAGGCTACTGAAATGTACTACTTACAAATTGGTCAAGTCAGACCCCAAGGCGGTGGGCCATAGAGTACCTTCCAGAGGGCTTCATAGACAACATGGGCTCGTCAGATAAGCGACAGTCCTTGTATGGAGTTAATCTAGAAGCCAAGAAAAGTCCTCTGAAGCTCACCCAATGAAGCATAAGGAGGCAACAGAATTAGAATACATACTCATATCAAAAAATATTATTAAATAATATGCTGAAGACTTCTCTCACCATTGATTTCCCCTAATATCCTAAAAGGCTAAGGAAAGCGAAATAATATTTTTTTTTTCTTTTTTACTAGGCAAAAATTCAAGTCTTTAGCCTGACATTACTTAACCTGACACTTGGAACTCTTACAGATTTGGGGTATAAAATCTGCCAGATGACTCCTTTGGAGACCACTGGAGCTTAGACTGCTTGCACCAAACGCTGCTCCCTACTGGCTCAAAGTCTCATTGCTTCCGGAAAATGGTTTTGCTGATCAATGCAGAAGGAAGCTTCGTCTTCCTCCCCTTCCTGGGAATATCTTTTTGTCAGTTAATGAGGGACTCTTGCTGAGGGAATTTAGATCGGTCCCATCTAAAGTATGTTTAGAGTTTGGGGGCTGGAGTCGGGGGGACTGTGGTTATGCATCCAGCTGTCCCTTGAGAGTCACGGTCAGCCACCAAGGATGCATCTTTAGAAACTTGAGTGGTGTCAAAACTCTGAATGTGCATCAATGCCTGTCAAAGGACGGATTGAGCGCCATCATATTCTCCCCGCCCGCCCCTATCGCCCGGATGAGGTCTCGGATGGAAGCTAGCCTGCCAAGGATACCACTTGTACACGCTTCAATACTCTTTCCTTAGGCAAATAAGGACTTGTGAAACCTTTTTTCAGAATACATATTATGAAACTCTGGAGCCTTTCGGTCATATGGTCACGAACGATTTCTAGCTTCTCAACCTCTTTTTTTCTGAAATGAGGGCATCTGAGCTCGGTTGCTTATCTCAGATCTGGACTTACCCACACACTTTAAAGTGCAAGAGATCTCCCTCCCTCCCTGCGTGTAGCCCAGAATAGGCCTTCACAGCCACGTCATCCTGGACACTTTATCACTTGATATTACCTCCTAATCCACAGATCAGTGAGATTTCAGACAGAATCTGTCTGGCTCTCAAACAGAAACAGCATGACTTCAGAACATTTAGAATGAATTAAGCAGACCAATTTGTTATTTTTCGGAAACACAAAGGTGGCTATAAGTGGGACCTCAGCCAGAGTATGGTCTTAGAAAATAAGGTTGCAGTTCACCCTTTATTGAATGTTATTTTATGTGGCATCGTACTAAGCGTTCTTCCGAGGGTTATTTAGACATGAGCTCTGATCACTCAAAAAGTTACAATCAAAGCCACATCAGCATAAACGTTTATTAAAAACTTCTGCTATGGGGGTACCTGGGTGGCTCAGTCCGTTCGTTAGGCATCCAACTTCGGCTCGGGTCATGATCTCATGGTTCGGTGTGTGGGGTCCTGCCCCACGTAGGGCTCTGTGCTGATGGCTCAGAGCCTGGAACCTGCTTCGGATTCTGTGTCTTCTTCTCTCTCTGCCCCTCTCCCGCTCGCACTCTGTCTCTCTCTGCCTCTCAAAAATAAATTAATGTTAAAAAAAAACTTTTGCTATATATCAGGTGCTGAGCTATATACCAGAAACACAATAGCAATCATGTGACAACCACCCTCCTCGTTCATCTTGGAATTTGGAGCTAGAGACAACATAGTCTATGGATAGTGCCAACACCAGAACATCGAGTTCTTTCCTGTAGCTAACGGACTTATACTGCCGAGCACAGTGCCTGACATACAGTCAAGTACTCAATAAATATTCCTTGGCGAAAATGAGCTAATGAAAAGAATGAATACATGTTAAAGTGGAGTAAGTATAGACTGCTATGGAAACCACATCGGAGGAGAAACCAGGCTCGTGGGAGGGGATGAACTGTGTGGAAAGTGTCATTTACACGGAGACAAGAGTCAACACAATGATCTAAAGGAAAGACCGGGCTCATGGAGTTCGACCTGGTTCGGATCCTAGCGCTGCGCTCAGAGCTGGGCAGTTCCAACTATCCCAAACCTTTGAAAACACTGATGGTGGCTTGGGAAGACAAAATGAGATATTATTTGCCTGTAAGTGTCTGTCACATCGAAGAACTCAAGAGCAGCTAGTAAAAGGAGTAACAGAGAACAGAACTGCAACGTTAAAGCAAGAAAGACCTGAGGAGTAAGGTTCAGAGCACAAACACTTTGAGGGATGGATGGCAATGACAAGCTTAATTTAAAGTCACGGTGGCAGCAGGGAGAGGTGCTCCCGAAGTTCTTAGCTTCTAAGCCCAGACAAGGCTGGGGGAGGGTAGGTGTCTTACGGGATTTATCTTCCTCTTCCAATCCGTCTGAAGGCTTTCAAATTCAGCTTTTAGCTGCAAAGCACGTGGGCCCTGCCCGTCACTGTTTACGGTATGGTAAATGCCCTTTTCAGATCATCAGATCCTCTTAAAATATTGTGACGTGTCGAAGCTCGAGACAGACCATGTATGTGTATATGTTTATATACAGAGACATAGAAATACACACATACAAATATAACCCTTTTCTCTAGAAGGCCTTGCAATAATTAGCTTCTGTTGCTTTTATCTTAAATACCCACAAATATACCAGACCCCTTTCTTCTGTGCTTCCTTCCCTACATGTCCATCAGGCCCTTTCCCACTGCATTCATATAGTTAGATCAGCGCGCGCGCGCGCACACACACACACACACACACACACACACACACACACGCACACACACACACACAAACACACACACACACACCTGTTATCTACCAGCTTCAGCTTTTTTTAGGTGAGCCTTTGGGAAGTGCCCTGATCTGAACTGGATTGTCAAATATGTTAATATGGGGGCGGGGAGGGGGGAGGGGGAGGAGAAGATGCTGGCAGCGGACTTTGGGTTTGGGTTTTGGGTCCGTAACAGGAGATACAACTATAGTTTGACATGCCCCCCCCCCCAAAAAAAATGTCAGACAAGAGAACGCGAGAGACCAAAGAAAGGGAAAGGTGGGGGCCAAAAATGAAAAAAGCTGCTGGACAGGAGAACATTCTAGACATAAAAATTGGAGGAGGGGAGAACTAGAGGTGTTTCGAATGACAATGGGGGAGGGAAAGCAGTTGGCTGGGCCTTTGAAAAGGTGCCAGGAACCAAGAGCCAGGGGCAGTGGCAGAGGGGAAGGCCAGGTAGGACAATTAAAACGGAAATCTGGCTCCTCACAGCGCAGCTTGAAGCGGGGCTACAGAATTTGCTGCAGTGGGAGGTGGGGCCAGTCTGGCACAGTCTGTGGGTTTGAAAGGAGCTGGGCGGGTTGGGGAATGCCAGTCAGCCTTTGTAGTTCTGGGCTTGGGGAGGGGGTGCCGAATCCTGGGCTTCAGGTCAGAAGCCTGGCTAGGGTGGCTTTGGAGAAATTTTCCCTCTGCTCCCAAACTCTTAAAATGCGCTCATCACTTCACTGGCCTCCAATCACAGCGTAAACACGTGTCCTGGAGGCTGTCCTCCAGGAGAGGTTCCAGCTCTGGTACCTGTTGGCTGACTGATGGGGTCCCTCTCCTGTCCGATTTCCCTAGATACCCTAAACGGGGCTGAATACGATATCTCTACATATGTCCCTTCATCCTGCCCAAATGCTTCACATCTCCCAGACTCCTAGGGTTAATCCCAGGGACAACCTTGCTTTGAAAGAAAAAAATGTGGTGAGCCTACTAGAAGATGTGGAACTCAGAGGCCTCTGTCTGTCCCTGCTTCAGCCAGACCCCAGACAGCCGGCTCAAGGAGATGGACATTTACAGAGAAAGAAGCAGTAAGTTTATGTTTGTTGCTGTTTGTTTTCAAGGCTTGGTCTCTCTCCCCAGAATTAAGGTCCCTGACAGCATGAAGCTTTTTCTTTTTTCTTTTCTTTTCTTTTCTTTTCTTTTCTTTTCTTTTCTTTTCTTTTCTTTTCTTTTCTTTTCTTTTCTTTTCTTCTTTCCTTTCCTTTCCTTTCCTTTCCTTTTCTTTTTTCTTTTTTCACCCCTCTCCTTTCGTTTCTTTTCTTTTCTTTCTTTCTCAGCAGAAGTAAATGATATCCCCTTCCCATCTTGGGGGATGATTCAGAAAAGCAATCGAATTAGAAAGGGCTTCTTCACTGGTGTTCCTGTCTTGGGTTAAAAATATCTGAAGCTGATTTGTGCGTGCTTATTCTCAACACTGTAATATTTTAATGTGTATCTGCATTTGTTCAAGTAATTTGTAGTGATTGTTCTTCTGCAGAATAAATACTATATATCTGGCTGATTGGTTGTCATTAGGATGAATTTGTCCCGGCACTTGCACGGATGTCTTCTTTGAGGATTTTTGCGCACATTTGCTGCTCATCAAAGGGAAGGCTAGAAGGACTTTGGAAGGAGGGTGTGGTCGGGCTGATTCAGCTTCCTTCCAGGCCCATCCCTGACTTCTCTCTGCTCCTCCCTCTCCCCATCTCCTACCCCGGCTCCACGCATCCTTCCTGAGCCAGCTGTCAAGGAAATGGCATATACCTTTCTTTTCTATCACCGCCTGTGTTAGACGGCTAGGTAGGCGACCGGTCCCTGCAAACAAACTCACTGCATTTGTTATCTGAGCGTATTTTTCCAAAGCAAGACAGACACCGGGCTATTGAATCTACTCCCTAAGCTCCTCTCACCCTGGGATTCTTAGCCAACACAGTAATAACAATAATAATACTGTGCTTAGAAACTCTCCAACACATTTCCTCTCTGAGAGTCTTACAGATGTTAACTAATTAATTTTCACAACGCTCCGTACGAGAGAGGTAAATATTATTAACCAGGATGGAATATACATATGTACATACGCGAAGGACAGCAAAACAGTTCACTTGCGTATCATGGTTCACTTGATATAGTAACTGGTATTTTTAAAACACCCATCATAGATACAATAATTAGAGATGTGCTTTTGTTAACAAAGCCACTACCCACTTCTAGCGTACCCTTGGGTACTAAATAATTACCCACTTTGTGTGGTTATCTAGCTCACTAATTACCCACAGAAATTGGGGTCAGGCGTTAACTGCTTGAAGTAAGGATCCTCCAAAGACGTCGCTGAGTTGTGTAGAGAACACGATGTGTTCGTAGCAAAACTTTCGTAACTCATACATTTGTATATCTTTGTAAGCAGAGTGAATACAGACAGGGGCGGACTCGCTGGGCGTGTGACAAACCGCGCTGAACTGCGGCTGCACACAGAGAGAGGTTTAGGGGAGTCTCAGAATTCCATTCTCTGCTTACCTTTCCTTTCTGAAGATGGGGGCACTGACATGATTCCCATAATCTGGCCTTCGTGTGCAAGCACACTGAGACAATTGACGACTCTGGTTAGGAATGATTCATCTTGGCGTTACAGGGAGGCACCCAGTGAGTCAAAGATTTTTTTCTTTGACAGCTCCACCCTTTATGATTATTCTAGCATGTCTTTTTTTCTCATCAGTCTAGTGCAAACACACTATTAGCCAAATCTGAAAAAGATTCTAACCCAGTCCCCAAGCCTGCCAACCATGTCTTTCTCCTTCCCAATAACGACACACACACACACACACACAAAGTATTAAAGGGAATCCAATGCTATGATTGTAAGTCTGTCTGGTTTTTTTTTTTTTTTTTGCCTCTGTTTGTTCTCCCCCCCCCACCTCTCCCCTCCCCTCCCTTCCCCTCCTCTCCTCTCTTCTCCTTTCCCTTCTTCCTCTCTCTGGGTCTCCTCATGTGTGCTTTTTCTTCTCCTTTTCCTTGGCATCCAGCTGCGTTCCTGCAGGTCTCCCAGTGAGAGACAAAGCACAATGTCTGAGTTGAGCACAAAGAAGCCACCTTTAAAAAACATCGACTTAGAGGAAACCTGTGTCCTCAGATATCTCCCTCCCTTCCCTGCTATTTACGGAACCCAGCGTTATACTTAACACAGCACTGCCTGTTGTCTGCATGATTCCGGCCAGCAAACTCGGGTGGAGATGGCAATATACCCACTGTGTGTGTAGATAGGTAGAGACCCCGATTTTCAGGAGCTACCTGCTTTCCAGGATCGATGTGTAGCCGAGCTCCGAAAACGCGTGCCACCAGAAATGATGGGAGACACTCCCCTACTCAACTCAAGATGTCTTTCATTTTTATCTTCTGCCACTTTTTTGTCATCTGAATTATTGCTTATCATTACCAAGGGGCTGTAGGCTGATCAGTGGAGTGTGCGTGGATCTGATGGACATTGGAGGAGAAATACTTCAGAAAGAAGGACAATGTCTGCGGTAGAAGTAAAGGGGTAGGAGAAGCCACAGTGAGTGATGAGTCCATTGCAGAAGCCAAGTGGTAAATCAGTGCATATGGCAAAGATAGTCAAGGAGCAAAGCCTGCCGCTGGAAGGAAAGAGATTTTTAGCGTTGTCGTCATCTCATGCCTGAATAGAGTGCGTATTTTAAATAGGGCTTGGAATCTCTGCTCTTCGTGCCTCTAAACGCCGACTGCAAGGAAGTATTTGGGGGCTGTTGACTTTCTGTCCGTAAAGAAAACCCAGCAAGGCTCACAGAATTCTCCACCTGCACGCATACAGGCATAGGTGCCCTAAATGCCCGGTGGGATGCGGAACCATTAGGCGGAGAACTGCGCCCTGGTCTCCTCTTCTTCGCTCCTTTCTCTCCCCCCCCTCCACTCCTCCCCTTTCTTTTACCCCTTCTAGAAAACGTGATACCTGATCTCTGGGTCTAGCAGGCTGAGGGGTTGTTTTTTTTTCTTTTTTTTTTTTTTTTCCTGTATTCGTATAATACAATGTCTGGCCTTCCCCCTGACCTGCTGGTGTATTTTTGGTCTCATTAGCAGTCAGGGAGATGCCTTAGTGCATCCGGGGCTGCGAGTCAGGGATGAGACACTACAACGGAGAGAGAGAGAGCGAGCGAGCGCGAGAGGATATTAGAAGGGAGGCTTGTCTCCAAGATATGGAAGGAAGTGAGAAATGACAGGACCGCAAGCTTTGTATGTAGGAGCCTGGCAGGGCGGGGGAGCGGCGGGGAAAGCCAAGTGGATTCTCAGAAAAGGAGGGAAGCCGTAGATAGAGCTAACGGTGATTAGAGGGGGGATATTGATTCCTTATTCTGCCAGAGATTTAAGCAGGCATGCGAGGAATCTGAACCATGGTTGGCAAAAGGAGCCTCTGTAACCAGACACTCGGGCTTTCCAGGAGCCCAGGGAGAGAGCTGAGAAGAAAGGGGGCAGTGTGGTCTAGGAAAATTCAACTTGTCGCTGATTTGTGCCTGATGCTTGCTGTCCGTCAGCAGCCTCCCTTACAATCTTTTTTTCTCTCTCTCTCTCCCTTTTTTTTCTTGCCTTCTCCTTCTTCACTGAAGCCTAGGGGAGCCAGCAAAGATTAAATGTGCTTTCTCAAAGGCGGCCACTTCACGCTGCTATGTCGAAAAGGCCATTATTATTATTATTTTTAATAGTAAAAGAAAAAGGGAGAGAGAGGTTGAGACAGGGAGAGAGAAGCAAGGTAGGTTGATGACGGACTAGCCTTTCTGAGAGGAAAAGGAAAGTGAGAGAGAAAGGAGAGACCCTGAACTGAACGGAGGATTGTGCCTGCGAAGAACCTACAGAGGTGAGAAAAAAAAAAGTTGTCTTGGAGATGGGGGGGTGGGGGATGCTGAGTAGACCCTGTACAGAGGGAAAAGAGGCATCATTTAGCTGTCTTGCTGTTATGATTCTATTTTGGAAGAGTGGGGGAGAAGAGGGGAGAGCCTGGAGTTTTAACGGTTTCTAGTTGCATATGGAAACATCTACCAAATATTTAGCATTTTTACTAAGTGCCCGGGGCCCCTCCAGTGTCTTCCTTGGAGGGGGCTGCTTTGTCATTCTCTTTGACTAGCCAGCCATCTACCTTGCTTAGGCTGGAATAAAGGAAAAAAAAAAAAAAGAGGAAGGAAGGAAGGGAGGGAGGGAGGAAGGGAGGAAGGAGAGAAAGAGAAAGAAAGAAAGAGAGAAAGAAAGAAAGAAAGAAAGAAAGAAAGAAAGAAAGAAAGAAAGAAAGAAAGAGAAAGAAAGAAAGGGAGAAACACAAGGAGGAAGAAAAATTTTAAGAGTCTTTCCACCCACTTCCCCTCCCTTTCCTTTCGGTTTTGGAGGCGGCACAAGAACCCCTGGCTTGGGGAAAACTCAGCTTCCAGGCAGATGGGAACAAGCGACTATCTCTCAGGTACAGAACCAGTAGCTTCTGCGACAAGAGAAGGCAATTATGCTTCTGATTCCTCTGAAATATTGGCAAGAGGCTCCAAAGGTTCCGCGGCGGCGGGAGTGGGGCGGGGGAGACGGATCTCCCCAGCCTGCACCCACCCCTTCCCCACCTCGCCTCCCAAATGACAGCCTGGTGCTGGCTCTGGGTGATTTGGCCTTGGCCTCAGCCAAGCAGCTGATGAAGACGAGGCCCCCGTTTGCAGGACTGGCAAAGTGCACGCTAAAGAAAGAAGCAAGGAATTTTTTAAAAGCAGCTCTTGGGAGGTTTCTCATTCTTAAAAAAAAAAAAAAAGAGAGAGAGAGAGAGAGGGAATTAAAAACGTTTTTTTTTCACTGAATATTTTCAAAATTTGATCAGTCCCAGTCCCTCCCTCCACTTGCACCAAATTGCCTTTTTTTTCTCCCTCGTCAAAGCATGAGCTACAGAGTTACAGTCTCGAGATTTGGTGTATCGCTTCCTGCCCCCGCCTCCCTCCCCGCCCCGATGTCGGTCCTCTGTTGAAACACCTCGCCCAGGCTAGCGCACTGCGAGCTCCCATTTACCCCCCTTGCTCGGAATGGTGTTGCACGAGAGCTGCAGCCCTGCTCCGCTTCCAATGGGTGAGTTTAAAACGCTATTCGTATTTGTACTTCCACGGCCTCCAAGCCCTGTGCCTCGGGTCTTCTCCCTCCGAAAACCTGATTTTCTATGATTTTGCATGCGGCATGCTTGCCCAGGGGGAAAGAGATGCCTCCTATTTTCTTTACCGTCATTTGTGCTAGTTGTAAGTTAAAAGCTCCAAAAGGACATTTGATCCTTCTTTTAGACCTTGGTTTTGAAGACAGGGGCGTTCCTGGGTCTATGCATATGATTTTCCTTGTAAAACTGGATTGCCCAAAGCGTCAAAGAGTTTTTTTTGTTTTGTTTTGTTTTTTTTCTCTGATATGCTCGCGATCGTATGTTCAGGTACGTATATGTGTCCACAGAGAGTGCGTGTGTGCGTATGAATGTATCGTATTTACGTGGGCTCTAAATTTTGTGACCTGAGGAAGCTTCGAGAGTGAGGGAATACCCTGCCACCTGTTTGTGGCCTTTTTGGTCATGAACCTGGAACAGAACCTGGCTGTGGTTCTTGCTTTGCCTTGCTTTGTCTCAAGAAAGAACAATTTTCCTGCGCTCCTCTCAATCCCTGAGACCCTAACTTGTGATGTTTACCGTTTAAATCCACGGGTTAGGCTCTTGGGAGCTGTGAGTCGTGCTTGTGCATCCTGGAAATTGGGTGGAACTTCTTTCTTTAAAGCAAAAACAAAAGAAAAGAAAGTTTGTCTGAACTGACGGAGCACGGCTCAGAGGTTTTCATTGTTAGATGGGGTCAGGTGAGCCGAAAGTGGCCGCTCTCCTGGATTTCTGGTGAAGGAGGTATACATTCTGTTAGAGGAGCGTGTTGGCTGCTGTGCGTACGAATGTGTATCACTGATGCCCAAGGCTTGGGGAACTCATCTACCGTGGTCTGTTTCTTGAGAGCAACACGCAGTACTATCCGAGCGTAACAAGAACAGCTCAGTACCTGGTGCTTGACCTCAGAACATAGCAGCTGAAGTCCCAGCATGCCCCGTGCCTCCAACTTTGAAACTCAACAGTTAATCTGAAAATCACGTCCAATTGAAACGGGCATGTGGACATGTTACACACTCAGTCCTCACACGTATGTGTCACATATACGGCCGGACAGTGAGCACACAGACGCAGATGGGGGCAAACCAGGAGTTTGGGCTAAAATAGTAGTAGGCTAAAAATTCGACTCTTGCTACATACGCTACAGGGAGGATGAAATTGATGGTGTTCATGAAGATTACATCTGTGGTACTTTGCGAGATTTTAAAAATAAGAGAGACAGAGCCTGCGTGCTTGGCGTCCGTTTTAAAATGTTACGCGCTGTGAGTTCAAGGGTAATAGGCGTTGGAAATATATTTTCTGAATATATGAAAGCAAAGAAATAGCAGCATGCGCACAATATGCAATTATTGTATCTTTTAGGAGTAATCAAGGGGTGGAAAAATTTATCAGGATTTAAATGTAATCCAACAAAGTTACTTATAACACCAAACTGTACCTTTAAAATAATCTTAAGGTAATTTGTTAGCATTACCTCGTCTGCAGTTTTCAGAAAAACGGAACTTTCTGTGACAGAATAATTTTAGTGCTTTAGATCTATCTCCTAGTTGAAGAAGAGAAACATTAACTTACCTTTTCTTTGTTGTGAAAAACTCCCATATACAATTTTATTTAGACAGTTTTGGTATTCGTGGGCCAACACTTGTCTTGTATTTTTGGGAAACACCTAAATCACCCCTGACTTCAAATGCTTTCTTCTTTTAAAGACTTTGTATTGGCTGTAACCTCATTTTATACGTGTAGTCGAAGGTTAAGGAAACTGTTCTTTTCCTGTGTGTGTGTGTGTGTGTGTGTGTGTGTGTGTGTGTATGTATGGGGTTTTTTTTTTTTTTGAGTGTTTATTGCAATTTCAGTCATTGACTCCAAACCGTAGTCAAGAAACCATTTTGTATCAGAAAACTGAATCGAGAAAATGAAGCGTGCAACAATTGCACTACGTCTTTTGTTGCGACCTCTCGTGCAGTTGTACTATTTAAATATTACTTTCCAGCCTTGGGGAGCCTGAATGGGCTTCAGAGAAAAGAGTTATTTGATTTTCAAGTCACCTTCGGTTTCTCCACAATGGATTAATGATTTTTTCCCCATCGTAAGCTGGTGTGTATGCATAGGTATTTGGAAATTATGGAAAGGGATCTATTTAACTTAAACTTATGGATCTATATTACCACATGATGCATATCAAATATTTGCAAAACATTTGGTGCTTTACTAAGTCAAAATCTATCTGCAGTCAGTTCTAAAAAGATAGACTCGTGGGCCAATAAAAACATGCTGGATATCATTCTTCTATGATTTTAAATGGGAACAGGATAGTAATTTAATACAAGTGATACAGTTTGTATTCCAAGGCTCTCTTTTGGTTTTTGTTTTTTTTTTTTTTTAACATGTTTTCAAGTGGATTGCTCATGCCCTGAGGTTGCCATCACAACTGATCACACGGGCATTTAGCAATGCACAACGACGCACAGGATTTTGAATTTCAGCAGGGGACTGCTCGAGTGTAAGGGCAGGTTTCTCAACACCCCTTCTTCCTCACCGAGCCCATCAGCGAAGTTCAGTGAAATGAATAACATAATTGGTGGTTGGTTCAATCACTACCAGTCTAGACTAGCCCAGACGCATCAATTAGAGAGCGCTGTCTTTTAAAGGGGGAGTGCAACCGAAACAGGCCGGGCATTATTGATACCGATCTTTAAAAGTGCAAATCCAGCTTGGCAGATAAAAAAAAAAAAAATAAGGCGGGGAATTGGGGGGGGGGGCGGTTTGCGTTGCAGGAAGAAAAGAAAAAGACGTGAAGTGGAGCTTTCGGACACAGAAGGACAGGAAGCTTGAGAGAAAAGGAGTGGATAATGAGTGAAATGCAATGCAACACCTCGTTGGAACACACAGTTACAATTCAGTTCACAGGGCATCCTGGTTCACCATATTTTTAACTAGATTCTCCCCCTCCTCCTTTTTTTATTCCTTTTTTTTTTTTTTTTTTTGCCTCTGTTTCCAAAGAAATGCCAGCTCTACACCAAGGCAGTTGGAAATTTAACAGCTTTAGGAAGCTCTACTGAGAAGAAGGCCAAGTAATACGAACCAGCCAAAACTCCTTTTGCAACATTTTTCCCCAAAAGAAAAACACACAAGATGTTTATTTTTGAGTCTCTAATTCTACCTTTAAAAAAAAAAAAGAAAAATCAACTGTACTAACGACCAGACTCATTTTAAATCCTGCACCTGGGAACTGATTTTATGGGCAAGACACCTTTAGGTAAACAGCTCATAGTTTTCTGTTGAATACAGTAAAATGATGAAGAATGTAACAAAAGGCTTTGGTAATTTGGTGGTTGGTGGGGGGGGGTTGATGGATAAATACCAGATGATTTAGAAAGCGTTAGGAACACATCAAGCCCCAGGGAAAGAAAATGTTTGATTGGTATTAATTAAAACACTGCTAATATATTCTAATAAAATCAAATTTAACATTCTAAACTAATCCGCTTGGTATGTCAAAGGAAAAGAAAAGTATTATCTTATTTGCATCTCTGCCATCCAAACGCATTTGCTCATTCAGCAGAATTAATTTTTATCACCAGCCTGTTTAATCTCCTCACAGATTTAGTCAAACTTATTCTTTCAAACTAAAAGGGATCAGGGGAGGGAATCCATGGAAGGTATTGGGAAGACTAGCGACTGTATTTAGTACTGGCTTTATATTTTACCGCGTCCTTTCCTCTTCATTCCCTGTACTGGGGTGTGGAGGAACCCACGATGCTGCAGGGTGGGGAGGGGGGGTGAGGGATGGTTAATTTTCCTCCCTTTCTCTTCTACCTACTGGGTTATTGGGGAATTTCAGTTGCCAGATTATTTGAGTGGCATTTATTTCCACGACCGATGTTGCTCCGTTGATTAAGATCTCATTTATTTCTAATTTCAGAATCTATTTTGTTACAAATTCGTGATGCGTTGGGGGGGGGGAGGGGGGTTGGAGAAAAGGCTTTTGCACTACATGCCAATTTCCTCTTCTCAATTCTTTGCAACTGTAGTCCTCCTAGGAGAAAGTGGGGAGGTGGATGTAAAATTCTATTTACTAAGAGCTGAGTTCTTTGTTTCCTTTTTAAGTCGGAATGTCTGCAGCAAAATGTATATTTTCTGAAATGGCGAGTTTTGTGCTCTTGATTGTTAAACTCTCACAATGGATAAAACTGTCCCCAAATGACATCACGGCCAAAATGTTTCTCCTCTCATTAGCCTCTCATGACTACGATATCCTATGGAAAGATGTGCCCAACACAAAAAAATGAATGGGCCGTAAATATGGAGGGCCGCGTTGGCGTCTTTCAAAAGTGGGGGATTTTGCCCACTTATCAAGGGGATGGAAACTACCAGACGACAGTCCTGATGATGCTGCCTTTTTTGCTCCATTGCCTTTTTCAGTTCTTCAACGCAAAAGAGCAGTCGCAGTTCGGTTTCACATGTATTGTTCTATAATCCAGGCAATAAATGCTAATTAGTAATGCTCAAGGATCCGACCATTCAGAGTAATTATCATAATTTACTTCTTCCTTGTTAAAGACATTCCTTGCTGATTAAAAAAAAAAAAAAAAGATTAAATCGTTTTACCATTGCACTGCAGTGGAAATGCAGTGGGGAGAGGTCCAAGGTATAGTAATATCATCCTGGCTGCGTTTGAAGTCGCCGACATGTGCCTTTTAACTTATTCCAAACGGAATTGCAACTTAATTGCTAAAAAGAGATTCATGTAAATGCATAAAGTTTTGCATGGGCACCAGGAACGTATGATTTTATTTTACAAACCCCAGGCTCCTCCTTCCCGGCCCACCCCCTTTCTAAAACCACTTACTGAGTAGAACAAAGGAAACTGGTTAACTATAGAGGCATCATTAAGTGTGAACAGCAGTAGCATGATAAAGTATGTGATATGACAACATATTTCATTGCACAAAAGTGCAGATAATTAAATAATTCAATAGTAACCCTGACTAATTAGCAGAAAGATCTTCAAGGAGGAATCAAGAAAATGGATCCAATCAACTCGAATAATACGCTCCACTCTCCAAGATCACAAATATATATTTGGTTATTCGATAATCGATTGATTCATACAGAAAGATGAGGACAAAAGCCTGTTCCTCAAAATGGAGCTTTGATCTGGCCTCCTTTTTCGGACAGATTAATCGTATGTTCTATAAGAGTGGAATTTAACGGAGGGCCCTCTGTTTCCAATCAAAGATATAATCCGCTATTCAGTTGCCTATTTCTCTTTTATCAGGTGCTCTAAAAAATCGTCAGCCCCTTAGCTTTTTGTATCACTGCCTCAGACTCTACATGGGAAGCCTCCCCCACGTTTTGTAATGAGGATTGTGTTTAAGTTTGTTTCTTCTTGCTGGAAGCAAATAAGGATCCTATGCACAGAAGGCAGAGGATAAATAACCATGCTGAATATTATGTTTGGTGGAATCTCCCCCCTCCCTTGCCTAATCTATCAAGGTAATATTCCCAGTTTCATTGTTCATTGGTCCTTTCAGGGAGAGCTTCAGCTTTTACTTGAGGGTTGTAAGCACATTAGAGGAATCATTCTCTCTGGATACTATGGAGAAGGAGCCACCTGCAAGATGTTGATGCTGTTATTGAAATCTCAAGTGGAGTCAGCTTTCAAAAAATTAGATATTAGATACATCCGATATAATTTGCAATGTGTAATTATACTAATGTGCATATAGTTGTGTGTGGCTTTACATGTTGCCTACTTGAGATTCCCGCCTCCCCCCCCCCCCTCCCTTGGGTATTGCTCATCATTTGAAATGGCTCCTGACTAGAATGTTCTTAAAATCAGCTTTAAAAAAAATTCCTCGCTAATTGATCTAAGAGAAAAAGGGCTCCACGGTCTGTGTTCCCATGCAAGAATGAATGGATGTGTGTGACCTTGATGTTGGAAAGTAATGGTCTCTAAGAGGGTTATCATTGTGGACATTGGGACTAGTTGTAAAATATTTGCTACTCTTTACTGATTTACTCTTCATCCAGACTGGGGACAATTTGTGAAGTGAATGGAGAATATTAGAATGGTAAATCTTACTCGTAGGAAATCCATTTCCTTTACTGGGATGAGATAAAATGCCAGGGAAATGGCTTTAGGCAGAGGTAATAATTTGTTGATTTAATCAGAGTAACCAAAATCATAACGATAATAACTTCTTTTCCATTTTTCCTCCATTTTGCATGGCACACGATGAATAACTAAAACTCTGCCTTCGGTCATTTATGCACTAACCTCAACTTCCCTTTTGGTGTCTCGACGTGGTCTTCTGTTGGACTGAACACCCCCTCCCCACCAAGGAGCTGACCCTCGAAGATCTAGCCATTAAGGAAAAAGCCAGACAGTGCAACAGTGAGTTTGGTCAGCCTGGTGCGAGGCACTTGCTCTACGCTCCGTAGGTGAAGGTGCTCTTGATGCAAATTTGGAGAATCATTACCATCAGATCACGGAGGGACCCTGAGCGAGGCTACGCAGACGTCCCGATTTATGCTTGTATGTTCGGGAGACAAAAAGGAGTCCGAGGGAGGCTCATGTTGAGATGATACAAGAGATTACTCATTCCAATTAAGTAGGCAGAGGCCCCAAAGAAGGCTGATTTGTTAAACATTTGACTCATACTGGACACCAAAATACGGTGGCTCATATTTTTATACCATTTGTTCCTCAACAGTCATTTTAATAATGGGGCCCATATCATGAAGGAGGCGCTCTGCATGGGCCATATCTATGCAACACCAAAGCGATGCGTTGTTTTACTTCTCGTGTGCTCACGTATACAAGGACTTGCCCTTATTAGCTACCCCCAAAACTGTGCCAAGCGTCCGTCTTGACTCTAATAGCATTTTAATGTATTCACAAGTGAGTCCTGCACACGTGTGTCAGGGGCTTTGCGACCCCCGTCCCCAACGATGTTCACAAAACACTGAGTTCTAAAATACAGACCTCTGTAAGATACATTTTCAATTACTCTTCCGGGATCAGTTGCTGCATGCTTGCTCAGCACAGAAAAATACCTGTTAACAATATGTCATACAGGGTTATATTTCAGGTTTTAGGGAAAAAAAATATCGTCCCTGCTATCTAGAGACCCATCGTCAACATATCCAAAGTGTTCAGGGCAGATATGTGGCAGTATATCAGTGATACGTGTTAGTGTATCTCTTTTGCCGTGCCTAACTCATTATGCACCTTCATTGTGCTGGCATAATGAAAAGGCTGACAGTAAGGGCTTTCGTTACATCAAAATCCACCTGCAAAGTATATTTCATTCATAATAACTTTTGCAGAATAAGAGAAACACGAATACAGCTCTTCCCGAATATCCTTATCTGCAAAACGAGTGGGTTGGATGAGTCGGTCTCTAAATGTTTTTGCAGCCTTAAGGATTTTTGAAGTTGCTCTGAAGTATAGAAATAGAAAAACCATTCCAGGACCCTGGAATCCAGAGTCTGTTTTTACCAACAGTTGTCCTTTAAAGTTATATTTGATTCCACCTCCAGGTACTTTATTTACTAACATCTTTTGCCTTGCTGCTAAAACAGTAAAGTCTGAAGTTCATTTTCAGGAAGGGCAGAGACAAAAAAGAGGAACAGCTGAAGAATGAAAAAAGCTACACAGTGGGAGAAGGAAATTCTTGATCTGACTTCTAAGCCCATGTCCTTCAGCATTAACACAGAAGAAACCCAGACAAGCACCTGTCTTTCTATTTTAAGACCATAGTCTTTGGTCCTTCTGCCTTCATTTAATTTCTTGCAGCATGGTTTTGTTTTGCCCCATTGGGTTGACGGCTTTGAGTTTCACATTTCCCTTTCCATTCGATTTATCTGAATCATGTTAATATTCCCTTCAAAACCCACAAAGTCACATTAACACGCCACGTTTCCCAAATTAAGTCTTAACATGTTCAGGACCTCCTGAAAATTGCCCTGCCCTATTTTCTAGAGCCACTCCGGATGTATAATCTCTCCTTGAATTAAGCAAGCCTGCTCTTCCTGGCTTCCCAGTCTTTGAATGAGCTCGCACACTGCTATTCCTCCCCGCACACTCTGCTCTCCACCACTGGTACCTTTCAGCAACCTTTCTCTTCTTTCTTTCTTTCTTTCCTTCTTTCTTTCTTTCTTTCTTTCTTTCTTTCTTTCTTTCTTTCTCTCCCTCCCTCCACCCTTTTTCTCTCTCTCTCCTTTCCTTCCTTCCCTCCTTCCTTCCTTCCTTCCTTCCTTCCTTCCTTCCTCCCTCCCTCCCTCCCTCCCTCCCTTCCTTCTTCAGTCTCTCCCTTCCTCCCTCCCTTTTGTTCTTCCTTTCCTCCTTTCTTTCAGTGGGCACCGTATGTCGTGCTCTGAGCCAGGCACTAGAAATACAAACACAAGAAACTGACATTAACTCCTAACAATTTCAGTGACTTCATTCACCCCTGCGTTGCTAAGCACTTCTGTATCCACAATTATTTTATTTTGCCTTTGGTCTTTAGATTTATTTGAATTTGTCCTTAATGTCCTGTGTTCTTTTGTTGTTTTCCTACGTGTCCTATTTCAGTAAGTTGCCTGTTGGATAACCCTGAAGCTTTTCTGACGGAGCTTTTTCTCCCAGAGTGATTAGCGTGGGGTGCTCACACGCTCAAGCAATGCTGTTGCTTGACTGGTCCTTGAGCGACGTGAAGAGCGAGAAAGTGCTACGTCTTTCTGGTGATGCAGCATTTCACGTGGAGTTAGAAATAGCACGGCCCCCAAAGTATCGTTACGTTTACTTATTTTTATCGAAGAGTCAATGTGATAACTTTCTGTGACATGTTCTGTTATTTTTTTAGTTGTGTCGATGTTCCTTTCAGCTGGTCCTATAGCCCCCCTCCTCAGGAAGGTCTCCCCAGGGCAAGGACAAAAACTTCAGAGACACAGCTGCACTGATGGACGCTCAAGCCAACAATGGAGTTGAAACAAAGAAAGAGATCACCTGAAGACACCTTCCCTGCTAAGCAGCACACCCCAAATGGCGCAGTTGCAGGCAATAGAACTCTCAGAACAGGAGACCATGTTTTCAAGAACCAGACAAAATTTAACAGTGACATCTAGATTTCTAAAGAGCCAAGGACTTTCCCTTCCTCGTGTGTATTCCTCTGTTTGTATTTAAATTCAGTGTGACATTCATTTCTAAAATATTTTCCCGGGATGAGTATGCTCGTGAAGGCATTGATGGTTTTACAACAGAAAATTGCACACAGGTGTTCACGGGGTAAGGAACAACATTAGTGCTATAAGAACATCGATTTTTAGCCACACACCGTTTGATCTTAAGAGTGACCTGAAGGAACATAAAGTACTTTCGAAATACCAAAGTAGTCAGAGGCAATCCAAAGGATAACATAGTGGACATTATCCCACCTGACACAGACCAGTCAACCATTCTTTTAATCCAGCAAAATAGGTTCGCTGAGACATGATCCCTGCCTCTAAAGAGTTTAAATTTAATGAGACCGAGAAACACAAACTTTTGAAAAGATAGTAACCAATCAGGTGCATCGATGTTAAGACCACAGTAAAACTCAAGAGATAATAAGCAAAGAGTTCAGAGGAGGTCACCATAATCTGGGCAAACCTGGCCTGTTTAGGGAAGAAAGTTTCCAAAGGAGGAAAACACAAGATGAATCTTAAAGGATAGTAAGATTTAGGGGCACCTGGTTGGCTCCGTTGGTAGAGCATGCGACCCTTAATCTCAGGGTTGTGAGTTCAAGCCCCACATTGGGCGTGGAGCCTACTTACAAAAAAAGGGGGGAGAGGTATTAAATATTTAGATGAATGGAAAGGAAAGAGAGAGTAGATTGCTTTAAATGAATGCAATGTGAGCAAAGCCATGGAGGAAGGAATCTATGTGGTGAATATTGGGAATTATGAGTATACGTGTCTAGTTGACATTGAATGCCAGCATACATAGACATATACGGTAAGGACTTCGCACACACACGTCCCCTCTCCCACCTTGGGTGTCACCTAGAAATACCATCTTATTTTCCACAAAAGCAAGTGGGAGTGATTGGTGGTAATATGAGAACTTACGATTTTTCTTTTCACTTAATAACAATTAGTATTTATCGAGGTCTTAATGTATGTTAAGCATTTGACGTATGAACTCGCTTAAGCCTACAGCTCAGAACAGCCCTGCAAGATAGGTACGATTATCCCTGTTTGGAAGCTAACAGTTAATGAGATTAAGTAACTTGCCAAACTGCCACGCACAGGGTCCGCACTCAGAATTGTGACCTTAAATCTCATGATCTGAAGCACGAAGTCCCAATATTGTGATCAGTGTTGCAGTGTTACCACTTCCGTATTCCCCGATAGTTCTTTATGGTGAACAAATGGCTATGACATTCAGTTATCCCCTCAAATTTTTCAGTTTTCTGCTTAAATGACATTAGAACGATCGAAAGACTTTTCATGGGAGAAAACTGACAGAATTGGGGAAGAGAGCTTCTCAGCATTTTAGGGTGTTGTTTGTTTTTTTGCCAGACGTTGAGGAAACGGTTCGCCTTGTTCTGCACAAAATCTAAAATTCCTGAGGATTAATAAAGGAGGGGGGAAACTCAAAGGTCATCTGTTGCAACATGCTTTTCTACAGACGGCAAATCAAAGTGTGAGTGGCTTACAGGAAGCTCACACATTTGAGTGTGGCAGAGCTAGGTCCAGAAACCAGGCTGTCCAGTCTCCTCTCCGAGGCTCTTGAACTACCCCACCCTGCCTACATGAAGCATGAACTTGAATTTGATCAAGGAAAGTGTTCTGTCTGGGTGATCGGGGGGGGGGGGGGGGGGGGGGAGGGGGGACTGCGCCTAGCAGGTTGTTTCCATTTTGCACCTGTTTCGCTTCCCACCTCAACGTGAAAACTAGCCAGTTATGAACTGACATCTTCTGATGTAGACATTGTCAATGGTCCACCCCCAAAGAACACATAATGGATCAAATTATGTGCACCATGTCTCCAATGCTATTCTTAAGTTATTTGGAATTCTTAGTTCACCTAAACCAATCGGGTCTTCTGATGAGCATTTCCCGATTTTATGCGCAGTATGTATTTGTCAGTGCTTCTGCATGAATATTTATACACGACTGTTTCAATAGTCCTTATGTTTTTGAAAATATCAATGGTTATTTGCTATTTTAATCCTCACTTATCCATGTAACTAACTCAAGAATACTTCAGCCATAAAAAGCTAGAAGTGAGGAAATCTCACTCTTTTTCACCGGATCCTTCGCATTTAATTGGCATTTAGTAATGATTAATAAAGTGGTCAGCTGGATGACACAGTTCCCAAATGCAATTCTGTCTCGAAGGAGTCCGTTAAACTGCATCTACTTAAGGACACACATCTAGACATTTGGAAGCACCTGAATATTTGTGGTAAATTTCCACTTCAAAATCTGGCATTGCCAGACCTAGACCTCCTTGTGGCTCAGGCCGTCCCGTTTTCAAAATGATGATTATTGGCCCTGTCTCACACAGTTCTCATTAAGTGAGTAGCCAAGCACAAAATGTGACTTTGTTGACATTTTCTGAGACTTTGTCGTGTGTCCCTTGAATCCCCAAATAAAAGCAACGTTGCATCAACTGTGAACTTGTGTTGATTTCTTGGAAGAGCGTGCTCTCATAATTTGTCTGTTTTCACTAGTGTTTATCAAAGCTAGTTTCAGGATCCACGAGGAGCAATTAATCTGATGCGATGGGAAAACGTAAATTTAGAGACCGTTGCTAACAATCCCATATTGCCTTTCAATAAACAGCCCTGTCATCTACCCAGGTCAGAAAGCAAGGTGTGGTCCTTGTCTTTTCTCCTTTCAACTGCCACGGCTAATCAATCAGGAAAGACACGTACCTTTTCTCTTCTTCTGTTTCCAAGTCCGTCTGCTTCTCTTCATCTTCTGCGCGACTGTAGTTAAGACAGCTCTCGTGTTTCACCTGGACGATGGCGGCATGCCTCCAGTTTTTCCCTCCACACCGCCAAGCAGCCGCCAGGGAAATCTCTCTACATGACAAATATGGTCATATCACGCCACGGTTTCAAACTTTTCACGGCCTTCCCACTGCCCTTGGAATAGCGTGATACCTAAAGCCCTTCATGTTCTAGATCCTGGCCCCAACATTCCTCTCTGAACTCACTGAGTGACTGTCTCCCACTACTGGTCTAGGTTCCTTGCCATGCCTCTTTGCCGTTTCTTAACATTCTCTTTACCTTCAGGGCTTTCTCAGACACCTAAACCTTCTGCGTAGTACTTTTTCCGCTACCCTTTCCAGAGCCATCTCTTGTCCTGCTGGTCTCGTTCTGGAGGTCATTTCTTCTTGGAAGTTTCCACCCCTGTCATCCACTCCCCTGACCCAGGATGAGCTTCCTCAGGTAGGAGATTTCATAGCATTCTGTGCTCACTTCACCCAGATTATGATCATTTATGTGCCAGTCTCCTCCCTTTGGATGTGAAATTCTAGACCTGCCTTGTTGGGTAGTTGGATACGGTAGCCGCTTGCCACATGTGGGCTACATCAATTTAAATGAACTAGTATTGAAGAAAATGCAAAGTTAAAAATTCGGTTTCTCAGTTGCACTGGCCATATCTCAAGTGCTCGATAGTCAGATGTGGCCAGTGGCTACCCTGTTGAGTAGCACATATACAACAGTTCAATCATTGATAAAGTTCTATTGGACAGTATGGTTCTGAAAGACAAGTATTGGGTTTTGTTTGTCATTTCATCGCCTAGACTTGCAGCCTTTTTAAACTTGTATTTGTTTAGGGGCGCCTGGTTGGCTCAGTAGGTTGAGCGTCTAACCTAGGCTCAGGTCATGATCTCGCAGTTCGTGAGTTCCAACCCCGTGTCAGGCTCTGTGCTGACAGCTCAGAGCCTGGAGCCTGCTTCGGATTCTGTGTCTCCCTTTCTCTCTGCCCTTCCCCCCCCACCCCACCCCCCCGCCTCTGTCTCTGTCTCTGTCTCTCTCTTTCTCAAAAATAAATAAACGTTAAAAAAAAACAACTTGAATTTGTTTAAAATTCATCTGAACCACAGAGCAGAAAATTGAGTGACTGTTTTTTCCCCAATTTTCCCAAGGATGATATGTAACTAAAATGATACTATATGCATAGGAGGGAAATTAATTCATGACATGTTAAGACGCCCAGGATATAGAGATTTAATTCTAGCATAAAATCCTCGAGGAAGTTGACGACGGGCTATCCTAGTGCGTGGCGCAATGTAAGTACTTCATAAATATCTGCTGAATGAATGCATGACACATTTGGATTCTTAGGCATCTCATCTTCCTCATTTTCACCTAGCTGCATGGACTCATGTAAGAGACACGTCTTTAGATTCCGGAGGGCCACTTCTCAGGAGGATGTGGTGATAGATGAGGTCCTCACTTTCATCTCAAGGATAGTTGAACTGTAGCAGGGCCATGGGATTGCCCGTTATTTCGCTTTCCTTCATTGTTTACACTGGCAACCAGTAGTAAAGAATTGAGTTCCTAGTCAGTGAATAAGATCAAAGTGAAAATGATCAAAGTAGATACCAGATTTGATAAGCCCTCTTTCTCTTAGGGATTGGCCAAAGGGCACAAAAAATGTTGATCCTTTCCTGAGCACCTACTATGTCTGAGACATTTTGTGAGGTCCTGAGGATGCAGGAAGTGACAAGACAGACACCGTTCCTATGCTCAGAGTGAAGCATTAACGTTATTTCAGTTCCTCTCCCTGCCTTGTACCCAAAGCAGGAGTTCTCAACATTGACTGCGTATTGTAACCACCTGAGGGGTTCAAAAAATACTGATACCGGGGGCGCCTGGGTGGCGCAGTCGGTTAAGCGTCCGACTTCAGCCAGGTCACGATCTCGTGGTCCGTGAGTTCGAGCCCCGCATCAGGCTCTGGGCTAATGGCTCGGAGCCTGGAGCCTGTTTCTGATTCTGTGTCTCCCTCTCTCTCTGCCCCTCCCCCGTTCATGCTCTGTCTCTCTCTGTCCCAAAAATAAATAAAAAACGTTGAAAAAAAAATTAAAAAAAAAATACCGATACCAGCGTCTTTCCCCCAAAAGGCTCTGAAATAACTGGTGTGGGGATGGCCTGGGAACCGGGAATTTCGTAAAGCTTCCCGGGTGACTGTCAAGTGCAACCAAAGTTGAGAACTATTGATTTATCGGGACATAATCTTGGAGGGAGCTCAGAGATTAAGAGCTTTTGGTATTGATAATTGATAGCCTATTTGAATCAAAAAGGGAAACTGTAAAGTCTTCTGCCTAACATATCTACATTCTACCTTTTATTCCTCAGAATAGAAGCTGGTACTTAAGAGTCACTAAGTTGTCTGGGTCAAACAGCCAGTTTATGACTTAGGTAAGACCCGATCCGTGCTCTTTGATAACACCATGCTCTTTCCGCTCCGCTGAGCTCTCTCAGGGAAACAGAAAATATCATCATCTTCAAGTCAAGAGACAACCAGCATCCACCACGGCCATAATTTTTTAAAGCAAGAATTGGAGTTGGACCAATTTGAATCCCATGGACTCACAGCTTTCTGCTCATCAAAAGTCAGCACCATAGATTCATTTTGTTAGAGTGCAACATCTTTTGGGGGGGGGGAAACATACAACATTCTATATATAATTGTAAAGAGAGAGTTCAGGTTCCCAGGGGCCATAACCACAGTCTCACAAATTCCGAAAATCAATATGCATGCGTTCAACTCCACATGTAACCAGGAAAGACATTTTGCCTTTAAACTTGAACTACTTAATGGCAAAAATGGTAGTAGGAGGAGAAAATAAGAGTGCATTGTGCTCCCACATTGTCTGTCTCCACCCACCTTGTCACAGGACATTCCACTGAGTTGAACGTTTCACAGCACAGGTAAAAACTTCCAGTCCGTCCCCATGAAAAAAGCTGACTTCAAGAAATAAGTACCATTAAAAAAAAAGTTACCCCTCTTAGCTACCACCCGGTTTTAGATTCGGCTCCCAGATCAAGAGAATCCAGGAACCAGAGTCCCCTCTTCTTCGTCCGTGGAAGACCACAGAGTGAAAAATGTGCCTTTCCATTTTTTAGGGTTGTCAAAATAAAACTCACGTTCCCATACATCCTTCGAAACATATTTCAGTGTTTGAGAGCCTACACAGTTGGGAAATTCTCTTTTATTTCGATCCCAAATCCCTCACGCTGTAGTTTAATCCCATTTTCTGTTGTTCCCTGTGGAGAGAAAGAACAGCTGGTCTCCGTTCTCTCTAAACTCAATTCCTTCAAGTCCTTAAAGACACCTACCACCCAGCCTTCTCTTCTCTGGAATAAATAATAACAGTTCCCATCAGGAAAATGTCTCTCTTGGATTGTGCATATTCGCTGCCATATCACATATATTCATGCTTCTCACATAATGTTCATAACCAAAACAAGCCAAGGCCAAGAGCAGAAACAAGCTAATGTATCATTGTTTTCATGAATGAAGTTACAGATCCAATAATAGATGCTGAATACATAGCTGTGAACGATAATCTTCCAATAATTATGTGCCCAAATTATCATAATTTCTTTTAGAAAGTATTGGCGATCTGTTGCTTTTGGAGAGGTGAATTCAAAATTCGGTGATTAGGTTTCAATTTCTTTCATGCAAGTTCTCCCCATGCCCTGCAATGGAATATTCCATTCAGCATTCCACAGCAGGAGCCACCATTGCTTTGACAAAAATAGATACAGTATTGGAACGTTCAGTCAATGGAGTAATCCAATTGTCTGAACATTCTTTTCTGCTTTGTCATTTACATTTTAATAAATCCCAGAATATGTCAAGCCGTGTCGAGTTGTACCAAGTGTAGCTAATAACATGCAGTTACCAGATGCAATGAGGAAATCGTAACATGCAAGTCCTGAAATGCATCAACATTTGGTTTGTGTATATTTTTAGGTTCCGACATTTAAATAGGGACACTCTTAAAAATAAAAATGGATATTTAGCAAAATCCTTGCTATTATCAACATTCTGTTAGTATATTCACTTTTCATAAAGGAAGCTATAGGGAGGGGATGCTGTACTTAATTGATCTCGGAATGTTGGCATCTGTTAACCACAAGGGTGACCCCATATCACCAGCAGAATCTGGAATGTTAAATCGTCATCTTATGCCTATTTTTCTCCATTCAGGAGGCTCTCCGTTCACTGCCTCTCCATTCAGGAGGCTCAAATAATCACATTTTAAAGTCACTTGACATTCCACGAGGCCAAGATTTGAGGCAAACCAGTCCTGAGAAAGATTGTGTGTGTGTGTGGGGGGGGGGGGGCGATTAGTATTATTGTCGATCACACATAACTTATCCCATATCTATATTGACCACTGACTATTTCAACACTTTGAGAGATTTATTATCCTGACGGAACCCCCTGAATTTTATAATAGGGCAGAGCTGTAACGATAGTGGAGTGGGTCTCAGCGTATTAGGGATCCCTAGACAGGTATGTGCCTGGGGAGGAGGGTTCTTCAAGGATGAGACTGTGTGGAGTCATGTAAGAGACACGTCATTATTCAGATTATTCCATACTAGCAAAAACTCAGGTGGGCTATGAGGCTAAAATTCAGCTCTGGTTATCTCCTTTGTTTCTAATTCCCTAAGTCACTTAAATTAGCACATCACAAAACTCTCATGTGAGGCTTCTTCTCTCGAACTTCTGATACATACCTTGGGTTGTTAGTTGCCAAAGGGCCAGTGTTATTTTCGGACATCAGGTAAATCTGATTAGTGTTATACTTCTAATAAACTCAACAGTTAAAAGGAACCAGTTGGTTTTTGCTGACGTAGAGAGCAGATTATATGCTTGCCGTAGGGACTGTGAGCAGTACACCCCCATGACCCCATGGGGTCAACTATGGTGTTGAGGAGAATGATATCATAGCTTAGAGCAGTGCATTGGAGAAAACGAAAATGTGTTGGCATTGCATCGCCCAAGTGAGGTCATCAGCATTTCCTGAGTCCCGGAGTTTTCTCTTACTCTGCCCACAGTGCGATAACTGATAGATTCAGGGGGAAAGTATGACCTAGCCAATAGTTGAATCATCACAATACCTTGAAGACCCCTAGACAAGGATCCTTTACAACTTTCCCGTTCACTTAGAATATGACCGAACACTTGCTCTCATAAAATACTACATGATTATAGAATAATGGTTTACAGCGTTGGATTGCACTGGATTGAATCTATCAACTAATGATCTCGGCCAACATTAGGGAGAATTTTAGAAGGTATGCTAGATAGTGAAGGTTGAAGGGCGCAGCTGACAGTTTTATTTTCTTGAATAAAGGTCCCTGTTCTAGATCGAACTCAGTCAGTAATTATTTCCTTCAAAATATCTGGAGATGACTTAGCTCTTCCATGAAATGAGACACTCTTCTTAGTTGACTTGTTCTTGCTTTGCAAGATCTTGAAAGTAAATGTGGTAAAATGTTTTAAGAAGTCCTTTCTACTTTTAATATTCTCTCCTTCTCTATTAACTTTTGACACTGTAACTACAATGTGTCTTGATGAGGGTCTCTTTGGTGTCATCTTATTTGGAACTCTCTGGGATTCCTGGATCTGGATATTGGTTTCCTTTCCAACTTAGGGACATTTTTAGCTATTATTTCTTCAAACACAACTTCTGGCCCTTTTCCCCTCTCTTCTCCTCCGGGACCCCTCTAATGTGAATATTAGTCCATTTGATATTGTCCCATCGGCCCCTTAAGCTATCTCCACTTTTTTTTCGTTCTTTTTTTCTTTTTTGCTGCTCTGATTGTGTGAGTCCCACTGCCTTGTCTTTGAGTTGACTGATTCTTTCCTCTGCTTTGCCCAATCTGGTGTTAACCACCCCCCGAGTCAGTTTAGTTACTGTATTTTCAGCTCTGTAACTTCTGTTTGATACTTCCTTATATTTTTCGTCTCTTTGTTGAAGTTTTCATTGTGTTTGTCTATTCTTCTCTTCAGCTCAGTGGGCATCTTTATGACCAATACTTTGAACTCTTTATCAGGCAAATTACTTATCTCTGTTTCATTAACGTTTTTTTCCTGCGGTTTTATCTTGTTCTTTCATTTGGAACACATTTCTGCTTCTTTATTTTGCTGGTCTCCCTGCGCTGGTTTCTCTGCCGTAGATGAAACATCCACCTCCCCAGTCTTGAAGGAGTGGCCTCGTATAGGAGGTAAACCTTGTTGTTCAACCCTACCTGGCTCTTTGTTGTCTCTCAAAACTTTGTGCTTGTCCAGGAGCCTATTATATTTTTAATAGCTCCAGAGCCCTCCTTTACAGAAAGACAGGGGAGAGAGGGGTGGTATACCTTAGTCTGCTGTAGGCACAGTGCCTGGGGATGGCATTCTGCCAAGAACCATCTCTCTGACTGCCACAGTCCTATGGGACCTAGGAATGCAAATCCCCTTGGCCAACAGCACCAGGCAATCAAGATTACATCCCACTGGCTTTTAACTCCCCAGGCTAATAGAGAAGAACAGGGATGCACATGTTATTTAAAAATTAATATGGTTTTACACGATGCACTTTTGATGTTTTCTTGGGCCAAATGTCCTTTTGGAATCAAGCTCTATAGACTTTCAATGATAAAGAAGCCACAAGGGCCATCTTGTCTATCTGTTGCTTAAATTGTCTCTGTTAGCCTATAACGGACTACTTTGTGGATCAGCAGTCCCACCTGTGGACAACTCAGATCGTTTAAGTACCTTTTCCTTACACTGAATCACAAGACACTCGTCCGTCTTTCTTGGACCCATGGATCATAGAGTGCAAATCCAGTTCTCTTCCACCTGATTGGTCTCGGTATCTTCTACTACAGATACCTAAAGGAAGAAATCCTGTGCTTTCTAGAATCTTCTTTTCTCTAGGCCACATGGCCCTAGCACCTTCCATTAGCCCTCCCGTGGCATTATTTCCAACATCTTCATCATTCTTGTCAGTCTCCACACTCCCGTTTGTCTATTCGCCATTTAAAAGGAAGAACTGCGGGGCGCCTGGGTGGCTCAGTCGGTTAAGCAGCCGACTTCGGCTCAGGTCACGATCTCGCGGCCCGGGAGTTCGAGCCCCGCGTCGGGCTCTGGGCTGACGGCTCGGAGCCCGGAGCCTGCTTCCGATTCTGTGTCTCCCTCTCTCTCTGCCCCTCCCCCGTTCATGCTCTGTCTCTCTCTGTCTCAAAAATAAATGAACGTTAAAAAAAAATTTATAAAAGGAAGAACTGAACACAATTTTCTAGCCACGCACTGACCAATGGAGAGCAGAATGGGGTGATCGCTTTTCGAAAAACGATTTTTTCCCCCAAGTACGAGGTTTCTATGAATAAAGCTTCATATGAATCTTCCTGGCAACCCTGTAGCAGTGTTGACCCATATCATCTCACTCTCTGTTAAAACACTTACGTCTATTTTGTACATGCTGCTGTCAAACACCATTTTTCTCATCCTTCGATTCAGCCCATTATTCTGTCTCATAGTATCTTTTTTTGATCTCAATTAAGATATCTGCTATGTTAGATATTTCTCTGAAAGTCATCATACTCGCATATTTGACTCAAACTTTCCCAAAGGAGATCTCAGGAAGCCTTGTCGAGTGACTTGTGGAAGTTAGAATTCCCAGTGTCATCTCCCAAAACTATCAGTCTAATAAGTGTCAAAGAAATAAGTGGAGTTAATCCGGCACCCTTTAAACATTTTGTTGTTGTTGTTTGGTCTCATATTTCCATTATTACCTTTACACGTTTTCTTAACAACTAGTGACGCTGGGAAGTAGCTATCTGGATGAATGATGAAAGGGAAAGGGAAAGTTGGTCTGGGATCAATATTTTGCATCAGGCAATCAAAAGAGGGACACTTCATATGTGAAAATTTGAGCGCACTAATGCATGTGTTGATTTTTTTTTTCAACGTTTATTTATTTTTGGGACAGAGAGAGACAGAGCATGAACGGGGAGGGGCAGAGAGAGAGGGAGACACAGAATCGGAAACAGGCTCCAGGCTCTGAGCCGTCAGCCCAGAGCCCGACGCGGGGCTCGAACTCACGGACCGCGAGATCGTAACCTGGCTGAAGTCGGATGCTTAACCGACTGCGCCACCCAGGCGCCCCTTGATGTTTTAAATAACTGGCTTTTCTTTGTTCTTGCTCTCTTTGGGTTGATAGACAACCTTCCTTGAGAGAGGAGCTTTTGGGTAAAAGGAAGTGGAAATCTTTTGTCCGTAGTATATCAAGATACAAATATGTCAACTCATCTTTGCGCTTATGCCTTCCACATAATAAAGTAAAAGTAAATGTGACCAAAAAATACTTGGTCCCTCACTGTAGTAACAATTCTCTGTAAGACGAGAGGGAGTTATACAAGGTGAGTCTGGCCTGGCACTTATTCAGGAGTTTGGCTACCAAAGTGCCTAAAGATGCATAACCAGGCATTTCAACTCAGTTCAAACTGTTCAAATGAATTAAAACTCACGATAAAGCAGTTCCACAATCTGGCCCCAGAGGACAGAATTCTGAGCAAGGCTCCAGTACACTGTGCTATTGGATGGTAATGTTATGCAGAAACACTGGAAGTCTTCATTCTTTTTCTCTTTCCTTCTGTGTGGAGACTGGGAATTCTTTCTCTGTACTCCATTTTCTTTCACTGTCTCCTTTTTTCTTTCCCCTTCCTTCCTCTTCCATCCGTCCTTTTCTCTGTGTGTCTTTTTCTTTCCTGTTTTTTGGTTGGCATTTCTCTCTCTCTCTGTCTCAAACTGATTTTCTAAAAAGTTATGGCTCTTTCCACTAATTATGGACTATTTAAGAATCAGTACTACTTGAGTTTGGTGTACGTATGTGGCTTTATTTCTCAGGCTACTGTTCCCTTGGGATTCCATCTTTGAATAAACATATGTTAACATTTAATCTAAGGATACCACCACATGTAGTTGTCAGGGGTCTGAACTTTCCATGAAAGAGAAGGAAAGAAAAAGAAAGAAAGAAAGAAAGAAAGAAAGAAAGAAAAGAAGAGAAGAGAAAAGAAAGAAAAAAAGAAAGAAGGAAAGAAAGAAAAGAAAGGAGCCCTCTCCGAATGGCTTCTGTGCTGTCTTGCCCCCAAGTTACTTTCTTATTTTCATCTATCACTATCTGGTAGCTTTGACCAGGGAAGGATCCACTCATCCCTTCTTTCCTGTTCCAAGGTTGACATCACTCATTTTCATTGCTCGCCTTGAGACTACTACTCCTATTCTCTAAACGGTTCTTACCCTGCAATGTGCATCAGAATCATCTCGAAGGGCTGTTGAACCACAGATTGCTGGGTCCCATCCCCAGAGTTTCTGGCTCTGTAGGTCTGGGGCAGAGACCCAGGACTTGCATTTCTATCAAGTCCTCAGGTGCTGCAGATACTATTAGTCCTGGGACCACACTTTGAGAACCACTGCTCTAATCCTAAACCATCATTTCACTCTCCTTTGACCGTTTCTCTAATGGGATAAATAATACCAGTTCCTTTCATCTTCCTTAGTAGCATCTACTTCTAGAACTTTTAATCATCAAGTGGCTCTTCTTTAAACTATTTCTAAATCCATATTTTGCTGGATGGCCAGAACCGGATGCAGACTCTAGCTGATCGGGACATAATAAAAATAACAACCCTTTATATTCCGATGATGGATTTCTCCCAAAGGGTTGGAGCCGTACTTTCTCATCTGTTATCTTGTGCGTTTGCATAATATCCATGCATTCTTATCTCATTTTGGTAAAAGAGCCATTTGAGGGAACATATATTGGGCAATTCCTTATGAAGATATGGAGGACAAGACTTGAACTCAGCTTTCCTGACTCCTCGGTCACAGCTCTCTTTGAATTCGTGAAGGATTTGTTTGATTCCTAAAATCTAAAATCCACTTCAGCTCGTGGGATCAAGATACCTATTTGATCTATTAATACACTGTCCAAAAAAATGAGAAAATTGCTTCATTTTGAGTAAAAGTTGTCATTGGCTGTTCGTACACAAACCAAGCCTAATTTAGAGAGTTGTATTCAACATGAACATTTAAAACTCTTTGACCTGGAGTTTCATTTTTGTGCTCACAAATAAAAGCTTTTAACTGTGAACCACCTTTGGCTTTCGGTTCACTAAACTTACTAATTTTGGCGTAGTCTGTCGCCCAGTTTTTCCTGTGGTAGCCAAATAGCCTTCTACCTGGTTCTGCAAATGGGTTATGACATTGTGTCATTGTTACAATCTTGCTATTCACAAGAAGATTGGGAATTTTTACTTTTGTCACTGATCTGGTTCTATGCGCTACATGTTTCCAAAACAAAAGTGGGAAAGAGATTAGAGGGAAAGCAGTTCTTCAACACACCAATTTCATTATTTACATTATCTCAAAGTCCTGTAGCTCGTTAAGCCCCATGGTCTTCTCTCGGCCCTGCTTACATCCTTTCCCATCTTCCCATCCTGACAAAGAAAATGAAGAGTCTCACTGTTTATGAAACAATAAAGCTGGATTAGATGGGTTTTTAAGGGTCCTATTGTTTGCCCCTAAACCATTGTTGCAAAAGTGAAAGGCTCCAACTGTTCGTCTGACACACAAATTGCCATCAGCAAGGTATTAGAAGGAATCTCATTTATTACCACCAAGGAAATAAATAACACCAATGGACCGAGTGTCTTTCATCCGAATTAGACTAACCAAATCAATTCAAATCATTAGAATACATTATTCCCAATTATATATAAATCTGCCTTGTAAACAGCCACTTACCTGCTTGCCCAGAGCGATGTAACGCTTTATGCTACACCCACCATTTAAAAAATTGTAGAATTGACTGGCAAAACATTTTAATGGGCTGCTACATATTTTGTACTTAATGCACTCAATAAACGTTAATTGTGGACCTACTACATTTTGGGAATACAGGGATGAATAAACATGAGTTTGGTCCTCAAAGTGCTCACCTAGTAAGGGGAAAGAGACATGTAAAGAAATGAATGCCCTTCTCTGGTTCTAAACTGCACTCAATTCCAGGAAAATCAACGGTCTGAGTTTCAGCCTGATTTATGCGTGGGTGAAAAAAAGATGAAGAGACTAGAGAAAATATCCAGAGGAAAGTAATAGATGAAAATTTACATAAAGGTTCATGTCCATTGCCATCCAATGACTTTCTCCAGTAAGTGCAGGTTTTGGGGTAAGCAAAATATAATAGGGAAGATGGGGCCATGCAGGTGAACATTGTATTCCAAAGTCAAATAGAAATGGTTTTTAGACTATCTAGAATGTTGTGATCCCATTCTGTCTGTTCTTACGGATAATTATGTACATTAAAAGTATTTGCAGGGGAATCCCTAGCAATGGGGAAACATTTATTCTTCGAATTATGTTTCTATCTCAAGAGAGTCCATTTCCTTAGGTAATAATACATTCTTTCCTCTACACAGCGAGATGGTTTGACTGACTCACATTTAGCTGAACACATGTCAAGGATACACATGGGTCCACCCACACTTTCTTTAAACAATGTGCTCATCTCCTTTAAACAGTGGCATTTGCCAACTGGACCTAGGCTGGACTGAGATCATGGTACTGGTGAAGGTGGACAAGAATTTGTGGAGTAAAACGAAGTGGTGTATTTAGAGACTGAATTTACAACCTTATGAATACAAAGTCCAATCCAGCTGACTGTAGAGCCTGATAATGAATAAGATTATCTTCTCAGTTTTCATTTTCCAATATCTTCTTTAAAAAGGCACAACCCAGGGTGCCTGGGTGGCTCAGTCGTCAAGCATCTGATCATAAGGTGATGATCTCATGGTTCGTGAGTTCAAGTCCCACATTGGGTGAACATGAGCCCCGCTTTGGATGAGCCTTGCTTCTTTCAATCTCTCTCTCTCTCTCTCTGCCCCTCGCTCACTTGCGCCCTCTCTCTCTCCACCCTCACACAACACACTAATTGAGATGAAATGCTGATCCCAAGGTGGATCAAAGAGATCGTCTTCAGACCTTTAAGCGAGAAGAGCTTCTATAGCCTGTGGGTGTCAAGTCTATTACATGTTCAGCTGGGGGACTCTGGAAAGGAAATGATAACCCTCTCTTTCTCCTAAAGTTTATTTATTTTTGAGAGAGGGGGAGGGGCAGAGAGAGAGCGGGACAGGGGATCCCAAGTGGGCTCTGTGCTGACGGCAGAGTGGCCAATGTCAGGCTGTCAGGTTCACAGGAACCATGAGATCGTGACCTGAGCTGAAGTCAGATGCTTAACCGACTGAGCCACCCAGGCGCCCCGAAATGATAACCGTCTTAATGCTAGTGCTGAGAAAAACTTCAGAGGTAGCTGTTGAACCCTAAAAGGGAGCCATACAGTAAACCAAGTCGCCTTTTCCCAAAGTCACTCATTTTTGCCTTTTTAAACATATAACTCGTTTCCATTTCCAGCCTTACTCATCATCTTACATTCTCCAAGATGTTTTGCAATCATGATGGTCACAATCGTCTTTTTGGTAGCTAATAACCACAAGTAATTCACCTTTCCTACTGATGGTTGTTGTTTAAAAGTTATGGTATCAGGAACTTTTACAGATTTGGTATCAGGCTCCGAAAATTGGCATTTCTTATGTGTGGGATCAGTTTGGGATCAAGGCATTGCTGAGCTCTGATTGGCCAATTTGCTTATGGTCTGATTGCCCATTACTATGTCAGTAATGCCCATTCACAAAAGCATGGGATGAGTTAATCATGCCCGCAGCGAGGCATGCTCGCGTGCTTTTTATTTTGTGTGTAGCTTATAATCACTTTTTCCTGCATCTGGCTAAATATCGGACCACGGAAGCTCTGCATATGCCAAAGAGCAAATGCTCCAAATATGCGCACATTTATCTTCATTGCCTAATCGCCCCTTTATGAATAAAGTATTTGCATATATAGTGACTTTGTGTGAGACCAAGCACTGTTTATTGGGAGCCAGTAGAGCTCTGATAGAATTGCCAGCATCGTTTGTGACGTTGGGTGGAATTTTGTCGAGTATTATCCCACTTAGTAGGGCCTGTGCCTGGCCCTTAGCTTTGTCACATGTCTCCTCTCTTTGGGACCTCAGGTTCAGCTCTCTGTACCTATCTAAAAAATAACTGATATATTACTGCTTCTTTAAGGTATTATTTAATAAGGTGGGTTCTTCCCCTGGGCTTTAGTGCTTTAATAAAGGAGCCTCGGACACGGAAATGACTTAACATCGCAGAGAAGAGTTCTCCCATGATAGGCTTTCTGACACCAAGACAGACTCGTGGGGTGAAGGGGGGAACTAGGCAGGCTAAGTCACTTGCAGTCATGTCTCCCACCACCATTTGCCTGAGAATAACTGCTGAGCAGCTAAGCTTATGTCTTCTGTACCCACGGCTTTGACTTTCTACACTCTTTGTTCTCAGTAATCTGAACACTCTGTTTCTTCCACCTGCCTTCAAATTCAAAGCCACTGAAGTTTAAATAGTGCTGTCCCTAGAAATGGGGCCCTTCGTTCCCGTTAGGCGTTTCCATCGTTGGGTCAGAAGAGCCACACGAGGTCCTTAAGCCCACGCAGAGAGGTGGAAAAAACATGCTACTTGTTGGGAATGTACAGGACGTCTCTCAGAACCCAAGGATGCCATTCTGGACCTTAAAATGTTCCCTGTGGATATTGACTGGTCAATGCAGCATCCTAGAAGCTCTCGATGCACCTTCTCCCTTTGCGTTTTCGATTTTTTAAAAGTTTTTATTTATTTATTTTGAAAGAGAGATCAGGGGAGGAGCAGAGAGAGAGGTGATGAGAGAGAGAAGCCCGAGCAGGTTCCACACTGTCAGCTACGAGCCCCATGTGGGGCTCAAACTCCCGAACCATGAGATTATGACCTGAACCAAAGTCGAGAGGCGGACGCTTCACCGAGTGAGCCACCCAGGCGCCCCTGCTTTTTCAGTTCTTAAGAGCTTCGATTTCAGGCATGGACCACCCAAGTCGGCCATACAACTCCACCTGTCTTCTCCCAGAACCTTTAGCTATCCCATTTACTTTCATAAGTTCACCTGGAAGTATGTTTGTACATGAATATCCAGCCAGAGCCAGAGGCCACAGACAAACCAACCTGAACGCCTCACATTTAAGTCCATCCAGCCCTTACTCTTCTTTGCTTCCGTCACATTGAGAAGGGTGACAACATTCAGGAGGGTGACATCATACCGGTCCAGGACCTAGGCACAGACACATGCAGTCTCATGAAAGGCCACGTCAGGGTTGCCTTTGGTCACACCCGTTCGTTAACTTCTAAATGCAAGTTGTGTAACTGCAAACCAAAAATGCTTGTTGGTCGGAGATTTGTAGAATTTATTTGAGACATCCGGGATGGAGATTGATGGTAGACTCATCATTTCCTCCTTTTTGCCTTGTGTTTGTATTTCGCTACTTGTTCAGGTTTATTATTTATTCATTGAGCTATTTTTCTCCCCCTCTCAGCCATATCTCTCTTCTCTTTTATCATGTGCTTCTCTGGACCATCCTTCTTACTGTCTGCCTACTTTGCCGCATACGCTCAAAATTATTAGCGCTGATGCCAGACCACTTGCCATCCTCACGCAGGCTGGAAACACCTGATTGCAGGGTAGAAATGCCTTTAAATGGCCATTCTATTCAGTCCCCGGCTAAGTCACTACTCTGTCCATGATCAACTGCTATCATCATTCACATCTGAATAGAAACACCGATTCCTCAAGGAAGGATTTCCTGACCTCCCCCCAATTAGATCCTGTCCCTTTGTTTGTGTTCTCATAACTGGCTTTAATGTTTTTCTTTATAATATTCATGGTTCGCGATTATATCTTTGGGCAATGATTTGACCACGTATGTCCTTTCCATAGGACTATGAGCCTCAGAGAGGAGAAATGTGTATGTCTCTCTCACCACAGCATCCTTCTGTCTTTGTTCGACACGTAGCCCATTATAGGCGTCGATACGTGTTAATTCGTAGTTATATTTATTATTATTAATACTAAAGTCTATGGTAAGCCCTGGAAAACAAAAGCTGGCTATAGGTAAAGGATGGATAAATTTACCTACCTTTTCCATCAATCATCCATTCATCCATTTGTTCACTCATTCATTCAGTACAGGTGTCAAACAACACAAATATATATTGCTTGACCACTCTGTTTACCTTTTCAAGCAAATAAGGGTAAGAGTTAAAAACCCTTCCCGTTGAATGTACCTGTAATTGCACAGGAAAGACAGGAAGACACAGAAAGGATTCTAATACAGAGGAGAGACCGCTAAATGCCCAAGAGCTCTTAAGTCATAACGTGGAGGCCTCAGGACAGCTTCACAGAGGACGCTGCCTTTAGCTGAGCCTCGAAGGCCATGAACAACTTGCACAAGTAGAGGTGGAAAGAAATCATGCTCTAGAGGGAGAGAAGGGTGAGACCAAAGTTTGTGACTCTATCCTTCGAATGCCATGAGCATGTACAGGCAACAGCTGGTGTCTTAGTGATCTTGAAAGAGAGGTAAAGTAGAAAGTGGATTTTGAAAGAAAGTCCTGGAAGGACCTGTATGCTCAGCACAGGAGCTTAGATTTTATTCTTGGGCCAGTGGGAGCGGTTGGAGGCACGTGGGCTTGATGATCTCATCCGAATGGTGTGTTGGGAAAATTAATTGGGTATCACTGTGTCTCGTGGTTAAGTTGGCTGTTGTGCTTATCTGGGCAACTTCCTCTTCAATGCTTGGGTCCCTGTCCCTGTGTCTCAGTCTCCGGGGGCCTGGGCTCCAACTCCTGCTGCCCGTGGGTCAGCTGCTGAGTTTCCCTGGTGCTGGTTACCTGCGGTCTGAAACTCTGCTTATCACCTGCAGGGGCTCAACTGACCCATTTAGCCTTGGTCTCTCAATAGATGGACTTCTCGTGACACATCTTATGAGCCGGATCTTATTTCCATGGTCAGATGAGGAATCCGAGGCTTCTAAGTGGCTGAACTGATTTTCCAACCCAGGTCTCCTGATCCCCGGTCTGTAGCTCTTCCCGGTCACAAGTTCCTAATCTCTCTTAACTTTAATGAAAAGGCCGAGTACAAATCAAACCACGACAGCTAAAATTTATTGAGATTTGATTTTACCTTCTATGTGCAGACACTGTTCTAAGAGCTTTAGAATCCTTTAATGACCACAAAAAAAAAAATCTTTGCGAGGTAGATAACACCATTGTTCGTTTTACAGATGAGGCAACGGTAATAAGAGAATTTAAGTAACGTGCCTAGTTATGAAGCTACTAAGCAGAAGAGTCTGGACGGAAGCCCTGACAGTCTGACTCTTGAGCCTGGGCTTTACGGCTGTGTTGCTGCCTCCAAAGTTAACAGATGCACACACACCCCTGAACGCACAGAGCCATTGTCCCGTATACAGTAGGTGCTGCATAAATGCTGCTATCAGTTCGCTCTCACAACTCAGCTGATGCTGTGCGCCCCCCACTGGTACCAATTTTGCGGTCTGTGGTTTGTTCTCCCGATGCTCACACACAAGTGGTTATCCCGAGATTAATGGCCCTACAGCTGTGCATTCGTGTTGGTCCCTCACCTGCTGCCTGCGCTAAGGGTCTGTTCTCACTTCCCAACCCGGCCTTCCCGAATTCAGTCTTCCTTGCTGCGGTGAATTGTGGACGGCCTTTGCTCTTCTACTCTCGAAACTGACGTGGTCTTTGGAATGGGCCCGCGAAACCAGTTTCTGGAGAAGGAGCCTTTCAGGAACCCCTACCTTTCTTAGCAGCATCATATGGCTTCCGAGAAGTCCCTTAAAAATTCAACAGAAGGTATTGCACGGAAAAGGGGAAGAGAAGTGGCCATTGCATACCTGCTGGAGTGTGCTGGGGACTTTGCATTTTTACCCACGTGTCTTGGAAAAGGAAAGACGGTCACAGCGAGTACGCAGAGCTGCAGCAAAAGCCTAGGTGCGTCTGACTGCAAAGCTCATCCGTTTGATCACCAAATACGTCTTAAGGGCCTCCTCTGGGTGAAACACTCTGTTAGGCCAGGGAGATGGGTTAAGCGAGCAAGATGGGCTCGACCCCTGCCTGACAGGAGCGCTCCGTCCGGCAAGGAGAACAGATCATCAAATGAATAACAGCACGGGTGTGTGCGAGATACCGGGGCGGAGGAAATGCAGTCGACGTGCCCCTTCTCCGTATTCCACAGGTGGGGGAAACGCAAGCCTTACACTTAACACATGGGTATTACATCAAAAAAAAAAAAAAAAAAGCATTTTCTCCCCTCCAATCTCCATTCCTCCCCTTTTTACTCCAAGTTGCCAAGGAGTCTATTTGAACAAACCGTCTCCTCGTGGTTTGCAAAAGCACCATGACATCTACTGTTGGAAATTTTAAAACTATGAACGGGTTGTGGTCCCAGGACAATAGAAGCTTGGGAAGAAGGTCGATGGCAGTCGGCAAAGTAGATGATGCTAGAAAATTCCAGGCAAAGCTTGCAAAGAGGGTCAGTTTCAATACACCAAGTTCCCTCTGCATGAGTGGCCAGGGAGAGCCAGCAAGCATGGGGCGGTGCCTTGGTGAGGGCAGCGTCGAGCCGCGGGCCGTGAGAGGGGTTTGCGCCCTGGTCCTGTTTACAATTTGTCTGAAGCTTCTTGAGCTCAGCCCAGCCAGATGGACTCTTCCTCTCAAATATCAGACCTGATCTTTTCAAATAAAACGGTACAAAGCACATTAAAAGCTTTGATCCAAATGTTTACTTTGCATTTGTATGTGTTGGGGGAAATGGGGACAAAGGAAGGATTTATTAGGCCTTGCTGTGGGTGGCCACACAGCCACTGGGCATGTCAGAGGGAAATGGAGAGTGCTCTGAGCTGACACGTACTGGGTACACGTCAGTGCTCAGATACTCCGATGCCCCAGCTAAAGTCCCTGGACTTGCTCTGTGGGCCTCAAACATTTCAATCTTCTTGTCCACAAGGGGAGAGGTCTTGAGTTAGGAGCCCTTGGGGTATAGCTGGTCAGCCCATCCCTCTGCCTTAGGAAAGGTCAGACACCTTTCTTGAGATGCTTCTAGAAGTTTCTCAACATCTGGGTGGCACCCCCTTTCTTTTTCATGAACATCTCACGCTTTAAAAGTATTTCACATAGGGGCGCCTGGGTGGCTCAGTCAGTTAAGCGTCGACTTCGGCTCAGGTCACGATCTCACGGTTCGTGGGTTCGAGCCCCGCTTCGCGGTCTGTACTGACCGCTCAGAGCCTGGAGCCTGTTTCGGATTCTGTGTCTTCCTCTCTCTGTCCCACCCCTGTTTGCACTCTCTCTGTGTCTCCCAAGAATGAATAAACGTTAAAACAAATTAAAAAAAAAAAGCATTTCACATAAATTCACTTATTTGACCTACAGCCTTCTGAAACAGGTGGTTAGGACACATAGCCTCTCTCCCCCTCTTCCTCCTTCCCTCTCTCGCTTTCTCTCTCTCTCTCTCTCTCTCTCTCTCTCACACACACACACACACACACACACATACACCAGACAGATATTTCTGCTACACAGATTAGAAAGCTGGCAGTTTTGACTGCAGGGAGGAGGACCACTTTCAACAAGTGATCTCATTATTCTTCTTAAAAGTCCCATGAAGTAGGTAAGAAATGCCCATTTTATTTTATTTTATTTTTTAACGTTTATTTTTGAGACAGAGAGAGACAGAGCATGAACGGGGGAGGGGCAGAGAGAAAGAGGGAGACACAGAATCGGAATCAGGCTCCAGGCTCTGAGCCATCAGCCCAGAGCCCGACGGGGGGCTCGAACTCACGGACCGCGAGATCGTGACCTGAGCTGAAGTCGGACGCTTAACCGATTGAGCCACCCAGGCGCCCCAGAAGTGCCCATTTTAGAGATGAAAAATACTGAAGCTCAGAGAAGTTAAAAACTCTAGGGTTCATTCCTCAGTGATATGGATACCTGTTGTCATATCACCAAAGGGGTAGAGCTAGGATTCAAATCAAGGCCTATTTGTTTGTTCTCTCCCCACCCCCGCCCTGGGCTAGCCAACCCCAGGTTGCAAAGCTGAGAGCCTCACAGGACTCCTGTCTTCTGTTTCCAGCTCAGTGTTCTTTGCTTCCACCAATATCCACTGCAAAGGGGCTACTGCTCTCAGAACATCCTCCTTTATATCTGTCTTCTGTTACACATGCATACAGCAGAGACAGAGACCGTCTAAAAGGAAAACTGGTAGTGATGCTTTGTTATCGGTAAATAAAAGGAAATCATATGGGCAGAATAATATACAGTGTTCTGAATGGGAGTTCAGGAACCTTCTAATGTGAGGAATGAGAATATAGCAAAGCATGGCAGCTTCATTTTAGCTCAAGAGAAGAACAACTATGACTCCTTAGCAAATGCAGTAGATGGAGTATGTAAGACCACCGTCAGATAAAACTGTTGCACGCCAAGCCCTTAGTCTCTGCATAGTTCAGGGGTAGGCACTAGAGAGGAGAGGAATCGAGAAATTCCAGTACAAACACCGGGCATCAGGCTTAATAAAATGCGGTGCGTGGTGAAATTAAATGCCTCTTTGAAAAAATATCAGCTGTTCCTAGGTTTCAAAACAAACGAGGCATTTTGAAAAATAAAGATAAGACATGATTGTTGCATGTTTATCAAATAGCATTTTAAAATATCTGGTCGGGGTGTGTGTGCTTGCGTGTGTGTGTGTGTGTGTGTGAGAGAGAGAGAGAGACAGACAGACAGACAGAGAGACAGAGACAGAAAGAGGGAGAGAGGGAGAGGGAGAGGGAGAAAGGGAGACTAGGTACTGTAATTTTAATTGCTTGTAATCTAACTTGCCTTTTTGTTCCTTTTTTCCTTTCTTTCTTTCTTTTCTTTTTTTGTATCAGTTAATCTGTTGGTTACATTTTCAGCTTTTCTTTGCTTCTGGTTTCATTTTCAGATGAAAAAATGCTAGGCACACAGCGCTGCTGTCTGGTTGCCATGGCGACCACAGCCTATTATCCTGCCTTGTCATTCATCAAGAAAGAATTGCACTTGACAGAGGGAGAGGAAAATGCCTGCAGTCTGCAGCATAGGAGGAAAAAAAGGTTTTCTTTTCTTCTGTGTATGTAAAAGGTCTTTAATGCCCGTTTAGTTACATGTTTTATTTAGCATTATTTATTACTTGTAACGACAATAATTGATACCTGTAAAAATACGTCCCCTCCCCTGAAAGTATTTAACTTGCGATTTGTTCCTTTGCCTGGCTTTCCCATTTTCAAACCTATCCCTGGTGTTGTACCCCTGCCCCCACCCCTACAAACATCGCTTCCACTTTCCTAACAGAAACGGCCAAAAGATTATATTCTCCATGGAGAACGATCATTGTAAGGGTAGCTAAACATACCACTTCTTCCGAAAATTGTGTTTCATAACCAACAGTTCTCTTGTGCTGCTCTTCTGAAAATGAATTCGTGTGATACACAATCAATCAGGACGTGAAGATTACTTTTGATTAAACAAATTCTCCAAGTGTGCCGTGCCTATGAAATAGAGCGTTAGCAAAAATAAGACGAAAGTACAGCGCTGTTTCCATTACATAACCAACTATCAAATCATGACTGCTCTTTATACATTTGGATCCATCCCAAATCCATTGTTCTTCAAGGCAAGAAAAAGTAATTACTTGTTATTTGACTACTCCTCGTCGTGGCCATCTGAATTAACTCTGCATTACTTCCCCAAATAAATGGTCTAAGAAGTTCTATATGCTCAAATACCTAGGCTCTCATTTATCATTTTTTTTTTTTAAGTCTGGTATTTTCCACCTCGCCATTCACCTCCCAAGATCTCTGTAGCCAGTGGGCCATTGCAAACAACTTTGCTCTGCTGGTTGCTTGGCCGTTCTGGAAATTGTTTGATTTCCTTCTTAAGGTGGAGAAAATGGTTGTAAAAGAGGCAGTATGTTAAGCGGGTATCTTCTGAGCTTGGTGTTTGAATATCTGCTCGATCTTTTGTCTCGGGGGGGTCAGAGAGAAGCTGGACAATGGTGGTACTCCATCCTGAGCTGTTTCAACAGCGGCATTAAGCACCACTGATGTTGGCTGTGGTGGAACCACGTCACCTTGAGTGTGAACGGGCAACTCGGCGGAGAAATAAAGAACTTCTGAAGTTCAAGTTTTATTCTGTTGGGAGACAACTTCCCTACTGGAGGCCTTGCTCCACTGGCTGACACGGAGACGCCGAAATCCTGTTTCTACATTGTAAGTGAGGCAGAGAGTTGGGTAATTATCTGGCCAGTTTGGGTATGGAGATGGTTCAGATTCTAACCTTCCCACCACTTCCTTAATTATCTGGATAATTCTGGCAAGAGGAGGTTTGGGGGTGGAGAGGGAGACTTCTAAAAGAATTAAACAACTACAGCTGTCAGGAAATTTGTCCGGGGTTTTAGATATTGCTACATAAGCATTCAAAACCCCTTGATGGTCAGCACATCGAAGGTAACTTCCATTAACGCAGACTTCCCAGCATCCTTTGTGTACCTTGGCCATGTAAAACTGTAGAAACCGTGGAATGTTTTTCTTTAATCTTGACATTTGGGAGAGCAAAAGGAAACAACGAGAAAGAGGAAAGATATATTAAGTTTAGAATTGTGGCTATTTTCTATTGGTCCTAAACTTTTGCTTTAATAACGCAGCAACACCACTGTTCATTTCCTGTTAAACTTCAAGCCTACCTTTTGATTTTCAAATGTCCCTTAGGCTAATGTTTTCACTGAAGAATGAAATGAACAGGCAGAAACAATTAAGCGAGCAGATACAGTGAAAACGAACACCGCACTGCACTTTCACAGCAGAAATGGACGGGTATGAAGGAATTCTGCTTGGAATTTGATCCTACAGGAGCAAAGTGCTTGCTTCTTGTCATTTTTCTTTTGCCCACCCCCAATACACACCACTTCCCCTTTATGAGGGCGGGGGGGGGGTGGTGGGGGGGCGGAGATCTAGGCACACAAAGAACTCCTAAATACTCACAGGCATGGGAAATATTTTCTCTGCCTGTTACTCGTACAGGATAATCTCCAAGAAAAAAAAATAAAAGAATTCATCTAGATATTTTACACTGCAAATGTCTCCCAAAGCCTGTTAAATGTTCACATATGTCTTTATGAAACTTGTAATATAGATTGTTTATACACTTTTGATTAAGGGCACGAACATCATTAAAAAGGATCAAGTCAGTTTCAAGATGGAAAATTATAAAACCAGATAGAATTGTAACCTACAAGGATAAGTGTGCACTAAAAAAAAAACAACACCTTAATAATCTGTGACTCTTTACCTAAAGAGATAAATCAATAGCCAAAAGTGAGCTGTGAGAGAGCCTTCTACGTTCTATCAGGAATTAACAAGGGAGTAATTAACTCTACCTCAAACAAATCTGCCATCACATGTTTATAGCAATTCTGTCACTCTATGAAAGCTATATCTTCTTTTTTAGCACTAAACTGAGAAATTGTACATGGCAGGAGCTTGGCATTCCTAATTTTGGATTTACTTTATTAAAACAGAACTAAGTCATACACCGTGATACGTAAGAGACTGAGTATAAGAAAGGTAAGGGGGCTAAGAACGGGGTAGCATTGCATACACTTTGGAAGACTCTGTCTTAGCATCTGACAAAAGGCCTGTGTGACAGCTTCAAGGCTGGTTCCCATTTAAATTTAAACATTATTTCTAAGATGGTATGCAATGGGAAATTGCCTTGTGAGAGGATCAGCACATCAACAACACAAACGAAATTTAAACCTGTGGGTGTCCTTTGTCGGGTAAAACAACACCTCAGGAACGAATCTGGACGAGGAAGGCCATCCATAAGATTTTACCCAGTGGAAGGCGCGGTTTTCTTTTTTATTGAATGCATCCCTCAGTATTTTCCCAATGAAACACCCCTCGTAAACCAGGGACTTTGTGTTTTTGTTGTTGTTATAGGTTTTTGTGTTTTTTTTAATACCAGTAAAATTAGTTTTACTCTGCAATAATGAAGATCTGAAGATGGCCGCTCTAAACATAAAACCAGCTACAGAAGGGCATTAACGTGGATTTTTTTTATTTGAGATTCCAAGATGGGATAGATTTGTTACCCTAACAAACGGTGGGTTGTGTGGGAATTGACTTCATATACTAGGGAAAAGGAGGCAACTTACGTTGGTTAAAATCCCAAACACTGACATACTCCCTCTTCTTTGTTACTTATAAACACGATAACAACCACAAAACCCCCACCTGTGTGGTGTCCTGACATGAGAACTGTTCCAGTAAACCATTCTGCCCGGTGTTGTAATACTAATCCTAGAGAGCTTACAAAAGTGCAGATGACTTTCCAGCTAGCTACGGAAGCCATTAGTGGGATAGAACATTTCCTTAACCTTATCTACAGCTATATGTCGCTAACAGCATTCGAACTAAGCAAACTGAGATCACCTGGTCATCTTTCTTGTCTTTGTAACACAGGAAAAGAAAAGGAAATGTTTTACGACACAATGTTATTTTTTACATTACGGTGGTGTTGTGTTTGTTAAATGTCCAAATGACCTTTACAGAAAAAAAAATATGGGCAGTGGTGGCAGGTGGGGAAAGTATAATTAAATGTACGAAAGAATTTATGGAGGTGGTTATCACTACATTTTGAAACTAATTGCTATCATTTGGGATTCTCTTTGTCCGGAGGTTCATATCAGCCTCCCGCAAAGTCATGTCCACCCAGAATCTGTGAACGTGGCCTTATTTGCAAAAAGGGACTTTGCAGACATAATTAAGCTGAGGAGATCATCTGCCTATGGATGGGCTCTAAGTCCAATGACAAGCTTCCTTGTAAGAGAAAAGACTAGGAGGGGGGCGCCTGGGCGGCGTAGTCGGTTAAGCTTCCGACTTCAGCCAGGTCACGATTTCGCGGTCCGTGAGTTCGAGCCCCGCGTCAGGCTCTGGGCTGATGGCTCAGAGCCTGGAGCCTGTTTCCGATTCTGTGTCTCCCTCTCTCTCTGCCCCTCGCCCGTTCATGCTCTGTCTCTCTCTGTCCCAAAAATAAATAAACATTGAAAAAAAAAATTAAAAAAAAAAAAAAAAAGAGAAAAGACCAGGAGGGAACACATAGAGACACAGAGAGAGAGGTCACGTGAAGACAGAGGGAGATAAGGTGGAGGAGTGATGAGTCGACAAGGCACGTGATACCAAGGACTGCCAGCAGCCAGTAGAAGCCAGGAGAGAGAGGGGCGCCTGGGTGGCTCAGTCGGTTGAGCGTCCGACTTCAGCTCAGATCATGATCTCACAGTTCGTGAGTTCGAGCCCCGCTTCGGGCTCTGTGCTCACAGCTCAGAGCCTGGAGCCTGCTTCAGATTCTGTGTCTCCCTCTCTCTCTGCCCCCTCCCCCCCCATACCCTGTCTCTCTCTCTCTCCCTCTCTCAAAAATAAAAGTAAACATAAAGAAAACATATTTAAAGAAGCCAGGAGATAGACGCGGAACAACTTCTGTCGGCCTCGAGAAGGAGCCAAGCTGGCCACCACCTAGATTCTGGACTTCTGGCCTCCAGAACTGTGACACAATATGTTTCAGTTGTTTTGAGTCCATCAGTTTGTGGTAATTTGTGACAGTAGTTCTAGGAAACTAATACAAGGTCATTCAACAATTAAAGCAAGAAGAGGACATATTAGCCCACGGAATGCAAGGGAGGACAGAACGACCGAGCCGTTCGAAGACCAAGGGTGCAACTGGACCTCACGAACGACCAAAACTCAGGATCCAAATTCCGCCAGGACGCTCCATCTTTCCCCTCTGCTTCATCGTCTCACATTGACAAGGGGCTTTCTTCACTTGCAGGAAGAAAGTGAATATTAGTGGCTGCTAATATTTCCCGAGTTTCCCATTTGATGGCCTTAATTACCTCAGACAGACCAATTTTCTCTCACATTTCCAAATTCTGTGGCAAGATCCTACTTTCCAAATTTCGTGCGTGCCTATCTCTGAGCTAATCAACCAAGACTAAGCTTCCAAGATCTTATAAAATATGGCAGTTCCTGACGTGGAAGCGTTGGCACCCAGGTGTCCAACTCACAGAGTCTTTTCTTTTCTGTGTGTGACGCTATAGCCGTTATTCTTAACTGCAACAGTGTGGTATTTGCAAAGACATTTGTTCTGTGGATGAGATCTGGAGGTGAGTCCGGCTCTGCCGTTTACTAGAGGTGTGATGTGAGCAAGTCACTTCACTTTTCTGAGCTTCTTTATCTCCTTTTGAAAAATAAGGATAGAGTCCCTGTACAAATAGAAGGATTCCAATCATGTTGGTTAAGGACGATAATAGAAGAATAGAACTTGAATGGGCCTTAAAGTCAGACAAGGTCAATCACTTCATTTTTGTAGATGAGGTTTCAGAAGTTAAGTTGGTAAGAAAACCGGGGCAAGAATTTAGGTTACTCAACTACCAAGTTAGTACTCTTTTGTTATTTTATAGGACCTGTCCCCATTCCTGTGGATATAAAACAAGGTCTCATCTGAAGGGGGTCATTCAGCAAAGTAAAAAGCACCTGTCTTAGAACAGACACTGATATTATGCTTTAGATTAGATGGTAACAGACGGCTAAAGATGTCAAAAAAGAAGGTGCAAAGAAGTGGGTTGGGAGTTCAGATGTGAGGGGCCCTGCCTAGGTACTTGCAAAATTTCGCCTGCCCTTAAGCTCACAGAATGTAGTTATTCTGAGGCAGCTTCCAGAAAGGAGAGAAATAAGCCATGGTAGGATCAGAACCCTCTAATTTTTAAGCCATTTTTGTTTATATCCCTCTACCCTGTGTTTATTTTTCTTTTGCCATCCCTTATTACATAATGAAAGCGTTTTGCAAAGGCCCACTTGTTTCAATGTTGTGATGAGGAAATCAAGAGAAAGGTTCTGCCTTCTCTGGGCCGAGGTTGGGCCAGAATAAGAGCGACTACGAGCACGTCTAGTGACTGTAGTTCAGCTCAGTTTGTAAGCTGAGCACAACCTGACGTTCATGCCTATGTTTTCAAGTTGTCTAAGATCGACTACATTTTCAGCTTGCTCGGAGCCAGAAAGATCTACTCCAGTCTCTGCAGGAAACCATAATCATAACCAGCGAGACCTAAGCCATCCTGTTGCGCAGATGTGCACAAATGTACGTTACAAGGGCACACAACGTGGAACATGTGGCATTCACAGAAAACGGTATGCCTTGTAAGGCCCTGTTCTGTACGAAATACTGCTTCACATGACCACCCCGAGCCCAAGAATATTACCTGCATTTGTTAACAAGATCCACTGTTCGCATAGCCCTCTGCAGGGCGATTTCAAATTTTTCTTTAACACAGAACTTTATGAATATAATTGAAGGATTGTTTGAAAATGGTGGAATGTACACCTCGGTACGAAGACCGCAGTGAATTGAAACCCATATTCAGGTGTCCTTACGTGTTCAACAGATGATAAATGATTCAGTCTAAGAAAGCGATCATTAAATTCCAGCCCCCTCTCACTAGGTTTTGACGAGACAAACATTAACCAAGCCCTTTCATAACGACTTGATCTAGTCTGAAACCTATTCTATTCTTGTCAGTCATCCTGTTGCCCACTGTCCCTTGCTACCTTGGCCCCGTGACAGTCTGTGCTGAAATGGCCCCCTGGTCAGCGCATTTCAGGTAAATTTCAGTCTCTCGGTCTGCAGTTTCTCAATGATCAGGTTTTGTAGATAGAAAGTCATGATTATTTTCTTTCTAAGGAATTTACCTTCTTTCAGTGGCCATCGCAAAATTAATGCCATTTTATTTTTGCCAAAGAATGGCTTCTCTGTGTATGTGTGCAGCCCGGAAGCCTGTCTTTGCACGCGTCTGCAACGTTCTACGGCAGAAAGGAGTCTTATGTGTTCAGCCATTCATCCAATTCACTCAAGTATTTATTGAATCCTTACTGTCTCCCAGGTAATGCTTCTAGATTCTTGGGATATATTAACATACAAAACGGACAAAATTAATAGGCCTTCATAGTGCTTATATTCTATTGGGTAAAATAAACAATTTTTAAAAACCATAGTAAATGTAATAAATAGGCTATGGGAAAAAGAAAAAAATAACAATAAGGGCAATCAGGAGTGTTAGCAGAAGCAGGGGTACAGGTTGCCATTTTGAATAGGATGGACAAGGGCGGATCTCACTGACGCAATGTTTGAGCAAAGACGTTAAGTACAAGAGGAAGTTAGACATACGAATGGATGGGAATAACAGAATTCCAGGCAGGTGATACAGCCCTTGCAAAGGCACAAAAGAGAACGAGTACTTTGCTTGTAGTGGTAGGCAGAGTCATGCCCCCAGAGGTGTTAGGAGATCCATATCCTAATACAAGGAAAATGTGAGTATCTTCCTTTCCATGGCAAAAGGGACTTTGCATATGGGATTAAGTTAAAGATCTTGAGATGGGGAGATTATCTGGGTGGGTCTAGTGTAATCACAGCTCCCTTATAAGAGGGAGGTAGGAGAATCAGAGAAGATGTGTGATAGAAAGCAGAGGTTCAAGTGCTGTGATTGCTGGTTTTGAAGATGGAAAAAAATGCCATGAGCCAAGGAATGCAGGAAGCATGTAGAACGTGGAAAAGGCAAAAAGAAAAAGAAAAAGAAAAAAAAAGAATTCTCTCCACTAATGTTTCCAGAAGGAACAAAGCCATGCCAATACCGCTGAGACCTATTTTGGACTTCTGACCTCTAGAACTATAAGATAAAAAAGTTTGTGTTTTAAGCCACTAATTTTGTGTTTGTTATTTAGGAATGGGAAGCCAATAAAATAGCTCAAGAACATTCATTCATTTATTCAGATAATTTTCAGATTAAATTACTTTATGCATCCAACACATGCCAGGCACTGAGCAGGAGTGGAGATTCAGGGTTTAAACACATAATTCTTAGTTTGAAAGCTATGGTCTCAAAGCAGTGATAAGTAATTCCTAAAAAATGTGGCAAAAGCTCTGATAACACTAGGCACACAATGCTGCAAGAGCACATATGAGGCTCATTTAATCAGACTGAGGGGAAATGATAACCCGGAAGGCTTCCTGGAAGAAGTGATACCTGAACTAAAATGCAAACGATTTGTAGAAATTAATCTGGCAAAGATGGAGGGAAAAGAATATGACAAATAGAAGTAATGTTGAGTTGGGAATGCCATAAGAGAACATGTGACATCCAGGGACTGTGAGTAGTTTGGTACTTACTGGGAAGTAAAGTGAAATGCATGAGAAACCACGGACCAACATACTCATAAGATGCAGACCTTAAATAGACAAATGTGTGTAGTAATATTAATATAAGGTCATTATCCTTTTACTGAGGTACATTCACCTATCAGGAAGTGCACAGATTTTAGGTGTTCAGTTTGATTAGATCTGACCGTTGAAGTCACTTGTACAACCCATACCCTAACAGGATCCGGTCAATTCTGCTGCGGTGCAAAATAGGCATTGCCCCAAATCACCACTGCCATGCAAAGCCATGCAATAGACACTCCCATCCTAAATCTACAAAAACTGGAACTGGGGCCAGATCAAACCTTTGTCGGTGACATGTGAAACAAGTAGGAGCCTAATAAAAACGGTAGTGGAATTTTACACGTTAGGTGATTAAGTAGTCCATAAATGCTATAATAAATATGGCACTTTTCCTTGAAAAAGACCTGAAATGTGCTCGTGGAAGTGAACATCAGAAGTCTGTGCGCTATTGCGAAGTGGAGGGAGGAGGGTTCCTTGAAATGAGCGGAAATATGTAACACCTTATGTGGATGGTTGTGTCTCCTAATACGTGAGATCAGCTTAGGTAGCTAGGAGATGTTTGAGGTGTATTCCCTTGTGTGAGGTTTGTGTTTTCTTACGCAGCTCAATTTGGCTGGATGCACTTTTCTGCATTCACCTAGGTTTCTTGCAGACAGAATCACACGTAAGCGAACGAAAAATCAAAAGTCTCCCTAATGTATCAATGGCAGTGGAACAAAGTCACGTCTTCAAAACAAGCGTTTAGCGAAACTAACTCTATAGAACATTTCCATCGCCCCCAAAGATCCCTCGTACTTCTGCCCAATCAGTTGCCAATTCCCACCCCAAAGGCGAACGCTGCTCTGATTTCTATCACCATAGATTGGTTTTGCCCCTTCTGGAACTGCATATCCACGGAGTCACGCGGGCTGTACTCTCTGGGAGTTGGCTTCTTGCGCTCAAGTATTTTTGAGGTTCATTTGTGTTGTTGCTTTCATTTGTAGGTCACCTCTTTGATGGCTGAGAAGTATTCCATTGCATGGATATACGATAATTTGTTTTTTGTTTTTTTGTTTTTCATTTTCTTACTGGTGCTCATTGTGGTTGTTACAAGGTTTGGGCTCTCACGTATAAAGATTCTATGAACATTTCGTACGTATCTCTTTGTGTGCGTATGTTTTCATTTCTCTCGCTGGGTCATGGGATAGGTATATGTTCAATTTTGTGAAAAGTGCTCCAACTTCCTAAGTAGCTGTACCATTTACACTTGTATCGATAAATGGATGAAAGAGTCAGTGACTCCACACACGCAGCAACATTGGAGGTGGTTCATCTTTTAGCTACTCTACGAGGTGCATAGAGGTATCTGCCTGGGACTTAAATTTGCCTCTCCCTGACAGCTAATGATGTTGCACACTTTCAAGTTTTTTGTGTATATGTATAGTGCCTTATATTCATTTTATTGGTTGTTTGTCTTATTATTATTGAATTGAAGGAGTTGTTTATATATTTTAAAAACAAGTCTTTCATCACATATGTGGTATATGAATATGACACCCACCGATAGATAGGTGATAGATAGAAACATAGATGACAGATGCTTAAATTGATGTCCAATTTAACAAATGTTTGTTGTTGTTTTTTTATATTTAGTACTTTATGGATTGTACCAAAGAAATCCTTGTTTATCCCCAAATCATTAATATAGTCTTCTGTTTTCTTATAGAAGATTCAGAATTGTAGCGTTATGATTTGGGGGGCTTAGGTCTGCAGTCTATCCCAAATTAATTTTTGTGTATGTATGAAGCTGGGTTTCAATTTTTTTTTTAATTTTTTTTCGTTTATTTATTTTTGGGACAGAGAGAGACAGAGCATGAACGGGAGAGGGGCAGAGAGAGAGGGAGACACAGAATCGGAAACAGGCTCCAGGCTCTGAGCCATCAGCCCAGAGCCTGACGCGGGGCTCGAACTCACGGACCGCGAGATCGTGACCTGGCTGAAGTCGGAAGCTTAACCGACTGTGCCACCCAGGCGCCCCATCAATTTTTTCATCTTCCTCCATGTAGATAGCCAGTTTTCTAGCACTATTGGTTGCAAATAATTTCCTTACCCATTAAATTACTTTTGCACCTTGGCCAAAAGTTAATAGATCATATCAGGATGGGTATATTTTCTATTTTCAGTTCTATCCTACTAATCTGTTTGTTAATATTCATATCAATACCATACTGCCCTAATTTTTACAGCTTCATTATAGGTATTAAAATCAGGTACTGTGCACCCTTCAACTATGTGAGGCTTTTCAAAATCAGTATGGCTCTTCTAAATTCTTGCGTTTCCAACTACGTTTTGGAATCAGCTTATCACCTTCTACTTTTTAAAAGCCTGGGGATTAAATTGAGTCAAATGCTTTTTCTTCAACTAATGAAATAAGCAAATAATTTTGATTTTTCCTATCAATATGTTGAATCACGTTGATTTTTTTTGAATATTAAAATGCTTTTGTGTGTCTGGAATACCTTCATTAGTTCATGATGAATTCATCCATTTATGCATTGCTGGATTGGGTTCTTACTATTTTCTTAAGGAATTTTGATCTATGCTAGTGAGTGGTATTGAGTGGTAATTTGTGTTTTGTTTTGTTTTGTTTTTTGTAATGCATTTAAATGGTTTTGGGATCAGGGAATACTGGACTCATAAAAGGAATTGGTAAGTGTTCCCTCTTCCTATATCCTTGAAAGGGTTTGCATCCAATTTGTGTTATTTCTTCCTTAATTGTTTGATAGGACTCACCAAGGAAGCCATCTGAGTTTGGAGTTTTCTTTGTGGGAATATTTTAAAATTATGAATCAATGTCTTAATGAATAGAGAGCTATTATGATTTTTTATTTATTCTTATGGTATCCTTAATAATTTGTATTTTTGAGGCCTTTTTCCTTTTATGTAAATTATCGAATTTCTCTTCATAAAGTTGTTCATATTATACATCTATCAAGTTTTTAAGTTTGAATGACCTGTATTTATATCTCTTCTTTCATTTGTAATACTGATAACTTGTGTTTTCTCTTTTTTCTTGATGAGTATGGCTAAAAGCTTATGGATTTTATTAATCTTGTTAAAGAACCGATTTGTTTTTCCATTGTTTTTTTTCTCTGTTATTTGCCACTTTTCTATTTAATCGATTTCAGCTCTTATCCTTCATGATTTCCTTCGATATTCTTCCTTTGGGCTCATTTTTCTCTGATATTTTTACTTCTTGAACTGGAATCTTAGATCATTACTTTGAAATGATTCCCATCTTCTTTTTTTAATTTAAAAAATTTTTTTAAACTTTATTTACTTTGAGGGAGACGGAGACAGTGCCAGTGTGGGAGGGGCAGAGAGAGAGGGAGAGAAAGGATCCCAAGCAGGCCCCAGGCTGCCAGCACAGAGCCCAACGCAGGGCTCAAACTCACAAACTGTGAGATCACTACCTGAGCAGAGCAAAGAGTTGTATGCTGAACCAAGTGAGCCACACCAGCACCCCTAAACCATTCCCCTTTTCTAACATAAACGTTCAAAGGCGTTGTTTCTTTCTAAGCACTGCTTTCACTTCATCCTACAAATTTCATGTTATGTTTTTATTTTTATTTAGTTCAAAATATCTTCGAAGTTCCTTTTAATTTTGTCTTATACCAGTGGGTTAATGAGGAGTATTTGGATCGATGCTCAAATATTAGAGGATTTTCCAAATGCCTTTTTTTTTTTTTTTTGGTTATTGATTTCTAATTTAATCCTGTTGCGGTCAGAGAACATACTGTAAATGACTTAAATTGTATTAAATGTATTGAAACTTGTCTTATGGCTGGCTCAGCATAGAGTTTATCTTGGTTGTGTTTTATGGTCACTTGAAAAGCATTGTGGATTTTCTAATTTGTTGGGAACGGTGTTTTATACATAGGTAAAGTCGTGTTGGTGAGGAGGATGGTTCAAATCGTCTATACGCTTATTGAACTCCTGTCTAGCTATTCTATCAATTGTTGAGATAAGAGTGTTGAAATCTCTGGCTATAATTGTGAATTTGTCTGTTGCTTACTCCTTTAGCATCCGTTTTTGATTCATGAATTTGATGTTCTGTTATTGGATGCATACCCTTGTATCATTGCAGTGTCTTCCTCATGACTTGATAACTCTATCCTTATTCTCTTCATTTCTGGTAAAACTACTTTTTTCTGGAGTCAGCCTTGTCTAATAGCAATAGCCACTCCTTCATTCTTTTGATTAGTGTGCTCAGGGTGTATATCTTTTTCTTTTTTTCTTTTAAAGTTATCTGTGTCTTTACATTATGCGTGAGTCTGTTACAAACAGGACATATTGTGTCGTGCTTAACACAGTATGACGATTTCACCTTTTAATGAAATATTTAGTCCGTTTACATATAGTGTAGTTACTGAAATGGTTGGATTTAGTATTGTTATCTCGCCATTTGTTTTCTATTTGCCTCATCTGTATTTTGTTCTTGGTTTTCCTATTTGCAGCCTAATTTTGCATTAACTGAGTATATCTTACTTTTCCAGTTTATATTTTCTGTTGTCTTGTTATTTACACCTCATTCATTTGAATCCTTAACTTATTGTGGTCTGTCTTGAATTAATATCAGTCCATCTCATGTAAAACATAGAAACTGAAAAGTTTTTTTTTTTTCCTGGCTTTTGTTTTCTTTCTATTGCTGTCATACATTTAACTTCTAACACTGAGACTTTTTAAATTTTGTTCAGTCCTTTTTTGTCTGTATTTCAGTTTAGATCATTTCTATTTCCCTATATTTAAATTCACTGATTTTCTTCTTTTGCCATTAAGCCATCCAGTGAAATTTTTACTTCAAATCTTTGTCTTTTTAAGTCCTAGGGTTTCTCTTTGATTCTTTTATGTTCTTTTATAAAATTTTCATTCTCTATTGTGTTTCTCTACCTCTTACCCCAGTTTGTCCATATTTTTCTTTAAGCCCTTGAACATATTTATAATAGTTGTTTCCATCATCTGGAATGGAATCATCTGGAATTAATCATCTGTTAATTCCATCATCTTTATCATTTCTGGGTCTGCTTTTATTAACTGTTTTTTCTCCCAGTTATGGGTCACATTTGATGGCTTCTTTATATACAATAGTTCCTCATTTGATGCTGAAAATGATAGATCTTATGTTGTTGACGGTCTGGCTCTGGTTGTCTTTCCGTAGTGTTGAATTTTGTTCTGGAAGGCAGTTAAATCAAAGCAGTGTGATTCTTTTGGGTCTGGTTTTTAAACTTTGTTAAGACAGGTCTAGAGTAGACTTTAGGGATAGATTTGCCTTTCTCCTAAAGCACGGTTTTTTCTGGGTTCTCTACCCAGAAGCCCTGTGGCTTCTCTAAGAGGTCTCTGCACTCTGGTTGTTGGAACGAATGTCTGTCTTGTGCAAGCTCTAGTACCTGTTCTATTCACAGCTCCTCAGTAGTTATTCTTTCCCCAGTAGTTGTCTTTGCTCAGTAGTTGTTGTTCACAGGCCCTCATGGTTTCCTGCCCTGCACGTGTGAAGCTTTATGTTCAAATACTCAAGTCCTCCCTGTATAGATTTCCAAACTTCCTCTGTACAGTACCCTTCAATCCGGTATCCTGACCCACAAATTCCTGCCAACACAGAAACTCCAAATTCTGCCCCCTTCCTCCCTAGCTGAGCCACGCCATTGTTTTCTGGGTTCCTTTTCCCTGCGCTCCTGTTCAAAAACTGTTTCAAGCTGAAAGCCAGGGAGATTACGGAGCTCACCTAATTTAGTTTCTTTCCCACAACAGTCACTCTTCTATGCTGCCTGTTGCCCAACAACTGAAAATGGTTACTTCATATATTTTGTCCGGTTTTGTAGTTCTATTCTAATTCTTTGGTTATCACTGGTAAGCAGGTATTTTAATGCCAAATCATTTTGGTTGCCAGCCTGTTGCATCACAAGGCTTTTCTACATAACAATCAATACTACCCTAGTAATTATACTGTACTAAATTTGTTTCATACGTGTGTGTGTGTGTGTTTAATGGGATTTCAGTCATCACAAGAGGCAATAATCATTTAGTTTTATGCAATGCAATCTCCTTATCAATTTTCTTTTTCATATCAATTTTGGTTAGTGTGGACCTTTTGGAGACCCATGAGAATTATAGCTGAGAATCAGAATGAAAGTGATTTTTGCCATTTTCTTTAATACCAACTATATCTCTTTTCAGAGTATTATTCACCTAAGGTAGAGAATAAGTCTATTGGTGGGAGAGCTAATTAGAGTCAATTACACCTTAATATACCTGACCGACTTTACATGGAATTGCAGTGTGAAGTGGATTTGTCCTTTGTAATCACAGGGTTGATTCAGGGAGAACATCGTTCACAGTATTTGTGAGACACCAGAAGGAGTGTCCAGGTAAATGGAACAAAAATGGATTCCCACTGTTTAGATCATAAAAATCCATGTGAACTCACATGTAAGCAACTGGAACCAAAAATGTATGCATTATGTTGAGTCATATGTTATCTGGTACTTTTTAAACCTGATTTCTATGATACAGACACGTTTAGCAATTTTTCTGGACATTTTCTTAGTAAGGGTAGTTCTCAGGCCTTGTAAATTTTGAATCCCTAGTAATACCCTCGTAATCATGGTCAAAACCAAAGTCGCAAATACATAGACTTCTTTGATACTGCAAATGAATATTGTAAATATGTATGAATGTGAAGATGCATATAGACTAATATTGTAAATATGAATATTTATCGGGTGCCATTAATTCAATTAGTCCCCTAACAAACACATTTTGAGTACCAGGTACTATGTTAGGTGCAAGAAAAACCATGGTGAACTGTTCTAGGTACATGATATAGAAAAACCTACGTATGTGTCAAGATATGAATATAAATGACTATTTTCATTATTTACACATTGGAGAAACCAAGAATTTGAGAACCCATCTTCCCAGTCTGCCGGTCCAGGAACGTGAAAGCTATCACTCATTTCATGGAAAAAACTCACCTGACCAGTGAGAGCTTTCTTTTTCCTGAAAGTAGCGTTGCACTGTTAGTGACCATTTCTGCATTTCATACCTGATACACTTAAAATCAATCTCAGCTGTGAGTAGAAACTATAGATTGATCTTTTTCCCTTTTTATAAGAAAAAAAATTTTGAAGCCATAATGTCCTTGGCCTAAATAATGGATAAAAGAGTTTCCTTCTTAAGAATCTTTTTTCTAAATGCTACATGGACTCACTCTCAGTTTCTACATAGCTTCCAGAATTATCGTTAAGAGCGAAGTTAATTTTCCATTGTGGCTGGCAATGAATCACACCGCATGCAATTGAAGATCCCTCTGGGTGAGAGACTATGGGATGGTGTAGAGTCCTCAATCAGATGCATCTGTTAGTTAGTTAATGTTTGTAAGGCATTTTCAAAATTAAAGAAAGAAAATCATTCATTTTTATCAGCTCTGGAGTCTCTTTCGTCATGGAGATGGAACACTGAATCATAGTCACAGATCTCATGGCGGCTGGCACTTGAGACTTGATGAGAAGCAGATGCCAATCAATTTCTGTGATGCTCATCTAAAAATACATAAAGCCCAAGTTGTACTCTGGAGATTAACTGGCTTTATCAATAGCAAATGTTCTCCTTCACGTGAGATTAGTAAGAATTCAGACCTGGTCAGACTGTTTTTATATCTGTCCTAGATGACACCTTCAACAGACGCCGTACAGCAAAAACTGCAAACGTGTATTTGGCATTTAATACTTTTTTTTAAATGGAAACTTGCATCTAGACATTTTAAAGGTAGCAACTATCGATGTAATATGTATTCCATATCCTTTTTTTTCTTTGGAAATAATTCATTGATATCTGGGGATGAGCATATATAATTAATGACGGATACATAATACATACATGCACAAATATAAACGTACATATTTTAAAATTCTGTTAAATATTAGCTTGCCCTTGAGGCTCCAAATATCCAGGATATGTCATATCAACATGAAGGAAATACAATTAATTTCAAAGTAAATGTCTTCAGTAGTCAGTTTCATTTATGCAATTTCATTTGGCTGATCTTGTTTATAGACCTGCTCGATGTTTTAAAATTTATTATTTTTAAAAATTTTAATTCCAGTGTGGTTAACATACAGTGTTATCTTCATTTCAGGTGTATAATATAGTCATTCAACAGTTCTATACATTACTCAGTGCTCGTCATGACGAGTGTACTCTTCAATCCCCTTCAACTATTTCACCCAGCCCCCCCATCTCCCCTCTGGGAACCTCAGCTCATTCTCTATAGTTAAGAGTCTGTTTTTTGGTTTGTCTCTTTTTTTTCTTTGTTTCTTTTTGTTGCTTAAATTTTACATATGAATGGGATCATATGGCATTTGTCTTTCTCTGATTGACTTATTTCGCTTAACATTCTACCGTTTAGATCTATCCATGTTGCTACAAATGGCAAGATTTCGTTCTTTTTTATGGTGGAATAATATTCTTATATATATATGTATATGTATATATGTATGTGTATGCATATATATACATATATATATAAGAATATTATTATATATAGGACATTTTCTTTGAAATAAATTGTATCTCCTTCATGTTGATATGACATATCCTGGATATTTGGAGCCTCAATAATATTATTCCTATATATACACACATATATATAGGAATACTATTATATTATTATTATATATTCCTATATTATATATATAGGAATATTATTATATTATTATACACGATATTATATATATATATATATACATACACATATACATATACATGCCACATCTTCTTTATCCATTCATCTAAGGGTGGACATTTGGGCTGCTTCCATATCTTGGCTGTTGTAAATACTGCTGCCATAAACATAAGGGTGCATATATCTCTTTGAATTAGTGTTTTTTATTTTGGGGTAAATGCCCAGTAGCAGAATCTGACCAATTGTTTTGATATTATGTAGACATTTTGAAGAGGTATGTCTGCCTGTAATTATTAAATAATTAACTTTGTATGTAACATATGCTGTTTTTATATTTTTTAAAAGACTAGACGCTTAAAAGACAACTTGTTAAGTTATTCATCCAGCTCCAGCATAAGGACTTTATTTAAAATCAGTTAAGGCAGAATGATACTACCTTAGTCTTAAAAGGGTAAATGAGGCCATCTTTGGTCTTAAAAGGATAACTGAGCACAGACTTATTTCAGTTTGGGGTAAGGAAGAATTTCCCAGGAACCCATAGGGCTCCAAGGAGACTCTCACTAGGTATGTTCCACACAGATATGAAAAAATAAAAATAATAGAAGGGACACTTTCTTTAGAGGACATCATCTTCAGAATAACGGAGAAATTACAGTTGGCTCCTGGATACCAAAGGAAGAAGCAGGCCAAAAAGCATAGTAACATGGGATTATTAATCAGATGTTGTTCAAAATCCTCGTGAGAAGAAGCATCATAAGAGGTTCACACTAAAGTTATTCACAAACACAAAAAAAGATATACTTGATGTGCTTAGTCCACATTTCCTTTCTTTTGCTCTATATTTTAACAAATCTATAGATTTTTTTAAAAAATCAACATATTTTGATAGTATGCGTTAATTTTAAAATAAATATTACATACTATAAATGATATGTTATTTTAACATCTCCAATTTTCTCAGAAGCTAGGAACAAGGCAAAGCGTGTTGTTGTTTTTTTTCAGATTCCTTTCCCTTTAATCCTCAACCCGTAATAGCTTTGGCGTAGCAGCACTCATAATTTTGCATTTACCCACTATCTTGCAGACAGTATTTATAAACAATAGTTTTCCACTGATTCCCATCTTTTCATCTTTAGAAGCTTTCCAATGGTGATGTAGGAGGTAATGACTATTGGCAGTTTTCATGGATCCTTCGTATGTGACGTAGGGTGACCAGCTCTCCTCATCTGCCTGGGACTGAGAGGTTTCTTGAGACCTAGGACTTTTAGTACTAAAACTGGGAGAGTCTGGACAGAACAACTGGTCACCCAAAATGAGGGACCTTGACAAAAGGGGCTGATTCAGGTACAGCCAATATTCGAGAACCGAAATATCAGGCTTCATGCTAGGCAATTAACTTTTGTTCCCTCGTTTAATCCTCATGAACGCTCTTTAAGATTGGTATTAAGTTTCACCTTCATTGTATAGATGAGGAAACAGCTTAGTCAGATGAGGTAATGCATAGTTTTAAGTAACACATAGACATTGAATAAACCAGAATATACGCTCCTTTAAACCATGTCTTCTTATGTCACAAGCTGTTATTGTAATACTATTTACACAATATTTTTATAGAAAGCTTGATGGGTGAATGAATGCAAAGGTAGACATTAAAAAGAATTGTTTAGTATAAGAGGGCCATCCATTGGATCAATGTACCTTAACTCCAACAGAATGGAAACTGTTATTTTTTTTTTTTTTGAGAGAGAGAGAGAGAGAGAACGAGTGGAAGAGGGACAGAGAGAGAGGAAGAGAGACTCTCAAGCAGGCTCTAGTCTCAACGTGGAGGCTGACACAGGGCTTGATCCCACGACCCTAGAATCATGACCTAAGCCAAAATCAAGAGTCAGATATTCAACCAACTGAGCCAGCCACTCAGGAACCTTGGAATCTGTTGTTTAAAAAAAAAAAAAAACTGGGGCGCCTGGGTGGCGCAGTCGGTTAAGCGTCCGACTTCAGCCAGGTCACGATCTCGCGGTCCGTGAGTTCGAGCCCCGCGTCGGGCTCTGGGCTGATGGCTCGGAGCCTGGAGCCTGTTTCCGATTCTGTGTCTCCCTCTCTCTCTCTGCCCCTCCCCTGTTCATGCTCTGTCTCTCTCTGTCCCAAAAATAAATAAAAAACGTTGAAAAAAAAATTAAAAAAAAAACTTTAATAGTACATTTTAGTATATTATACATTTAGTATATTATATATATAGTATATTATATATTATATATATTTAGTATATTATATATACATATATATACATTTAGTATATTATAACCCAATATATTCAAAGTATGTAATCAATATGAAAATGTGAATGAAATAGTGTATATTCTCTGTTTTTGTATTAAGTCTTCAAAACCCAGCATTCGCCTTACACCTACCAGCACATCTTAATTTGGGCACTATATTTTCATCAAAAATAGTTAATTTATATTTAGATTTCATAAAATTTACAGTTGAAAAAGTAGATTCACATATCCAAGTTGTTCCAAACATACTTAGAAATTTTCCAACACATAAGCAAAGTATTTGTTTTAAGGTTTATATTTAGGGGCATCTGGGTGGCTCAGTGGGTTAAGCATCCGACTCCGGCTCAGGTCGTGATCTAGCAGTTCGTGAGTTTGAGCCCCGAATCGAGCTCTGTGCTGACAGCTCAGAGCCTGGAGCCTGCTTGGGATTCTGTGTCTCCCTCTCTCTCTGCCCCTCACCACCCCCCCCCCCCCCCGCTGTCCCTCTCTCAAAAATAAATAAACGTTAAAATTTTTTTAAATCAATAAAATAAAATGTATATTTAAATCAATCAAATATATATCCAATTTAGAATTCAGTTTCTGGGTTTCACCAGCCACATTTCAAGGGCTCAATAGCACATAGTCTGGAGGCCACCCGTTCAGACAGCCCAGCTTTAAAACCTCCCAGATCTGACCATCCCACAGTTCCCCGTTAAGCCTCAGCCCAGTACAAGCAGCAAAGCTGAGTCGCCCCAGAGTCTGTCTTCCCTCTCCATCGCCTTCCTGCTCTGGGAAGAACTCTAATGAACTTGGCCCCTCTCCCACACCTGCTCTTGCTGCTGCTGTGCCCTTGGCCACCCCCTCTTGCCACCTGTGACTGATGGGCCTCCTGGTGGCCAGCACTGCCCACTATGGTGGTGGTGGCAGATCCCACTGCCCCGCCCCGCCTCCTCTCACCCCACCCCACTGCCTGCAACCAGAGGCAACTCCCGGTGCTGGACGCTGTTTCCATAGTATTAAGATGAATGGGGGTGAAGTCAACCAGCTGTTTTTAAGAACCTGAGGCCAATTCATGTCGGTGTGGAAGAGTCAGAACTGAAGCTTATGGGGGCACCTGGGTGGCTCAGTCATTAAGCATGACTTCCACTCAGGTCATGATCTCGCGGTTCCTGAGTTCGAGTCTCGCTGCAGGTGAACATGAGCCCTGCTTCGGGTAAGCCTCTCTCTGTCTCTCTGCCCCTCACTCACTTGCACCCTCTCTCTCTCTCTCTCTCTCTCTCAAAAAAAACAAAAAAACAAAAACAAAAACAAAAAACTGAAGCACACATTCACCATGAATGTGTCACGTGTCTTACTTTGTTTCTTGTGCTTCGGTTTTTTGAAGGATAAAGGAGAGAGGACTTGATTTGCTGAGGCATGGCGGGAAGGGGAGAATTTGCAGTCTTGCATGAGAAAAGAGTGGAAGTCGGGAGGGGAGAAGGGCGGGAATAGCTGAAAGGGCCGGAGGGTCTAGAGCGAGGGTGATGGAACCACAAGTGCCCTTCTAATTCTACTCTCTGCTGGAGCCCAGCAGTCTGAAGGCTGTGGTCTGGCTCCTCTCCCCCACTTCCCCCTAAGCCCTAGCAGAGTCTGGTACTTGAGCTTAATGTCTAAAGGTGTTGTGGGTAGTATTATGTGGCTATACATCAACCACTTAAGTACTTGGTTGGGTAGCAGGATTGACCAAGGAAGTGTTGAAACCCATTGTAAGGCATGAGGTTTCTCACCCCGAAGCCTGAAAGGGATCCTCACCCAAACCCTTGTAGACAGGGTCCTGCTCTCTGCCCTGGCTGTCAGACAGACAAGAGCAAAGAAATGAACTTGGGAAAAGACACTCAGATTCAGGTCGTCAATACAGATGACCCTTCGAGCAGCGCAGTTTCGAACTGTGAGTCCACTTATATGTGGATTTTTTTTGGGGGGGGGGGTAAAGGTAAATACAGTACTATAAATGTGTATTATCTCTTCCTCATGATTGTCTTTTTTTTTTTAATTTTTAAAAATGTTTACTTATTTTTGGGAGAGAGACAGAGCATGAGCAGGGGAGGGGCAGAGAGAGAGGGAGACACAGAATCTGAAGCAGGCTCCACGCTCTGAGCCGTCAGCACAGAGCCCTACATGGGGCTCGAACCCACGAACTGAGATCATGACCTGAGCCGAAGTCAGACGCTTAAGTGACTGAGCCACCCAGGTGCCCCTGATAATGGCTTTTGTTAGTTAAACAAGTCCCTGACTTGACTGTTCTTTGGGTTCCTAATCCATAAAATGGGGGGAAAATCCTTTTTATTGTGCAAGTGCTTCTTTTGCAGTATAATTGGACTTTCTCTTAAAGGCCAACTGAATAAAACCCATCTCCTCTTTTTCTGCTGTCCCATTCCCAAAACACAAGGAAGGAAGATTTATCACGAAGCCAGAAGGCGGTGTTGTTCTCCTATGATTCCTACTTAGGGACCATGGTAAGGACAGACGAAATGCCCCGTGTGACTGGATAGGGGTAGAAAACTGTACTAAGGCTCGTAGTACAAGTGCCTCCCAATGATCAGGACATCCTACTGGACAGCTTCTACTCGCCATGAAAAGGCTCGAGAAACGCGATTCCTCCACAACCCCTGACTTCGCTTCTCAGATCCTTTTACTAAACCTCACATGGGGCAGGGTCCCTGTATCCTCATCCCAGACTGTCTCCTTATTCGAAAATCAGTCACCAAGGCAACGCGTGGAGACAGTACAGCAGAGTCATAAAGAGCTGCGGGGTCCGGAAGACCTGGTTTTGAATTCCCATCATGCCGCTCACTAGCTGTGGGTCCTCTGCTACATTGCCAAGCCTCGAGAACCTTCATATTCTCGCGGGAATATGGCGATGGTAGCAAGCTACCTTTGGGAGGGGTTGTAAGAATGGCGTCACAAATGTCTAGTGCACTTAGTATGCCAAAAGAGTTCCACGTGTGCCACCATCTATTCATTAAAATTACTTCCGAAGTAGGAAAATGGTGGCAGAGAAGATTTTTAGCGATGGGGCCAGCCTCCGCTTGAACACCTTCCTCTGTTGTCTGTGATCCAGACTCTCACACTGACGCTCCTTAAACACACGGTTGGTGTCTCCACAGGCGTCCAATGCCGTTTCATCCCGGAATGCTTTCTTCATCTCTGCGAGCACTCCTCGTGTTTCCTTTTCTTCACCTCTTAAAAAATATCATCGAAGGTCGTGATGAATCGCAACAGTCTGGCCTGAGGATTGGGCAGTGTATCAATTCCAAATCGAATACGGCCTCAGATGATGTTGGGAGTGACTTGTTCATCTAATCCACTCCCGACATCTAATGCGTCTCAGGAGGAATGTGAGAGCATTCGTAGGCAACTAACGGCTTTCTCTTGACCGACAACAGAGAGAGATCGCGGTGATCTCACTTTGCCAGATGGGGAGACCAAGGCCCAGGGATACAAAAAGGACCAAACCAAGGTGAACAAACAATGTAGGTGCAGATGTCAAAATGCTTCTATTGGGGCTCAAGATTAAATAGGAAGTCCCAACCCACTCCCTCTCCTACCCTGATTTCCTATAGGATAAATTGTTATTTATTTTTTTTTAAGAGAAACTCACAAGTGAAAGAAAGACACAACCGTACGAGGACACGTGGTTAACCTGGTGCTAACATGCACAAGCTCCACTGGAATGGTGGCATGAGAAGCCTGGTAACATGAGCTAAAGCCAGTTCCGATCTGTGCTTCCTGGCCTGGCGGACAAAGCCCTTTGTGATCCAGCCCCAGCCTGTTTTGCCAACCCTGGCGTTTTCCACTCCCCAACTGGAAACTGAAACCCTTTGTAACCTCCATACTCAACTCCCCAAACTCCCAGTAGCTCGTAGAGAGCTGCCTGACTGTATATCCTTCCCTTCCAGCACTCTGCAGTCCCGTCTAACTTCTTATCCCTCCCTCTGGCCTGAGCATCAGTGCGTCTGGGAATACTCTCCAGCCCTCCTGGAGGACTCCCCTCCTCTGTGTTTCCACGGTACCCTGGAAGCACTCCTGTAATAATAGTACCTCGTACTGTGTGACCTGCTTCCTTGTCTGCCTTCCTCACCGGACCAAGAGCGCCTTTAGAGTGGGCCCCGTTGCTTTGTATCTTAAGTGCCTGGCACACACTGGGCCTTCAAGAAATGCCTGTAACTCACCAAAATGTAAGAACGTCTTCCTCGATGTCTTTTTCTTTCGCTAATACGTAATAATCCCCCTCTCTATAGAGTAAGGATATGGCCTTAGCAGCCTTGTTATATGGACTCAGTATGACTCACCTAAATTGAAAAAGAATGATAGGTTGCTGCCCTCAAAAGTATGGTCAGAGGTCATCGTATACATTCCCATCAACACCAGTGTGAATATGAGTTTTCTGGAAACCTGGAAATATTTCAGTAATGAAAAGCCACAAAAGGCAGCAGTCTGCATTAGAAATAAGGGCACGTTAAGCTTCAAGTGGGCTCAAATGGCATGTTCAGATAAGTTCGGCTTTCAAGAATCAAGAACAAAGCTTCCAACTTGTTACTCCTTCGTGTTGGAACACGTAAGTGCATAGAAAGTAATGTAATTCATATGCCTCTGATTCATTTGCTTTTCATTCATCAAAACGCTTAGCTGCAAGAGTGTGCTCGATGCCTGTTTAAGCTTCCTTTTCTTGACAAGAAAGTTTGTTTTTGGGGAGATAACTCACATCTAAAAATTTGGGTACTTATAGGGAAATTCCAAGCCTATTAAGTCAGAGTCTTGTCAGTTGGCCCTGAAACTTTCTCCCAGTACAGGTTAATAATCTGGGGTGGGGCGGTGGGGGGGAATCAGGGGAGTAATAGTTCTGTAGATGAAATAGGTCACTGGCTAATTGAATTTCCCAAGAGATTAGTGATCAACATCAGAACTTCTAAGCTTTTCCCAATTTGCTGTTCACTCTTAATTGGTTTCAGATTTATGGCACGAGGCTAAAATGTGTAAAAACGGTCAAAGGCCTTTGGAAAGAAAAACATTCAACTAAAATCATGATCATCTTGGAAAGTGGCAAGAATGGATCCATTCAGATCATGAATTGTACTTATTACCTATGTGAAAACCCCATAGCCAACTTTTAATGCCTTGAAATCCCTTTGTACAAGAAAGGGCTGAGATCTTTCTTTTTGCTTCTTTGTGTGGTGGAGTTCAAGATCAAGTATGCTAAAATCAAATCTTCAGATGAAAGCATCCGTCAGAAGTTGGTGTCAGATCGTTAGCTCCGACTGAAACAAAACAAAATCCCAGGCTATGGGATAACGCTAACACTTCGAAATAAATGTGATGTCCAGAACTGAGGTCTGAATCACAGGGCTAAGTCAGGAGGAACAGAAGTCATCGACTCATGCTGAGGACAGAAAGCGTTGCACTTCATAATTTTGGGCTGAACCACAGGTAAATCGGTAGATTCAGATCAGTTAGAATTACAAGGACTCTAGAAATCTAAGAACCCACCTAATTCTTGTATCACCCCATGCCTGCTTCATGATACTCTGACCTGGGCTTGAATCTCTCTGGACTCACACAAGCCCTTCTCCTCAGCTGGCCCATCACACATATGACTCTCAATGTTACAAGATTTCTCCCCATATTGAATCAATGTCCACCTTGGTGTCTCTTCCACCCATGGTTCCTTTTTGAGGTTATACACAGTGAATTGAATCCTTTCACCCACATAGTTCTGTGAGTTTTAGGACCTGGTTGTTGAGGTCTTCTAGATTCTTCTTTTCTCCAGATGAAAGCTTCTCAGATCCTTCCACTTTTCCTTATGTGAGGCACCTTCAAATCTTTTTCACTTACATGGTTGTTTTCCCTCTGAAAATCCTTCTCTCTGTCACTAGATCCCTTAAGTGCATCAATTAGGATAAATGTATGGGCCTCTTTGTGCTCAGACCTTGAAAAATCCATGACGAAGTGATAGTATCTTTAAAGTGAACAGTAGATACATCTTATTTCATGAGATTTCTCCTTCTGTAGTCAATACAGGTGATACTTCTGTGCCTATCACATCCAAGAAGCATGTTTGTAGGCATTTCTTTACTGGAAAATTCCCTTCTCAATATTTTCAAATCCTTACAGAGTGTTGAGTGAAAGATCCTGCCTGAGACCACATTTAAATCCTAACGTCAAGTGCAGGCCATGCATTTCAGAGAGAAACAAACCCCACATGAAAATAAGGAAGAAGAAGACTGTATGTCATTCAAAAGCAACATGAAACATCACTGTTTTATGTGAGTGTAAGTGGAAGATGACAGGAAATTCAGGGTAGGAATCGTGAAGGAAAAAAAAAGCCTTATTGGTTTATTTTTCCAAACAGAAAGCCAGATTGGGTAGAAATAGGGTATACGGGCCCTTGGGTATATACACATACAGAATTAATCAAGAAGAGAATGCACAACTATATCAATGTGCTGTTATTTTGATGGTTATTTATTGAGCTTTATTTGTCTATGCAACAGAGAACAGTCCATAGGTTCCATGGCAAAGGTTTGCATGACATAAACTGTAGCAGAAAACAGATGGGCATCTGATCTTAATAACTGTGTTTAAACAGAGCTGAACGGCTTATTAGTGATACCATCAATGATGATTTATTTGGGAAGCATGGTAAAGGGACTTTCACCCTCATGGAATATTTTCTCTTTCAATGTTTGAGATGGCCCACACAACACTGGAAACATCCGGCTACGGACCAAACCTTTCGGCCCATCCTCTGCATAGCTGGGACATATGCAATGCCAAGCAACTAAATGCTAGGAAAACAAATTGCAACTGACTATATTATTTAGAGACATATGGATGGCCAGACCTGAGTAATTATTCAGTGGTTGGTCAGTATAGACATCTCACTGGGACAAATTCCAAATCCAACTCAGGTAATTCAGTCTGTTAAGACCTTACTTGGTTCTACCCTGCCTACAAGGGTCTAGTTCAAATGCCCTAACAGGGCATCCAAGTCACTTTGTTTGATGATCTCAGCTTATCCTCTCAGCTTCATCTGCCACTTTTTTTTTTTTTTTTTTTTGCTCAATGGATTCTACAGTCCAACTACACAAAAACTATGCACCAATTTAAAAGCACTTACGCTTAAAGAAAGAAATCATGAAAGTGCTTATGTTTTTTCATGATTTCAACCTGTCTTTGCTCATGTGCCTTCTCCCTGATATGTTTTTCTTCCAGTTCCTCTGTCTGATAAACTCTATACTCCCCTCCATCGTTAGGACCACACTCAAGTATTAACTCCTTTGGCGAAGGAGCCTTGCTGATTTCTCATACTGAACTAGTTGTTTCCTCCACTAGGAGGGCACCTCACAAGAGGTGCTAACACACTTACCGTTGCCATCATCTGTCCACACATCTCTCCTTCTTGTTGGACAATGAACACAGGGAGAGGCATGTCTTTTTCATCTTTGACTCCCTTGTGCCTGCAATGGTGGCTGACTTATCATTGGCACTCCACAGATGATACTTGAATGAGTCTATTCCAATTTAAACTCTTTCCTCAGTGAGAGAACTTGTATCTGCATAATTTTGAATCCTGGTTCAACAATTCACTCCGGCTATATAGATGATAGCTCAAGGAATATATTTCAACCCGATATTGATTTGATTACATGAATTTAAATAATAACATGTTCAACCAACTTTAATTCATTGACTGTAAATTTTGCATTTCATTTTTTTATGCAACTGCATGGAAGAAACATTTTAGCATACATGAATTATTATTCACAAAATGCACTTCAGTAGTGTGTGGCTGTGATACATGGCTGATGAGGAGGCCTGAACTCTCTTTAGGAATTTTGCCATCTCCCTAGAACACACGATACCAAAAAAATACAGTGAATGTTAACTACCTAGTAACCTTCACAGAAGTTATGCTGGTAGCATGAAAAGCTATACAAGGATTATAGAATGTCCTATTCACCTATTCAGTTCTGGGCATTGAAGAAATTTCATCATGTCTTTTTTGCTTTATATTTCATTATTTAGTAAGATGACAATTTCTCATGTTACCGTTTGGAGTGTGTGAGGGCGTGCGTGTGTGCGTGTGTGTGTGTGTGTGTGCGTGTGTGCACGCCGTGCTCAGTGACATACATATTATATATTTATATGTATATTTCATCTTTAGTGAGACTAAGTGTGCATAGATGCACACATATACATTTATATACATGTATATACGTGTAAATATACATTTATATTCGGGGCAACAGAAACAACCTCCTTGCCCCATTTTTTTACCCAGGGCCCCCAGAATGCCAACATTTTTCATGTCTTCACCGAAATTGCCAGTATAAAATGGACACTGTGGAATGAAGGGTGATACAGGAATACTTTCACCAGGCTTAAGGGTATAAGATAATGAAACTAGCTCCTGGGATAAGCATATTTATGGGGTTTGTTATGTATCAAATGTAACAAAAGAAGAGGGTCTGAAGAACACCGTGTGTGGTTCTTTTCACACCCTTTGATCACACAATTCCTCTTTAATTCAGATGCAGTAGAGCTTAAGTGGCTTCATTGATGTGTTAAGTGTGGAATGATTTTTGTATAAAATAAAAAAGGCTCCATTATGTGTCCAGAAAAGCCTGTGTGTGCTTGTTTATTGAGACAGGAAGTTGGTTTCCCACACAGAACAACAGTTCTGCAACGCCGAAGCATTGTGTCTGAAGAACAGTAAAAGGAAACTTAATTTTCTACCTGGCAGAAATCGGCTTCTGGAGGAAGGGACAGACAATGCGGTTGGGCTCCCACTGAATGAGAGGACTTGATTGATTTTCAGAAAACGCGCCATGCCACGTAGAGGGAGGTTGCCTCCAATACTTTTGTTAGGAAAACGTACGTTTTATAAGAGGCGCCTCTTTTTGTGCCATGGTCAAAGTGATGCATTCCAGCGAGCACTTGTGAACCCCTCCTCGGGTCAGGTGGCGGGGGGGGGAAAGGCATTTTCTCTCCTAGATTTGTCTCTGGGCTGATTTTTGTCGTCGTTTGCTCCTTAGGTCGATGGCCATTTGCTTTTGCACTTTGGGGTGTGTGTGTGTGTGTTTAAGTAACAGGGAGGGTACTTCTGAGACCTTCTCAGGTGAAATTTTAAAAGTTTAAATATTTAGGTTCGGATATGGTTCTTATCTGCTAGGAATGGATCTTTGTCTTGTTGTACAGCCATGGAATAAACCCTACGCTGTGGTCATAGGATGAAGAGGACCAAGATTAGAATTCGGCTCAGTTTTGTATTCCAAAGCCCAGCTGTTTTTCTCTCCCCGGTGCTGCCCCAAGCTGTATGAGGTAGCTAGATTCTAGCCACCCTTCCCATGGCTCCTGTAATCCCATTGTCTACCCTCCTGCTTATTGTCATTGTCGCCTTCCTCTCCAGTCTCATTATGAACCAGTGTAAAGGCTTATGTTTCTCAGCTGGGAATTGTTCTAAGAGAATATATTACATAGTTGTTTCACTGAATGGTTTTCTAATCTGAAACAGACAACAGGGATGTGGGCCCAAATGAGAAGAGTGTATGTAGAGTAGAATGAGCCCAGGGAATTCTTCCATTGGTAACATTTACCTTATTAATATTGCAGAGATAAGTGAATTTCCAGGGTGAAAAGCTCAGAAGAGGATAGTGATAGCCCTTTCATGTTTAAGATAGCCATCATTAGGCTACATGAACTGTGTTGGGGGGAGCAGAGTAGAAGGGTCATTTGACCGAGGCTTGGCAGGCGGAGTAGAAATGGTCAACCTAGGCACAGTGGAATCTTCCCAGTTGATTCTTTGATTCTTTGTATAATCGTATCTTTTTGTTTTGTTTTGTTTTGGTTTGGTTTTTTTTTTTTTTTTTGCTGATTCTTCTCTATTTCTTCCAAACCTGAGACTGGTACAACTTCCACTTTTTCCTCCCATCACGCATCGGTGGATTTTCACCCTTAAATTTGATGTCACGATATCCTTTCGAGCATTAAATCTGTTTATAAAAGAAATTCAGAGTCAAGGAATTCTAGGGGTTAAGTATTGGCACAGAGCAAGGAATATTCTTCGAGAAGACACCAGACTAATCATGACACCTGCTCACTTTTTTCCCTTTGGCGTTCAGAATGAATTCTTCATCTTTGAGTCTTTTATTTGCTTATTCTATTTCATGGCAACTCACAGGAGCTCTGCATTGGTGTTACCCCCAACACTTAATGCCCCTTCTTCATGCACTTCTTATATTCCTATCATGCGTTTCTCATCAAGCCTCAACTCTCAGCCCCGCCTTCTGTTTGTGTAATGCTTGGTATGCGATGTTGCCATGAACAAAAGGCCCTGACCAAATCATGTGCCATTTATCATGTCAGATATCATTTTTCCTGGAGACAATTAGTTGCTGCCCTCAAGCTAATTCTCTTACCTCAACACGATACGATTTCTGATAACCAAGGATTAAAAACAAACTTTTTAAAATCTCACTTCACCCATGTTTATATGAAAGAAAGAGAGAAAGAAAGAAAGAAAGAGAAGAGAAGGAAGGAAAGGAAAGGAAAAGAGAACAAAAGAAAAAAGAAAGAAAGGAAAAGAGAAAAGAAGAAAAAAGAAAAGAAAAGAAAAGAAAAGAAAAGAAAAGAAAAGAAAAGAAAAGAAAAAAGAAAAAAGAAAAGAAAAGAAAAAAAGGATATTGGACCTTTATCACAAAAGTCAATAATGTAGTGGAAAAATGGTAAAGTCAGGGAATCTGTGAGCTGGATTCTGCTCCTGATACTGTAACTGACTTCATGCAACTCAGGATTAGTTGCTTACTCTCTCCTGACCTTTAATTTCTCCATCAGAAAAAATTCTCTTCCTTCCTTCCTTCCTTCCTTCCTTCCTTCCTTCCTTCCTTCCTCTCTTCTTTCCTTTTCCTTTCTTTCCTTACCTCATATTTACTGAATATCTCCATTCTCAAGGAGAAAACATAAAAACTACATGAAGCCTTGAAATGGCAGCACAAGGCCCTTGTGATTAAATGACCAAGTAAAAAGGAAGAGACTCGGTGCGCATTTGTAAAGCCCTAGATAAAACCAGGGTATGATCGTCAGGAGAGGGTGGCACTCCTACGAAGACTGGACGATGTAGAGGTTAAGAACGGGGCTTTGGAACTGGGAAAACATGAGTTTGCCTCCTACTAGCTGCAGGGCCATGGGCACGTTAAAGCTTTCGAGTCGCAGTCTCCTCGTCTGTAAAATACCACGCGTTAATCAAAGCACACAACTCAAAGAGCTGTTGTGAAATGCTCAGCACAAAGGCCTGGCATCTAAGCATGCCAAACAATGTTGGCTGGTACCATTCTTAGGGAAACACCATTGTTATTTTTGTTGTTTAAATAATCCCCCAAGAAGTGAAGTTCCCTGGGGCCCTGGAGGAGGCAGGATTTCTCCTGGGGGTGTCTGTTCCTCTGAAGGAAGGAGTTCACGAGAGGGCCAGGAGTGTGAGGCTTATGTCTTCTGGCTTGCCCTCCATCCACCTCTTTCTATCCCTCCTGAGCATCCTTCTGTCAGTCCTTTCTGGAACTTGTCTTGCCTTGTTCTCTCTCAGCATATGGCCCCTGGGCCAGAGCTTTCTCTGGGGAAAATGAGCTTAAAAGTCTCACCTGTCTTCCCATACTTATCAGAAATCCTATTCATTTTCCATGGCTTGGTTCAAATATGATCTCCTCCATGAAGCCTTCCTGGGCTGCTCTAAGATGTCATTCTAGCTTCCTTCTCTGTTCTCCCACTGCCCACTACACTCTTAGCAACCAGTAGTGTATGATTGTGTTTGAGATCGTGGGTGCGTATCTCTTGTGAATATCTCCCTGTGCCTCCTTCTCTTGTATTAGACTGTGAGCTGTTTGAAGGCAGGAGTTATATCAGATTCGCCTTCGCACTCTGTATCTTAATTACTCGTGCTTAGTACAGCACATAACTAGGCAAATGAAATTGAATTGTTTATACTGAATTGAATTCAGTCTTGCAAAGCAAGGAGCAATGGGTCTGCTTTCCTAGGAGTTTTAAGGTTTTTAAGGGTTTTTTTTTTTTTCAGATTGACTTGGGGGCACACAGCCAAAGATAGAGCCCAAGGGCCCTGAATTCCAGCCGCTGACTAGGTGGCTGTAGGTCCCTTGAAGCTGGAATTAGAGATAACCCATGTGTAATATTTGGCCTAGTGCCTTGATGACATGGGCTCTGGAGATCACAAGGCCACGAGAATGTTCCATTTAGCTTATTTTTGCTGCGGGCTTATCAGAGCACAGTCCACATGTCCAGGACATTCAGATGGTTAGGGCTAGAATGATTAAAGGGTGTGGAGCCTACATTTGGCTACATGTTTTACAAAAATTCCTTAGCTAAAAAAAAAAAAAAAAAACAAACACACACACACACACACAACTTTCTTTTTTAAAATTTGTATTCGTTGCTCTAAAAAAAAATCTTTTCAGTTTACGATGGAGTTTCTTTTTGCTTCTCTGTCTTGGGGGCCTTATCTGATTTTAATCAGCACTGGCCTAATATGATTTGAAACAGCTGAGGCTGAAATGCCCTGAAAAAAAGAGATATCTTAAGTTGGAAATGTTGGAACTACCTACGAACTCCCCCTGTCCAAGGCTGTATGTGCTATCAAGTGTAAATATTGGGGATTACGAATTTACCCTTAAAACATTTCAGTGCCCTGCAGAGTTCTCTCAGCAATTTTAAAGTCCTGTTCACCACGATACGGCCAGTTCTTGATTATCCGCAAAAAAAGGAAATGAATAGTGGCACAGATAATCCGAAACAGAAAAACAATCAAAATGTTTCTTATATTTTCCTTTGGAATGCTTTGTATGGCTTTTGGGGATTCAGATTTTCCTTCCCAGTGATGTTCTGCTCAGGAAAAAGTTGAAATGAGTTTGCATTCCCTAAGCCCACACTAAATAGCTGAGGCGGTGGGGGTTGGGGGGCGCGGGTGGTGGGGGGGGGGATGTGGTCCAGCCACATGCTGGGTGGCAGAGAGAAGACAGCTTGAAATCCGAGGGGCAAGAATTTCACTGATAATCTAGAAGTGGAAAATGGCCATATGAATGATTAAGTGCTGGCTGGAATATAATTCGGTCTTGTAAATTAGCGTGGGCCATTTTCCAGCCCTGATTTAAAAAAAAAAAAAAAAAAACTCAGGTTATCCTCTACGGAGAAGTTACACTGATAGTATCTGACTCTTTTTTTCTTTTTTTGACAAGTTACACTGATAGTAAAAACAAATGACCTCAACATTCTTTATTGCTCACAGTTCATTGACGCTAGCGTTGTGTGAAGGAGCCAGGACCATATTGCTGAGGCTACAGGGAGTAGCTTCATCCTACAACTTTCTTCAGTTGAACACGTAGGTTTATAAAATGCCAGGCTACGTACTAGGTATTGTGTCATCGGCAAAGCAAGTTACCATTTTTGGCCCTGTTCTACAGAGGAGAAAAGTAAGGCTCAGACAAGTTCGTTACTAATTTAAGGTCACAAGCCTAGTCACTGGGAGAGGCTAAATTTCAGCCCAGGATTATCTCCCCTAATTTGGGATAGGATGGGGGAAAAAAAAAACCCAGAAAGGACTTTTTTTTTTTTAAGTTTATTCATTCTTGAGAGACAGAGAGACAGAGCATGAGCGGGGGAGGGGCAGAGAGAGAGGGAGACACAGAATCTGAAGCAGGCTCCGGGCTCCAAGCTGTCAGCACAGAGCCTGACGCGGGGCTCGAACTCATGGACTGTGAGATCATGACCTGAGCTGAAGTCGGACGCCCAACCGACTGAGCCACCCAGGCGCCCCAAAAACCAGGAAGGATTTTTAAAAGGTTTAGTGATGGGGTGCCTGGGTGGCTGCGTCAGTGAAGCATCTGACTTCACCTCAGGTCATGTTCTGGCGGATCATGGGTTCAAGCCCCGTCTTGGGCTTTGTGCTAACAGCTCAGAGCCAGCAGCCTGTTTCAGATTGTGTGTCTCCCTCTCTCTCTCTGCCCTGCCCCTGCTCACGCTCTGTCTCTCTCTGTCTCTCAAAAATAAATAAATGTTAAAAAAAAATTTTTTTTTAAAAGAAGGTTTAGTGAATGAATGAACGTAAATTAGCGGGTAATTACAACGCAATATGCGTGATGTTACTGAAGGGCCAAGTACATGGTACCATTGAGATGGGCCATCATGATCAGAGAGCTCTTAATCAGATTTTATTAAGAGCTCTGAAATGGACCAGATGGGATTCTCGGTCATACAAGCAGGTTAGAAAACATCACACACGTTCAGAGAACCATGAATTGATCTGAAAAAAGAAAGGAATAGAAAGAAGAAGTGTCTCAATAGCATAATAGTCTTCCCATAAAAATCGGTGGGGAGAGAAAAAAAAAAAAAAGGAAAGAGGAAAGCCTGTTTTTGAAACCCCTCGTGTTTTCTCAGGTTTTAGAAAATGTAAATGCTCTCTGCGCTCTAGTGCAGGATAATGAGTACCTCTTTCAGCAGTTCTAGTACTAGGAGGGGACGAGGAAAATAGGTAAGGATACAGAGGCGGTTAGATCAGCATCACCCAATTGGCCAAGACGATCCCCAGACTCCCGACTCCTCTCCTAGAGATCTTTCTCCAGCCAGGCCGGTCTGTGGGAGCACGTAAGCAGGAAGCCTCCAGGAAGCCTCAGAGGGGCTTCTGGGGAGCAAGAAAATAGAGACTCGCAGAATGTAAGTCAAGGCTTCCAGGTTTTCAATTAGTTGTGGAAATTTCCACAGTCATCTCAGCTGAATCCTATTCTTTTTCCCAGACAGACCGTTTGGTCTGCCCCTGATCCCTTCTTTGACCTCTCTGCATCATTTACTCTGTCAAACTTGATTTTATCCCCAGCATAAAAATGCCAGGAGCCTTAGAGTGGTTTACCTCTACATATCATTATCATCTCCTGAGTCTCTGTGTCTTTAGTCTCCGGGGCTTTAGAGGTCTCTGGGCCGCATTCCTTGGCCTAGGAACAATTTCACATCACGGCGGACATGACCTCTATGAATCTGGCCTCAAGAGCTCTGGGTTCTCACCATGAGCCCTACCCCTTCCTGTGGAGGATGTTGCAGTTTCCCATCGCTTTCAGGACCAGTCAAGGTGCTTCGGCTGCCACAAGTGTTGACTGCTAACCTCCCAGAGCTGAGCCTTCCCCGGAACGCGCTCTCTGTCAAAGGAAACTTCCTTGCCCAAGGCCCTGGCCCTTCCCCAGAGGTGGCTCATATTTAATAATCGCCCGGATCCTTTACCACAATCCCAGACAACTGTGAAGGGCCATCAGAGCTCTAGAACTCCCCAGGAGATCAGGTAGGCTCTGTCTTGTGAATGTTCAGCCTTTCCCTGTGCCCAGTCCTGCTCCCCTCATCCTCTCAGGAGTATTGTTCCTGAAAGTGCCCCTAAAGAACTCCCTGTGTGCGGATCTCAACTTTACAGTTAGTTTCCCAGCGAAACTGACGTATGATATTCCCATCACCCTATACTTATCGTGACTTCTCTGTTGTTGCTGTCGTCACGTGCCCTATAAGGAAAGAAAAACTTGCAAACTTTGAAGGTGTTAGAGATCCTGGCTTTGGTAGATTATGTATTAACAGTATTCATGGAGTCAGGCCCTTAGCCCAGTCCAGCCACCTTCTTCCTTCTTGACCTCAAGTGAGAGATTTATCATTCCTATAAACATACTGGCTTCCTCTGGTTCAAAATAGGTAGTTGCTGGGGTGCCTGGGTGGCTGAGTCAGTGGAGCATCTGACTCTTGGTTTTGGCTTGGGTCATGATCTCGTGGTTCGTGGGTTTGAGCCCTGTATCAGGCTCTGCATTGACAGTGTGGAGCCTGCTTGGGATTCTCTCTCTTTCCCTTTCTCTCTGCTCCTCCCTCTCCCCCCCATTCCCTCTCTTTCTCTAAAAATACATAAATAAACTTTAAAAAATTATAAAAATATATAATTTCCGAGATGATGGGGTGATGGGGACGAAGAGTGAGCAGATGGCTAAGAAATCACTAAAAGACCGTTAAGTGCTGAGAACACTTAAACCCTGTAGTGAAAGCTCTGAAATCTAGAACCCCAGAAGACCGAGACTCTACAGAGCCCATTTCCTCGGAGGTAGTTTTGAAAATACCCTTTGCTTCATTTCCTGTGGATTATGCAACCACAAAACTCCTCTGGAGACTCGGCCACACCCCAGATCTGAGCCTAAATCACTGAGTTTGACACGGATTCACAGGAATTTGGCAAGGAGCTCACCCAATTTCTCTATCAAATGGGATCCAAATGTTGCCTAGGTTGGCTGAGAGTTCAGACAGAAGAAAAGGCGCGGGCCGACCAACTGCTAAACGGTGACATTTGAAACTCAAATGAGTTTGGCTCAGCTCGAAGACAGGGAGGGAAGTTTTGAGCCATAGTGTGTGGAATAAGCCCTGGCCCAACTCAAAACAGTTTCCACTTTTTCTGGTTGTGGTTTCAGATCCGCGTCTGACCCCACCGGCGTACCCAGGTCACCGTGCCCGTTCCACACGCCAAGGCCAGTTCCAGGGAGCTTGGGGGCTCCTGTGGGGTCCACGTAGGGAAGCAGGCTCTCCTCACCTGCTTTAATTCCCTCTGGCCCAGAGCAAGCCCTGACAAAGAGTGGAGAGAGGACCAGGGGAATCCCTGGTTCAGCTTCTGTGAAGCGTCCAACAAGCTCTGTGTGTTGCTGCCCTGAGTTCTTTCTCTTTCTGGGTCTTCAGAACGTGCTGGCCTCCTGCTTCCTGGAATAGCATCAACGGCCAGCACTGGTTTGGATAAAGTTGCGAGTTAGAGAAAGTTCGATTTTGCTGCTCACATCAGACTTTCTATCACAAATTCTCCTTAAATCCTTCTTTTCCTTACTCTCTCCCCCTCCACCCCACCCAAATCCTCCACCAGCATCTCCACTGTCTTCAGGCCTCAGTTACAGATGCTCCAGAATCCCCCATTGCCCCAGGATCCAACCAGCGAGCTAGCTTGTCCCAAGCAGTGTCACGAGCTCTGGGCCCTTCTGCCTCCCCTCTCACTTATGTGTCTCCCCCTGATCCCTGTCCCCACCCCTCCCTGTCCCACCACCATTAAGATTCCTCTTTCCTAGATCCTGTCTCCTAAGGCCCTAGCTGCTTAGACGAACCAATTGGCTATAAAACATATATTTATGGGAAAACCCACTAAAACTGTGTCAACGTATGCTTGAGCCACGACTTGGGCATCCCATCCACATGCCAACTAACCTCAGGGAAGACAATTAGACTCTTTGGGCCTCAGTTTCTTTACCTCTGAAATAGAGATTCGAAATACTTACTTTTTTAAGTCTATTTATTAATTTTGAGAGAGAGAGAAAGGGAGAGCATAAGCAGGGCAGGGCCAGAGAGAGAGAGAATCTCTGCGCCCCAAGATTAGAAATATTTAATTCACAGGGTCTCAGATTAAAGTTAACTTCCATCAAAAAAACATCTCTTGGGGGACCTGGGTGGCTTAGTCGAGTAGGCATCCAACTCTTGATTTGGGCTCAGGTCATGATCCCAGGGTCTTGGGATCAAGCCCCAAGTTGGGCTCTGTACTGAGCGTGGAACCTTGTTGGGATTCTGTCTCTTTCTCTCTCTCTCCCTCTGCCTCTCTCCCCATCTCACACTCTATTCTCTCTCTCTAAAAAAAAAAAAAAAAAAAAAAAAAAAAAAAAAAGATGGGTGCCTGGGTGGCTCAGTCAGCTAAACGTCTGACTCTTGACTTCAGCTTAGGTCATGATCTCACAGTTTATGGGATTGAGCCCTGCATCAGGCTTTGTGCTGACAGCGTGGAGTCTGCTTGGAATTCTCTCTCCATCTTCCTCTCTGTCCCACTCCTGGACTATAAATAAGCAAACAAACAAACTTATAAAATGAAATAAGATAAAATGAAATAAAATAAAATAAAATAAAATAAAATAAAATAAAATAAAAAATAAAAAACATTTCTTGCTCTTCCAAAATAAGATTAAGTGTCCTTCCCCTGTGCCACTATGTCACCCTGGGATTCTCTATCACGAAGCGTAGAACTTTGCATCCAAATTCCCTGTTCCTTTTCTGATGCTCACTAGCCCAAGGCTCCTGAGGGCAAGGACTATCGTTGATCATGCCTGAAGCCTGAAGCTAACACAATGTCTAGGATGTAGCTGGTGCTCAAAATATGTGCATTGAATGAATGGGCCATTGAGAGCATTTATAAATAGTAGAGATTGTTTCTCCCAGAGAGCATATTTATATTGGAACAGTGTCTTTTTTAGACCACGTTTTTCCTGGAGGAGAGACTTTAATGGAATTGTCAGGTGCAGGAAGATGTTTTGAAACAGGTGGAGTTCATGGTGTCCCTCAAATAACTCCATGTAGGTGGCCTCTTGCTCTCCCCAGACGTCCAGCTGGCCCTGGGCCCGTGCACCTGAAGGGGAATGTCAGAGGCTTTTACCATTTCCTGCTTTATTCAAGTGACACCAGTTTGGCTCGATTCTTCCCTCCAAACCGGGATCAAATGTTCCCCAAATGTGGAGAGAAGGGGAGACGCGTCTCACTCTCTCCCTTGACTTCCTCCCCTCACCTAAATCCTCTCCCATCACATTTTTCATGAAGCTTAAACTAGGTTCCCAGGGAAAAGCGCTGTCCCGGTCAGGCCAGCAGCCTACACAGCTGTGGGCTCTGACACAGCTCTAAGCAACTCCACATGGGACAGAAATGTCCTAATGGGGTGTTTGCACCATGATATAATAGGGAGAAGAGGAGCAGGACACAGGGCATAAGTGATGCGGGAGCTTCCCACGGTCACAGAGCAGAGTGATGGGGCGCAGAAAGTCCGCCACTGCTAATGAACCTGGTAAAGGGACAGGCAGAAAATGCATCATTTCTATGGGGCCTTTTGGGAGACTATCTTCTATGTGTCTCACATTTTTACATCCGGCGAGCAGGAGCACTGACTGCCCTTGTGCTGGACTGTCTTTTCAAAGATGTTTCCAGAGTGAACAGGCTTAGAAAAAACAGATACTCTAGAGCACAGGGCAGGTAAGCTCACTGCCCCTTGTACAAAATTTGGGTTCTCTGAGCTCAGGGCTCCTCTCCCATAATGCACCTCGGAGTGCGATCAGCTGTCACCTGGCTCTCTTCCCACTGCCCCCGTGGAATTAGGTGCCATTATGCTGATGTTCCTGGAGCTTGCTGGGCTAGGAGTAAGCAAGGGCTTTGTTTCCAATACAGGAGTGTTGTGTATTCATCCATGAAACCGTCAGGTCAACTTGTTAGCTTAACAGTAGCATAAAGTTTCAGACCTTTCACAGTTCTTGACAATGCTCTGTCCTCTTTACCTAAAGGCAGCTGATGAAAGAATTCGGCCCTCGGTGGGGGTTTGTGAGCCCTGTCTCCTATGGGAAAAGAGGAGAGAGGGAAAGAGTACCTATGTATCGAATATCCTCTGTTTGCCACACTGGATGAGGCTGAGCTGAGCCTTTCATACAGTAACTCACTCAATCTGCACGATATCCCTCGGAATCGACCTTATCCTACCCAGTTGACAGATGAAGAACCCTAGGCTCGGTGAAATGAAGTGACTCTCCAAGGTCGCACTCAGGTGAAGTGTAGGCACGGGGTTTACATCCAGGTCAGTAAGCTGGGAGAACCTCTGACTCTTCTGTTACACCATTCTGGAAAGTCTGCCCTCTCTGCGTGTTGAACAGGTGACCAACCCAAGATAACACGACAGATGCCAGCAAGTCTAAGATCGTTTCCCTTACTACTCTGTTATCTGCCTCATGATTTTGCCTCGTTCTGTCCCTGAACATGCTCCCAGCAGGGCACTTCCGATGGTTTTCATCTAACCTAGACTGTTGCCTTCTCTCTTCTAGAACCCCAGCCTCTAACCAGTGTCACTTCTAGGGCTTAACCTCGATTTCTCGAACCTCTGGCTACCGCCCTGGGTTTTTTTTGTTTGGTTGGTTGGTTGGTTGTTTTTTTTTTTTTTTTTTTTTTTTTGTTCTGGTTTTTTCCTACTCAGAAGGAAGGATGTGAAGCAATTTCTCTGATATCACCACAGAACCAATAACACTCTCCAGACTTCACAGTTCTAAGGAATCTTGTTTGGTTTTCAGATGCGACTGGAGTGATTTGCACCCGGATGCTTAGACCCGCCATCTGCTCAGAGACTACTCAGAAAGATCCACCCATGCACTCTCCAGCTGCACACCAACCTGCCCTGCCTGCAGCTGTTATTTCCCAGGACTCCGTACCTATGCCACAGTGTTTGAAGCCGTGCTTCAAGGAATCATGAAAGCACTTGCCTGGACCTGCTACACAGCCTAAGTATAGCGTAAGTTGACCTTGTCTTACAGGGAACGGATCAAGAAATGGGCCTCTCTTTTGCATACTACCTGTTGGTTCTCAGTGGAAGGCATCGGGCAGATGGGCTATGCAAGGGAAGACAGGGGGACAGAAAATGAGCCGTCCTTTCCATCAAGACTTTTCCACGAAGAGGGTTTGCTGGGGTCTTAGGCTCTTGAACAGCACCGCCAACTTCTTTCTCTGAGGCGCGAGTCCACTAGATGATCCAATATCTCGTGGGAGCTTTCGTGGGGGTTTCTATGGCGCACATAAATGGAAATTTTGCAAATAACCTGAATGTTCGACCCGTGATATACATGTTTCTTTATGGAATAGACTTAGTTTAACAATGAACTCATACAGCTGACGTGCCTGTAATTCCCTGGGGAGGGAGGGAAACTGCCACCCACCCTCCAGTCCTCCAACAATTACCCAAATACGACACGAACGGGCCGATGAGCAGTGAGTATTTTCTAATACTTATTAGCAATAAGCGTTGCCTAGACTCAGCGTAAGCAAATTTTGAAGTAGACGGGAAGGGATGATGAACACAGACCGTGCTTTATGGAGCTCAGAACCAAGCTGAAGAGAGGAACAAGAATAACCTGTTGAGAAAGGAATAACCTATACCAGCCAGTGGGTGAGAAGACACATATGAGCAGATACACAGATGTTGCAGATGGTAACTGGTGTCGGGGGATGGGTTAAATAGGCAGTGGGGATTAAGGAGGGCACTTGTTGTGATGCACACGGGGTGATGTATGCAAGCGTTGAACCACTCCATTGTATACCTGAGACTAATATTACCCTGTATCTTAACTAACCACAATTCAAATAAAAACTTAAAAAAAAAAAAGCACCATTTCTTCCTTTTCCTTCTCTACTCAAAAAGTCTCCAGGATGCTAATTTCCAACTGAAATAAGTCAAAACTTGAGGATTGACATAAGAGGAGGCTCCAGGTTTGAGATAATCTGGGGGTCAGTCCTAGGATGGTAATGGTGGAAAAGGACAAGAAAGAAAGGAAAGGGGAAACGAGACTTGATGTTGGGAATATAGGGGATAAGAGGAGGCAACATCACTAAGATCCGTGGGCTTAATCCTTGAAGACTGGAAGATGGGCAAGGGACAAAAATAGAGAAGAGCAAAGAAGTAAGGACATTCAGGGCTTTGGTCATATCATCCGCCACTGGGCACACAGTCCGTAGGACACAGGAGACGTTAGTATGTGTCTGTTGAACAGACAAATGAAAGAATGAATGAACCGGCCTCTTAATCTCATTATGCCCATCATTTTATTTTATCTCGACAGCGACTCTACTTGGCGATCCTACAATTACCCTGATGTTACTGGTGTCTAAACCAAGGCCCAGAAAGGTAGTTTCATCCTTCCAAGATCCCACAGCCAATGAGTGGAAAGTGAAGCCAGGCGAGTCTGATGTCGTCGTCCATCTGCCACCTTGCCCTCCGGAAACATCAAAGAGTCCAACACATCTGAGCTGAGAAGATAGGTCACCACTAGAGAAATCGCTGTGGGACTCATTTGCAAAAGGTGCCTGTTCATAACTGAAGCTGGAAACACGAACGACACAGCAGAGGGATGTAGAGGTCCTTGACGGGAGCAAGGAGGGATGCCCCCATCTTGGAGAGAAGTAGAGCAAGAGGAACTCTTGAGAACCACAGAGAAACTAAGAGGAGAGCTAACAGGAGGATCATGGGACTGAGACAGAAAGCTTTGTCAGCGAATACACGGCCAAGGACATCAAAGGCTGCAGAAGTGTCTTGGAAGGGAGGAACGGGGCAGCAGGATAGGAGTAAAGGAAAGGTGTTGAGTGCAGCAGATTGCTTGGCTTTGGACATTCTTCTCCTTGAACCTCAAGCAAGCTGCCCGAACCATGGGAAACGTGTTTCTTTTTTGGGTGCTCATAATACACATTTGGCAGGAGGGAGTGAGATAACGGAATGAAGGGACTTATTGCCAGGCCTACCATGTAGCAAATAACAACTAACATTCATTTTTTATTTTTTTATTCTTTTAGAGAGAGAGAGAGAGAGAGAGAGAGAGAGAGCACCAGCATGGGAGAGAGCAGAGGGAGAGAGAAAGAGAGAGGATCCTAAGCAGGCTCTATGCTCAGTGCCAAGCCTGATGTGCTACTCGATCCCAAGACCCTGGCATCATGACCTAAGCTGAAATCGAGTCGGATGCTCAACTGACTGAGCCACCCAGACGCCCCAACCGCTACCATTTATGAGGCACCAAGTATTTGTCTAAACATTCAACGTGCGTTGATTCATTTAATCCATGCCAACGACCTTGTTAGCTAGGTTCTGTTTTAGCTTCAGTTTGCGGATGACAAGACACAGCCTCAGAGAGTTTAGGTAAATTCCTCAAGGTCACACAGCCTGGGCGTGGCAATCGCTGGGATTTAAACCCAACTGCTCTGTTCCCAGAGCCACCATGCTATGCAAAATTTTGTTGAACAAATTATGCATAAATATTAGTTTCTTTCCAAGAACAAGTGAGCTATATTATTTTTTTTTAAACAGGAGAGAATCAAATTTGATAGGTGTACCTGTGGGGAATCCACATAGATGTGAAATTCCTCCTGTATTAATCTTTTTTAAAGCTGGTAGATTAAAAGTACTTAAACCAGTGGACCATAAGCTAAATGTGGTGTGTGACCTGCACGTTAAGGATGGCTTTTATGTGTTAAATGGTTGAAAAAATATATTTTTATGAATTTTTGTAAAATGTTTATTTATTTTGAGAGAGAGAAAGAGAGACGGAGTGCAAGCAGGGGAGGGGCAGAAAGAGACGGAGACACAGAATCTGAGGCAGACTCCAGGCTCTGAGCTGTCAGCACAGAGACCGACAAGGGGCTTGAACTCATGAACCACTAGATCATGACCTCAGCCAAAGTGGGAGGCTTAACAGACTGAGCCACCCAGGTGCCCTTGAGAAAAGATTTTTTTTAATAATATTTTGAAACACTTTAAAGTTATACAAAATTCAAGTGTAATTTCCTCAAATAAAGTTTTCTTGGAAACCAAACATGTCCATTTACATATTTTACCATAAGAGCAAAATTAAATAGTTGTGAGAGAAACGGCATGACCCACAGAACCTAAAATGCTTACCATTTGGCACTTTCAGGAAAAGTTTGCCAACCCCCTGATATGACCAAAAACCCTTCGGCGAATGGAAGAAAGGTGGATGTGAGGACTTGAATGTCTCAGGAATGTTGTTGCCCTTCACCCCTCCCGAGGCCCTCTCCTCCCATTCTCGAGGGGCTGCGGGTGCACCTGCACTTCATTAGGGGATGGTGTTGGGTGGAAAGAAATTTCTGACATAGCAGTTGGGTGAATTTCTCGCGTGGAGAAAGAAGGCAGAAGGAGGCTTGCTGGTTGGGTGAAGGTGAGGGTCTCTTCTCAGTCCTGAATTACAGCCACATGAGTTTCTCTCTCATCTGTAGAACTATAACTTTGAATGAGCGTAGGAAGTGTAGGAGCTCAGCAGTCCCGGGAGGAGACGCTATGGCCCAATCACATCCTGGGTTGGGTGTCTTCTCCTTGGCCGGTCTGTGATCAGCAAAGCAGTCTGCTCAGACCCCTTCCTAGCACCTACCCGGTCTTCACTGGGAAACTGCAACGCCTCTGGGGCTTTTGCACAGGGCAAAAAGGGCACAGGGAGCCTGTTTGTCTGGGTTCTTTGCTGTCCTTTGTCATCGGCCCTCCAGGGTGGTGATCGAGGGTTGATTCCTTCCTTTCCGTCTTGCAAGTGATCAATAGGGTAGTAACAGAGAAATGTCTGCATGTTTTTTTTTTAATTTTCTAAAATTGTGGTAAAATACGTACAATATAAAGTTTACTATTTTAACCATTTTGAAGTGTACATTTCTGTGACGTTAAGTACATCCACATTGTTGTGCATCCGTCTCCAGAACTTTTTATCTTCCCAGCTGATGATACTCAGCATCCACTGGACAATAACTCCCATGATTCCCTCCCCCTAGGGCCTGACACCCACCTGTTTCTGCCTCTATGATTTGATATCTCTAGATATTTCATGTCAATGTCACCATGCAATATTTGTCCTATTGTGTCTGGCTCGTTTCACTTAGAATGTCTTCAACATCATCCATGTTGCGGCATGGGTCAGAATTTCCTTCCTTTCTAAGGCTGAATAATATTTGATTGTATTTTATTTTGTTTATTCATCTGTTAATGGAAACTTGAGTTGTTTCCACCATTATTTTGTGAATAATGCTGCCATGAACATGAGTGTGCAAATAACTGTTCAAGTCCCTTCTTTCACTTCTTTGGGATATATATATATATACGCATATGTATGTGTGTGTGTATATATATATATATATATATATATCCATCCATCCATACACACACACACACATAAAAAAAAGTGGAATTGCTGGGTCATTTGGTAACTCTATTTTTAAGTTTTGGAGGAACAGCCATACTGTGTCTCATAGTGGCTGTACCATTTTGCCTTCCCATCTTCACTGCATAATGGTTCCAGTTTCCCCATATCCTTGGTAATACTTATCCCCTCCTTCTTTGTAATAGTAGCCATCCGAATGGGTATTCAGTGGTATCTCATTGTACTTTTCACATTTCTCTAATGGTTCGTGATGAGGCATCTTTTCATTGGCCGGTTGTCTGTCTTTTTTGGAGAAATGTCTGTTCAAGTCCTTTGTGCATTTTTTTAACCAGATTGATTTTGTTGAGTTGTAGTTCCTTATATATTTTAGATATTGCTCCCTTATCAGATATATAATTTGCCAATATTTTTTTCCTATCCCGTGTGTTGCTTCTTCACTCTGTTGATAGTGTCCATTGATGCACAAAAATTTTAATTTTGACGTAGTCCGACTTATCTGTTTTGTTGTTGCCTGTGCTTTTGGTGTCATAGCCAAGAAATCATTGCCAAACCCAATGCTATTGAGGCTTTTCTCCTTTGTTTCCTTCTAAGAGTTTTACAGTTTTAACTCTTAACGTTTAGGTCCTTGTCCCATTTGGGGTTAATTTTTATATATAGTGCATGGTAAGGGTCCAACTTCATTCTTTTGCATGTGGACATCCAGTTTTCCCAACATCATTTGTTGAAAAAACTATCTTTTCCCACACATTGAGTGGTCTTGGCACCCTCATCAAAAATCTTTGATCATATATGTGAAGGTCTATTTGTGAGTCAGCTGGAGTTTTGATATTAGCAGGCATGCTGCTCAAGTCTAGACCTAAGTTGTGTAAATGCTCCATAGATGATCTAATTAAAGAGTCAATGCATTCATGCTATTAGACCATTGATGACAGCTTATCTTGTGCTACAGTTTCCGATGCATAAATCCGTATCACCATAGGCTTGCAAGCTCCTAGAAAGCAGGAACTCTCTTATAATTCACATATAAACTTACTCTATGTGTTTTGTGCAACTATTATGTGTCTGGTATCATATAGCTCTAAGGATGCAGACATTTTTATCCAAGAGCTTGCAGATTAGTGGAGAAGCAAACACGCAGGCATACGAATGTCTTTTTGTGAGAAGAGTGCTCTAGAAGGTGAACTAGGGGGACAAATTTGTGAGAAGAGTGCTCTAGAAGGTGAACTAGGGGGACAAAGAAGAAAGTGGTAAAATCCAACGAGAGAGGAGGGACGAACTTCTCAGAAGTGGTGACACTTCTGCTGAGTTTTGGAGGATGATTCAGAGTTTGCCTGACGAAGAAAAAAGGGTGGAGGTCATAGGGACATTCAAAGCAGAGGAGCCATGTGTTGGAGGGAGCTGGAGGAAGGCCACAATATGCCACCAGAGGACTATCCTGGAGCATATATTACAAGGCCAGGAGAGTGGATGAGGAGCTTGGTAGGCAGAAGTCAGGTCCCAGAATGTGAACTTTATTATGCATGTGACTGAAAGGATTTGCGTGTCTACCCCTTAGACCAGTCTTTAGCACCTGTAATTATTTCTTCATTTGATTTTAGTCTAGTAAAATAATTATTTGTGTTTCTTTCCCTTCTCCCATATTGCCTCCTTTGCTTCTTTTTTTTTCTTCTCTCTCTTTGTTTTCTTTTCTCTTCCCTCTTTGGTGGCTTTCCTATTTTTTCCTGGAGATACATCTCAGCTACAGAAGAACATAAACAACACCGGGGCGTGAATTCAGACAAAACAACCACCACAAAAAAGGGAACTCATACAAGAAAACATTGAAGCTACCTAGGTTAGGCTCAGTTGAACTTCCAAATGTGTTTTAAATTAGGTCATCTCAACCATGACTACAAGTTCAAAACATTCAAAGCAACCTTATTGGAACTGGAACAAGGCATATTTGGTTTCCTCTAAAGGATTTTTATAAGTGTAGCTAAGATCAGAGCTCTCAAATGTGAAAATACATAAAATGAAAGCCCATGAGCAAATGGTCTTCATAATAAATGGCATTAAAACTTCCAAACTACCAAAAGTTGTAATCCCTTAGTAACATATTACTTATAGGAGGGGTGCTTATTCAGCCTCCTCATTTATCTGGGCAGGGCCAATCTGACGAAAGTGAGCAGAGGAAGCATTGGGAACAATCAAAACATATGCCGAGTCCATAAACTCAGACAGGATTTGCTCTCCTTTTAACCCAATACAAGCAAACTTGGTTGCCTAGTTTCCTAAGAGACAGAATATGACCAGTAAGTTACAAGGGCACCAAAAGAGAGATGGCTAGAAACAGGTACAAGTTCTTCTGAGAAAAAAAAATACTATTGGTTTGATAAGGAGAAGACAGAAAAAAAATATGAAAAGAAAGATCCACAAACTTCAAGGAGAAAACCAATATACTATATATATATATATATATATATATATATATATATATATATCATCTTGGGATTATTTAATAAGGACATGGAGACCTGCCTACCTCAATAGCCTACAATGTATCTCTAAAGGAAAGCACAGAATCAAAGTTCATGTTCATAATAATCCCTTCCACCAGTATAGTTTGGGCGCACAGAGTAGCAACAATAAACTATTTGGAAAAATTCACTTCTGCAGAAATAACTGTATCTTATTCTGTCATGATGCCAGTTAAACGAGTTATCAGACCACCTCACCTAACTTCAGCCTAATTCCCAGTTTAATTACCATAATAGCAAAACTATATATAGTTAGAGAACGTATATAATTTTCCTTTGCACTAAACATGACCTTAATCAAGACTCAGTTTCCTTATCTGTAAACTGATGATCATAATGTTGTATATATCATAGATCTGTTGTAAGAGCAAAACCAGAGAATTCATGTTCGGCATCCAGCGTTTTACACACTCAATGCTTCTTAAATGCGAAATACTACCATATTTTCCACGGCCACCATCACCATTGCCATCACCACCGCCATTATTGATCTTGTACACTTTACAGTAGAACCTTGGTTTGCAAGCATAATTTGTTCCATAAACATGCTTCTAATCCAAAGCACTCGTGTATCAAAGCAAATTTCAAGTACCATTGGCTCAGTCGTGATCATGTGATGCTTGAAGTCACGTACTGCTCGTAGTGCAAGACATCGCTCGTTTATCAAGTTAAGATCTCTTACATATGTTTGCTCATCTTGTGGAACGCTCACAGAACACGTTACTCGCAATCCAAGGTTTTACTGTACCTGCGTTCCTATTTATGAGCTATGGGATCTTGGGAAAGTCAGCTAGCTTTTTTCTGCCTCAATCTTCTCATCTAGAAAACAAAGAAAATCTATATAATACCTCCCTCCTGGGGTTGCTACAAGGTTAAATGTGCTAATATATGAAAAAACACAAGCACAGAGTAAGAATCTGAGTACTATTGGCCATAATTACTATTGTTGTTATTACCCTCCATTTTACTTTTATTTTTTTTAATTTTTTTTTAAATTTTTTTTTCAACGTTTACTTATTTTTGGGACAGAGAGAGACAGAGCATGAACGGGGGAGGGGCAGAGAGAGAGGGAGACACAGAATCGGAAACAGGCTCCAGGCTCCGAGCCATCAGCCCAGAGCCTGACGCAGGGCTCAAACTCACGGACCGCGAGATCGTGACCTGGCTGAAGTCGGACGCTTAACTGACTGCGCCACCCAGGCGCCCCCATTTTACTTTTAAGGATGGTAGTTCTCAACGTGTGGTTTGGGGACCCTGGGGTGGTCCCTTTTCCAGGCGGTCCATGAGGCCCAAACTATTTTCATAGTAATATTAAAATGTATCGTTTTCACTCCCACTCCCTTGAAAGTACAGTGGAGTTTACCAGAGGCAACATGAACTGTGATATCACTACAGATGGAATGCAGAGGCACATTTGAGGCTCCAGCTGTCTCCTATTAAACAATAAAGAGATTTACAAAAATGTAAAACAATGTTTTTTTTGAATTTTTGCAAAATGTAGTTATTTTTCTGAAAAGTATGTTTTTATGGGGTTTATGGCTATTATTTATTTAAATTGATAAATGGTTTTTTTTTTAAGTTTATTTATTTATTTTGAGAGAGAGCGAGTGAGTGGGGGAGGGACCGAGAAAAAGGGAGGGAGAGCGAATCCCAAGCAGGCTCTGCACTGTTAGTGCAGAACCCAACATGGGGCTCGAACTCACGAACAGTGAGATCATGACCTGAGCCACAATCAAAAGTTGAACACTTAACCACTTGGGCCGCCCAGGTGCCCCAAAATGAATGAGTGTTTTTTTAAAGATTAGTTTTCACTTCTAATATGGTAAATATCAGTAGGCATATCCACAAAACCCAGAAATTCTTTGGGCTTCTCAATAATTTTAAGAGCATGAAGGGATCCTAAAATAGAGAAGTTTGAGACCTGCTATTTTGGTGTAGAAAGCTTCAGAGTTATTGACATCCTCAAGGTCACTTGCTTAAGATTTGAGTATAAGTAGAGTCAAGTCTCAACCAAAGTTTTCTGGTAATGAAACCTACTGGTTATTATAATACCTCACACCCCAAAGGTCATGGAGCTCCCACTTGGGGAGAGGGGCCACTGGTATCATGATGGGTTTACAGCTGAGTACTGTTGCAGGGCTCCGTCTGCTCTATTTAGTAGGACTCTAGTCTTCACGTGGCATGCAAGGTAAATAAATATTCTCCGACACCTTAAATTTTATTCCAAGTGGCTAATCATCGCAGAATCAAATCCATACTCAGTTCTTGCCTGGTGATTAAGAGGCACCTAGTGTTAATACTCTTAAGTTGTGGTTCCAGAGTCCAAACTGATTCCCATCACGGGTTTTCAATCTCAAATATCAGGCAAGAGTTCTCACCCATTTGTAAGCCACGTTAAGTACGCTTTTCAGGAGTTCAAGAACTAATCCCTGAAGGAACTGGGTCAAGTTCTTCCCAATCCTGTCCCCATACCACGGATATCTAAGCTTCAGTTTTAAGGCCATACTTTGGGATGCTGGGGCATACTTAAAGGAAGGGAAATAAGCAGGGACAGTCTTCCGCAGAAAAGACATATGTGGTCTCCCTTTGAACAAACATTTGATACTTGAGTGCATTTCACTGGAACAAATTGGTTTAAGTATGTAATATTCTGATTTAGGGTTCCCACCATTGTCTTGGTGCAAAGTTGACACCTGCTACATTGTTTAAGATCTTTTGTCTCAGAGGCTTCGGATTTTCACACACATATACACACGCATATATAATGCATTTGGTTGGGTTGGATTGAAATCTTCAGTAGTAATTCAAAGAGTGGCTTACAGGGCAATGTCACAGGTTTGCATGCATTATGCAGGATTTTCTGCTAAGTGAAATGGGCTTTTGGAAATTAAATTGGTTTATTTCAATCCAATGCTTATTTGACATATATGTCACATTTATGCTGAGGGATCATACCATTCTTCTATTTCTGCTCCAATAATGTTAATTCTTAAAACGTTACCCTACATAGGCTGTTATTACACAATGCCAAATATCCATCTGGAAATGATGAACTTTTATTTTATTATCCTCATCTTCCCAAATCTAAAATTTGATAAGACGGACTTAAATTACCTGGATGTCTAACTGTTTTCATTTAAAGCTAGATGCCATAGCATCGTAGAAAGCCAGAAATAAGCAACGTGAAACGAAAACCACTTTGATCAAACTATAGAGCATCCCAGAACAAAACAATCCCACTCCAATATTTTGCTAAATTTAATAATTTCACCCAATCGCTATCAGATCAGTTTGTGTGTGGAATACAATGTGCCGAGCAAAACAAACTATTTTACTATTGACATAATGCGGAAGGAGGACGGGGGCCTGGAGAACTAAACACGAGACACGCTGGGCAAGGCAAAGGTTAGATTCTCTCCTTCTCCTCCTTGGAGGGTCTGGGCAGAGCTGGAGCGGGAACGCTAGTCCTCTTATCTTTGAGTCTATATAGAGGAGGCCACTCCTGTTAGGTCTTTTTCCCAACCAGCACTACGGTTTTGGAAGAGAGGCATACAAGGGGAAGATCTATCCTACTGACTTATATCATAGCGAAGGGTCCCCCCTCTCTCAGGTTCCCAGCCAGTGCCTCAGCACACCCTGGACACACTCCAGGCTTTTGGGGATGATCCACCCATTCCCTCCACATCACTAATGTGAGAAGTAAGTGAGATGATTCATTTTCCGAAAATACCAAATAAAAGCTGTGCTGTCTGGTTAACAATATAGGTTTACAACCTATTGGGAAGATGTATGAGCCCCGCCCCCCTCTCCAGTGGAGTCCCAAACCCTTAGAACCTCCTAGTTCTTCTTCCCCTCTCCATTTCGAGGGTTTATTTTTCACGGGCTTTGCAATGAGCATGTGCCAAAGAACTGAAGTCTCTGCGTCACCTCAACGAATGTACATTGGTTCCTATCAGACTACTTTTTGCCTTACGTGGGCATAGGAGACTTCCGGGCAAGGCTGTAACCTCTGTAGCACTCAGCCAATGAGGAATCAAGGGAAGGACTTGCACACTAGGAGATACATTGTCTGCTGGAACTGCCCTGAGTGTGCCTGTCCACCAGACACCCGCTGGTGCGACAACGTTGATTAAAGCCTTGCTTCGCTGGGTTCTGAGTCTCGGCGTCCCTCCTTTGGTTGGGTCAGCGGGTTTATTTCTCACAACTACATAATCTAAGACTTGGAAATGCAGTCAACAGCCTGCTACAACACCCACTACTACTGCTGGGTATTCGTCTGTCTCGTCCTAGAGAGTTACCTAATTTAGACCTTTCCTGGGACGCAAGCCTACACAGAAAAGGCTGACCAATTTGAGAACAATCCTGTAAAAGTTATCCAGGCTGGAGCTATACCATCAAAGTTTGTGAGGCATTTAAGTATTTTGAGATTTCCATTTAATCCCTTTTTTGTCCTGCCTAGAGTTTGGCTTCATTTTCCTCCCTTCTCTACTCAGATCTACAATATTCAAATGGGAGTTCAGTTAGCCGTTTTCTCAGAAATCTGGGGAAAAAGTGAAGTCCTCTCATGTTCCTAAGCTCTACCTTTTTTCAGCTAGCTGGCCAGCTGAGCCCCAAAATGGGTTTTGCTTGATGATCCAAATAAATGATTTGCATCTTGTAGCCTTGGTCTTGGCCTCAAATGGGTGAAAATAGAATAAGGCTTTTATGAGAAACATTGCTGATAAATTGTCCAAAATGACCGTGCTTGCTCAAACCCTCCCTAATGAAATTGAAAGATGGACAAGTTGTATGTCCATGCAATTCAGTTCAACAAATAAACCATTCAACCTGTATTTACGGAGTGCCTACTATGTGCTAGCGTCTGAAAATAAGAGTTAGATAAAAGATAGATTTCTCTTTTACGAAGCTCACAGCCTAAGAGTCACAAAAGCAAACAATGCGGTGCTTTGGGAACACAGAAGGCGAGGATACTTTCTTTATCACGATTACCATGGCAAGCTCCTACAAAATACATAGAGTGTCCCTTGCTGAGTCCCCAGCAGAAATAGCCCAAGCATTCTGGGAGACGCCCTGTTACTTCCTGATCCTCTGTGGCCCACGGCTGCAATGATTAATCTCCAGAAAAGCTACAGTTTAGCACCTGTTGAACGATATTAGAGGAAATCATCTGTGTTGCAAATAGAGAATATGTTAGGGAGGCTGGACTCAAATGAATCCAGGTTTTGATATCTTTCTCCTTCTGTTTTAGCAGACAAATAATCTGTTGCAACTTTGCTGCTTCTCTTCCATAGCTTGGCTCTGTTCCCGTGCACCATTTTGTTCTAGGGGATGCCTAAACTGATTCTTCAGCGTTAGCCAAAACAAATGAGGGGCTTGGCTCTTGGTCTGGTCGCAGCAGCTGCTGTGATTGAAGTTCTCTGCACCTAAGCAGTGGGGCAGCTTTCCGTTTGACAGATGAACACATTTTCATTACTAGAGAAACAGGAAGCATTGCATACTGGGCACAAAAAAAAAAAAAAAAAAAAAAAAAAAAAGGAAAGAAAAGAAAGAAAGAAATATTTGGGAAGTCGCTTTGTTCTTTCTTGTATCAATGGTGGTTATTGTTCAGCTGAAATGTTGGGGAGGAGGCTGACGGTGTGGGAGCCTAATACCCAAGCCTCAGGCTTCTCTTCCTCTCAGACTGTAACTGTGAGCTGACAGCTGTGTGGTTTCTTGACCTCAGGTTGCCTCAGCCAGAAAAATCCTTTGCAGATCTGCTCTGGGAGGCCGTTTCTGTTCATGCATGCAGCAAAGGGCACGGGGAGGCCAGGAGGTCTAGGGGAACCCACATACAAAGGAAAGGGAAAAAAACATTTGGCCGTTTCCATTTATTCAGTCATACAATGGATCTAAACAGTGACGCGGGTATTTGAAGGCCTTCGCCATACCTACCTGAGACTTCCATGGTGATAAGGGAGGTTGTGATGGACTTAACTGCAGGGAGATACAGGTTCGTCAGAGAACAGAGCAGATCTCTAGGAGGGAAACTTTGTGAGAGTCTTTCCTTCATAACTTTGGACGTGGATTCCTGTGATCAAAATGGTAGCCGTCGAAGGCACCCTTGGTTCCCAGGTTTTGTGTATTGAGTCCCTAGATAAACTTTAGTGCCATTCAGTGGTATAGCAAATCCACAAAGCAGAGGAAAACTGTAGGAAGGGGAAAAGGAGGAAGATGTTAAGAAAATATGTAAAATCTAAGGTGAGAAGTTGTAAATGATGAGGCAAAAATGTAGCATAGAGTACTGAGGGATGTCTTCAGAGAGGAGAGGAGTCTAGAGTCCTCACTGATGCATGATGACTGGACCCTCATTTACAATGACCACTTCACCAAGAACCTCCTGGCTACCTTGTCATCTGTGGAAAAAGTTGGATTGCCAGTCAAAGAAGCAAAAATATATTGGCCAACTACTATTTGTCGGAAACCGGGCTAGGTGTTCTGTGTAATGACCTAGCTAACATGGCACAAAATATAGGGATTAGATACTACGTTACAGATACAAAGAAGCTGAGACTCAGGCTGCCCAAGGTCACATGGTTAAATGACACAGTGAGACTTCTAACCCAGTTCAGTGTAACTCCAAAGCCATCTTGGAATTCTTCCTCTACGCACATCCCCCCCACCCCCCCCACCCCCCCGCCGCACTTTCTCTCCTAAATCCTTGGTAACTTGCAACATTCTTTCCTGCTTGACCTAGACAAAGTCACTGATCTGTCCACACGGGACTCCAGGCTGCTAACAACTGATGGGAGTTGGCACGCAAGACGCAATCTTGCGCCTTTACTGATGGGCCAGGTTGGGTGAGGAGAGGAATAATGTTCTGCTCTTGTATCTATTTACCAAAGATTTTCACTATAGCGGGCCATACATTGTCCTTATGTGTTCATTACGTTCATTAGTGGGTTTCCTGAGGACTCACTAGGACTGTCTCTTTGTCACTTTTGCATCCTTGTCATATGATCTGTGTGATGCTTATTCTCTGGTCTTCAGGCTAAGGACTCAGACTTGCTCATCCAAAATATCAACCCTCTTCCTATCCAGTATTCCATGTTCATAAAAGCGTATGATGAGGGCTTTTTGGAGGTGGTGACCATAATTCCAGAAAGGTGATGGGGCTTGGTCAAAGTTCTGCAGTAAGCAAGTCACAAAACCAAGCAAAAATCCAATTTTTCTGTTTCCCTTGGTCTCTTACAAACCAAGATTATAAAATTCACATCTCAGAGAGCTCTAGCTTCCATTTAAAGCTTCCTAGGATTCCTTAAGTTTTTTTGCAGAAACCAATTAAGGTTTAATTGTTTTTATAAAAGTGCTACATCTAAAACAAGCTTCTTTCTGCAGCTTAGTTTAGTTTCCTTCTCTTTTCTTATCTCTAAATTACTTTTATTTTTGCTCTCACAAATGAATTCGTTTCCAAGTACAACCAGGGGCATTTTGTGAGGGAAAAAAAATGTGTAAATGTCGCCTCTTATAAGCAGAAAAATTATGTGTATGAATTTCTGACCTTCTCAGACTCCGTTTCATTAGTGGTGTGAGATATCAGTACCCAACTCACAGGATTGTTAGGGAAATTAAATTAATTATTCTATATAAAGCATCTAACAGAATGCTGGACACATAACAGGTATTTAGCAAATGTTAGCTTTTATTATTGTTAATACTGACATGACTTCTTTTCTAAGGAATGACATGAAAAGGATAAAGAAAGGTACTAACACCATAACTTCTGACCCTCGCTACATAATATTATTTTTGTACCCTTAATTTCCTTTTATCACTGATTACTGATTACAGAATAGTTTTGATCAGTTTGTCGATCATTTGATCTATCTATCTATCTATCTATCTATCATCTATCTAAATATCTATCTATCTATCTATCATCTATCTATCATCAGGCAAGTCAAGGTTAAGTATTATGCTGGCCATACCCACAAGTTTTTCCTAGGAAACCACCTGGCACACAGCAATTCTTGAGGGATTAGAGGCGCATCCCTGGACAGCCATATTCTCAACTAAGAGTATTTCATCCACCTTTACCAAGTCAGGCCAGAGTGAACAACTGATTCGAGACTAACCAATCCTTAGGCTAGCCAGTTGCCGTGAAATCTCTAAATCTCTACGCGGTAATAAGCTAAGCTAATAAGATCCTCTCAACTCTGCACTTGGTCTTGGGAACTATGGAGAAGATTAGGCTATTAGCAGTAAGAGCTGAATTCTTAAAGGAGAGGCAGAGAGAGATCATGGAGTAGGGAGCTGTGACAAACAGAAGCTAAAATTTAGTGGAAACCATGAGGCTGCACTTGTCCGTGCCTGCAATCTCTCCATGGCCCCCAGTTAAAAATTCCATGCACCTGTGTCCTCCCCATCCCGACTCTGAGGCTCCTCTTGGGGGGCTCTGAATATTCAGCCACTTTTCTCATGCTACGTCGTGGTTGGCGGAGCTCAAAGCTGCCCTCAGACCCATCTGTCAGTCTCCTTCCACAGTTGCTACTTGGTCACTCAAATGCCAGTATTGGACCTGGAATTTGTCTAGCAGGCCAACTACATAGGGCAAATTAGAAAATGGTACATTCTATTTTGGAATCCTTGCAGCTTGTCTGGTATGTCCATCAGGGCTTCCATTATCCCTTTCATCTCCAACCCCAGCTGAGACATGGGCCATTTCTCAGGGGCTGTAAAGCATCCCTGTTAATCTACCCTTTCTCCGTTCTTTGATCAAGCTCTGCTCTCATTTAAGTGAATTCTAGCACTATCACAGTCTTCCTCACTCTGGCGTATGCTATTTATACCGTGACGTTTTCTTTGTTAGCAATCACCCTTGAGTTTGCAACATTTGTTTATAACTAATCCAAGTTCACTTTCAAATATTACTATACCCCTCCATGGGTAGTTCAAATGCCTCATAACAGAGTATTCCCAATTGTTCCCTCCTGTCCTTCATAGCCTTGCTGTCGTCTGTAAGAAAAAGAGGTATGCCTGGGTGGCTCAGTCAGTTGAGCATCTAATGCTTGATTTCAGCTCAGGTCATGATCCCAGGGTCGTGGGATCAAGCCCTGAGTTGGTCTCCATGCTGTTCACGGAGCCTGCTTAGGATTCTCTCTCTCTCTCCCTCTGCCCCTCCCCCACTCCCATTTGTGCTCTCTCTCTCTCTCTCTCTCAAATTAAAAAGTTATTTAAAAAAGAATAAGAAAAGGAAGAGATTTTATTTTACTTTCATATGTTCTTTTCCTAATGCTCTTGTCTTCTTTGTGTAGATCCAAGCTTCTAACTTCTACCATTGTTTCCTCTCTCTGAAGAATTTATTTTAGCATTTCTGACAACTGGCAACAAATACCATGAATTTTTGTTTGTCTGAAGAAGCATTTCTCCTTTGTTTTTAAAGAATGATTTCACTGGATACAGAATTCTAGTTTGTGGGTACTTTTCTTTTAAATATTTCACTTGGGGCACGTAGGTGGCTCAATCAGTGGAGCATCCGACTTCCGCTCAGGTCATGATCTCTTGGTTTGTGAGTTCGAGCCCCCGCTTCGGACTTACTGCTATCACCCCGACAGCTCAGAGCCCACTTCGGATCCTTTGTCCCCCTCTTTCTCTCTGCTCCTCCCCCCACTCGTGCTCTCTCTCTCTCTCAAAAAATAAAGAAAAATATTAAAAGAAAGAAAGAAAGAAAGAAAGAAAGAAAGAAAGAAAGAAAGAGAAAGAAATATTTCACTCACTTCCTGCTTGCATGATTTGTGGAGAGAAGTCTGATTTAATTCTTATCCTGATTCCTCTATAACTAACGTGTTTTTTCCACCTTTGACTTCCTTTGAGATTTTCTCTTGGCCTTTGAGTTTTTTGCAGTTTGAACATGATGTGCCTGGCTATAGATTTTTTTTTGGTACTTGCCATGGTTGGTGGTCTTGAACTTCCTAGATATGTGGTTTGGTGCCTATTGTTTATTTTAGAAACTTCTTGGATAGTATACTTCAAATATTTCTTCTGTTCCTTTCTTTCTTCTCCTTCTGATATTCTCATTCCACTTACGTTACACCCTTTGTAATTGTTCCACAAATCTCGGGTATTTTTGTTCCATTTTTTTTCATTGTCTTTTCTTTTTCACGTTGTAGTTTTTGAGGTATTGCCATATCTTGAAATTCACTGATTCTTTCCTTGGCAATGCTGATGAACCTATCAAAGGCATCCTTCATTTCTGCCACAGTGTTTTTATTTTCTAGCATTTTCCCTTTGATTCTTTCTTAGAGTTCCTATCTGTGTTTACATTACCCACTTGTTCTTGCAATACTATGTTTTGAATCTTCTAGGCCTTGGCTCTGCCACATATAAAGCCAAAGGAGCCAAACAATTCATTTTCTATTTCAAATACAGTAAAACCTTGGATTGCGAGTAACCTGTTCTGCGAGTGTCCCACAAGACGAGCAAACATTTCAAATAAATTTTAACTTGATAAACGAGCGATGTCTTGTAATATGAGTAGTATGAGACACTGAATGTCACATGATCACAACTGAGCCAATGGTTCTCTCTCTTCTCCTATCTCTCTCTCTCTCTCTCTGCGGGACTGTGGGTGATCGTCTCCCATGCTCGGATGCTCAGTCTCAGACCGAGGTGTTTGGCAAAAATCAGTGATTTTTCAGAGCGTTGGAAAAATACCGGCACTAATGTGTGTTTTGTCACTTCAAAGCATCTATGGACGGTCCTTTGCTTTTCTTCATTCTAGGTCAGGCTGCCTGCAGATATAGACTCTTTCCTCTACTGTCTTATTGCCAGTTACATTAAATACAGTTTATGACAAGAGTTTATTAATGCTGTACTGTAGTCAACATCCATGTGAGCATATACAACGGTCCTGTGCAGAAAAAGATTCCGTTGAGCCAATAGATAGCAGTGATTCCGTTAGTGGTAGTGAAAGTCGTCCTACACTAAACCCTCCCCTCTCTTGTCTCCCTCACACCAGTCATGAAGGTTTTCAAAGGTGAGTGCAGGTTAATTTGTTTGTTTTTCTTTATATCTTGCATTTCTTTACTATTTTTCATTATATTACAGTACCATAATCGTTTTTATATGAATATTTTGAGGTTGTGGAACAAATCATCTGAGTTTCCATGATCTCTTATGGGGAAGTTTGCTTTGATATACAAGTGCTTTGAATGACATGCATGTTTCTGGATCACAAACCAAGGTTTGGTTCTTGCAGTAGAAGGAATGGCTTTGAAGACTGCTTTTTTCTGCTTTACATCTCCCCAAATCTATGTAAGAAGTCAAAAGTAAAGAATTTAACTCATTGTTTGGTATCAGCCCTACCTTCAGGGTAGCATTATTATAATGCAAGTTCTTGATGCTGCTTGAATCATTAGAGGGTGGGAAAGAGGAGGTAAACAGACTTCCAAATTAAAGGTTCCTCCTACTACATTTTGCGCTTGAGGGGGTTGTAAAACCCGGAACACTGAGCTCACACTACACTGACGCAACTGAGACACAAGCTAGCCCTGACCAACACTGCAAAGATGAGACCAAAGAAGCCAGCACCAGACGTTACAGCACAGCTCATTTACCCATGTTTTTGGCCAATCAATTGGCACTCTGGCGGTCATAATAAGTAGAAAGAAACCCAGATATACCTTATTTCTCTCCAAAGGAAAAAATAAAAAACACAGAGAAATTTCATATTGTACTTGGGATTGAGCAAAACTAATTGATCAGACAGCTAATCAAGAACTCCTCAGGGAAAAATCAATATAGAGCAAAATGATGCGGTCTGTAATTCTGTATGCAATTCCCTCTAGAACGTTGATTGCGTAACATCAGTGTCATCTATTCGAGATGGGAATGTTACCAACTATAATGCTTCTGTTGATATTTCAAAAAGATTCTAATCTCATTTCAGTAATAGCTTCTGTCATTCCCAGTGACACATATGCCATAACACTCTTGGTTAAATTGACAGAAATATTAATGTGCTCAGATTTTATATTCTTCGGACCACTGTATGTCTCTTTCTTGGTATTCAATTACCTTTGCTTTAGACACAGTACCAGAGACCGGCTGCCCAATCCCAGTGCGTTAGGGATTATTCATGAGAGACTTCTGTCTTCTCATCTCTATGCGGGTTTGGATTTCTCCCACAGAAAACCTTCCTACAGCTATATGAATTTTCTTCTTTAACTTTTATACTTTCCCTTCTTCTATAACTCAGATGAGCTTGTTATATGACTTGTTCCTCGTCTTCATTTGATTCCCTCGGAATTATTGCCTTTCAGCGTTGAAGTGGATTTATGGCCCACGCCGCAATCTGATGTTTGAAACTGTTCTACACCTGCTCTGCCAAATTCCTCTTCTATCTTTACATTCATTGCCTTCCAATACCAATTCTATCTTTGCTATTGCTATTGCATAGATCCTCTCTGAGCAGATTTTTGGCAATGTAGTTTTCACCTCATACTCCAGTTTTGCACTTGAGTATCAGTGACTATACTCCAAATCTTTCTTCTACTCCATGACCCTTCAGATATTTAAAATAGCTACCAGGAGCATGTATTTCTCTGGACTAAATATCCCTAGTTCCTCCTATCATTCACCATAGAATATAATTGGGACTTTCCTTCCCATCTAGTTGGTGACTCATTATGTGTTTGAGTTACGCATCTAACAACATTTTGGAAGGAATGTTAGGCAACTTTTCTACTTTGGCATCAGAATTTCAACTGGAATGATTAAGAGTATGTGACCGTCTTTAACACTGTTAAAATTTAAATGGGGCTTTAGAAAAGTGCAAACAAAGGGGCGCCTGGGTGGCGCAGTTGGTTAAGCATCCGACTTCAGCCAGGTCACGATCTCGCGGTCCGTGAGTTTGAGCCCCGCGTCAGGCTCTGGGCTGATGGCTCGGAGCCTGGAGCCTGTTTCCGATTCTGTGTCTCCCTCTCTCTCTGCCCTTCCCCCGTTCATGCTCTGTCTCTCTCTGTCCCACAAATAAATAAAAACGTTGAAAAAAAAATTAAAAAAAAAAAAGAAAAGTGCAAACAAAAACAAAAAAGAAAGAGGTTAATACGATTCACTAATTCATACAATAGGTTAAAAAGTCATATGATTTTCTATAAATTTGATAGTGAACATTTTTAGATGTCATAAAGCAGTGATATTCAGTACCAAGCTCAGTGTCTGGAACTTGGTCCATATTCAGTAAATATTTGCTAAATAAATAGTAGACATCTTGATATGCATTTTGAATTCCCTTCCACTAAATACTGGTACAAAGGTATGGGAATGCTGTGGGAGGCTTGGAGAATTGTCTAGGACATTCCATGATGGTTTCAGAATGTCTTTAGTAGAGATTGGGTGAGGAGTGGGCAATCACGTTAGAAAGAGGAGCTAGAATATTTGGTTTAAAATTATAACTACGTAGTAAATAGCATTTTTGCTTCCACTGTACATGACAGATCAGGTAACGTAACAAGGTTCTCCAAAGAGACTTTTAGCCACCCTTCCCCCAAGACTAAGAAATTGCCCATTGTCCATAGTAAAGATTATTATTTTTGTTTAGTTTTGTTTACTCACCTTTGGAAGGCGATGGAGCTTCTGGGAAGGTAAAAACCATTCTTCCACCAAGACAGGTGTCTTGGAGACCCCATGACTCAGATTCCTCATATGCTAACTGGTTTTGTCCTAGATGATCTGCATTGGGTCTACACTGTCACTGGTTATGAAAAAGTATATACAAAAAAAAAAAACGATTAGACTCTGTCATGTGAGTGCTTAACATTTACTTGAAATAGCAAGACTTCGTAGTGGTTGTTGAGAAATATTTATGTGCAGTGTCTGCTACCTGTTCCTTTTCCTTCTGGCAATGATTTGTTCTCCCTAAGTTCTTCTGCGTTTTCTTTGAATTTTCTTGTTTCCTTGTCTCTTCGTCCCTCCCTCAGATGCCTCTCTGGTCTCTCTGTGTTGTTTCCAGAAGGAAAACATATCCTGCTCGTGTTAGTCCAGAATTGGTCATTTTCAAGCCAAAAAAGGTGCTCCCATCAGAGTAACATTTATACCAAAACACTTTCAAACATTCCTCCTGGCTACAGCTGTTCGAGATTTTATTCTCTGATCATCCCAGGCCCATTAATCCTAAAAGTACACATGTGACGCTTTCAAAGTGTGGCATCTGGGATGGGATCCAATACCACAGGTGAGATCTGATCCTAGCTTTCTCCTAGCTTGAAAGGCACGGGTATTCCATTTGGGGGGGTATACTGGACACGAGCTGATGACAGTTTGCCTTTATTTAGTATCCCATGTAAAGAGAACATTACGTCAGCCTTGGGGGATCAATAGACTTATAGACAGCCTAGGAGAAGGCAGAGAATTTTTCCTCAAAAACCAAGGCCGTGCAAGGCAGCAGAGCTAAAAACCAAGCTACCATTGCTGCTAGCCATAACATCATCACCTGGTAAGTTCACACCTACTGGTGTTTGAGCAGCCTTCAGAATGAGAGATTTAGGCTCATAAAGATATGACATGCCACGGTACTTATTTGGTGCATTTCATACAGACACCTCTTTGGGGGTGGGTTGGGACACAGGAACATTTGGTCAGTGCCTGTCACGTGCCAACACCCCCTCCCCGAATTTTCAGAACATCCCTTTAAACTTAGATTGTTATTTCTGCCCTATGGATGGGGAAACTGAGTCTCAAAGAAACGTTAAGCAGCATGCATTTCAATAACTGGCAGGTCGAGATCATAACTCAAGTACTTGACTCCAAAGCCCAAGCTCTTTCCACTACACCATTCTCCCTCGGGGTGTGCCCGTGGGCAAAGTGAAGATTATGCTCTAGACAGAACACGAGCAAACATGTGAAAGAGAAAAACCCAGCATGTAAGAAAAGTAACCTACAACTGAAACAGTTCATAATCTTACAACGATTCTAAATGGAAATGTATTAGGTCTAACCGTATCGTTACTTGGTCATGTTAGGTCTATAAAATTATTTTAGGTGTACATGTTTTCATGTTAGGAATTTGTCACCCTGCCCCGTTGTCCTTTGGTATACCGTACCTGCTCCGCGTAAACTGCGTAATCTTCCATGAACTCTTGGGGACATCACAGGCAGTCTGGTAGTATAACGCATGCAAATTCTTTTCACCATTCTTTTTGCCCTAAAAATTCTTATTTCTTGTCCTGAAGGGGAGGATTTCCTTTCCCCTTTTCAGTGTTGACACGTTGCTGAGACGGAGTCCTTTTTTCTTTTTTTAATGTTTACTTATTTATTTTGAGAGAGAGAAAGTGCGTGTGTGTGCCAGTGTGTGAGCAGCGGAGGGGCAGAGAGAGAGAGGGAGAGAGAGAATCTGACGGTGCAGAGCCTGACATGGCGCTCAGGCCCAAGATCCATGAGATCACGACGTGAGCCGAAATCAAGAGTCAGACGTTTAACCGACTGAGCCACCCAGGTGCCCCAAGGCAGAGTCCTTTCAAAGCAGATAGAAAGTTTTGATGCTAGATATCTATAAATACACAAGGAATCACAGACATCAGAGCAAAAAGGGGACGCTTACTGGAACTTGCTCAAGCATCCCATTTTTATCAATAAAGAAATTAAGACCCAGAAAGGCCTAGAAATAGAATGCAATCGTAATACTTCCCCTATGGAGGGTGACTGTGTCGTTCATTTTCCAGCTTACAAAACTTTTGAGAGTGAAAGAAGTTTTGCCTGGATGGGATGCCAGGGACCGGGTACTGGGACTGTCCAGACAGATCTGGGATCAGGAAGCCAGGGACTGGGTACTGAGACTGTCCCCGATGGATCAGGATTTACAGTTGATCCTGAACAATACGAGCGTGGGAACCGCAGTCTGCTTATATGCAGATATTTATTGATGCATACAGTACGGTATTGTAAATGTATTTTCTCTTACTTATGATGTTTTAAAAAATATTTTCTTCTAGCTTGCTTTATTGTGAGAATACAGTATAAAATACAAATAACGTACAAAATATGTGTTAGTCGACTCTTTATTAGGAAGCCTTCTGTTCAATAGTAGGCTATTAGGAGTTAAGTTTGGGGGGAGTCAACACTTGATTTTTTTTTAATTTTTAATTTTTAATTTTTATTTATTTTTGAGAGAGAGAGAGACATAGTGCAAGCGGGGGAGAGGCAGAGAGAGAGGGAGACATAGAATCCAAAGCAGGCTCCAGGCTCTGAGCTGTCAGCACAGAGCCCAACGTGGGGCTCAAACCCACAAACTGTGAGATCATGACCTGAGCTGAAGTTGGATACTCAACCTACTGAGCCACCCATGAGCGCCCCCTTTTTTTTTAATGTTTAGTTTTGAGAGAGACAGAGAGAGAGAGAGAGAGAGAGAAACAGAGCGTGAGTGGGGGAGGAGCAAAGAGAGAGGGAGACACAGAATCCAAAGCAGGCTCCAAGCTTTGAGCTGTCAGCACAGAGCCAGATGCAGGGCTGGAACTCGTGAACCGCGAGATCATGACCTGAGCCGAAGTCGGACACTTAACGGAATGAGCCACCCAGGCACCCCTGGGGGAGTCAACACTCGTACATGGAGTTTTGACTGCTTTGGGAGTCAGTACCCCTCCCCCCACTGTTGTTCAGGGGTCAACGGTATAGTTATTCTAACCTCTTTGAACTTGTATAATAATGAAGTGAGATGACACGTGAGAGCTCCTGAATTAAAGCCTGGATTAACTAAACAAACTTTAGTTAAGTCTGAACCTGTGGTAAAGTTGCCCAGGAAAATAGTGGAAGGATTGTGAACGAGACACAGGCTCTCTAACTTCTATGGCTAAGGGTCAACAGTACCAACAGAAACAAACAAAACTGTAAAATGACAATTAACCATCAGGGTTTATTTTCGTTCGTTTTAATTTGGGTTTTTGTTTTGTATCTCACATAGACTTCCTGTCATTTCTTCCCCCATTTTATACATTTTATAGCTTGACCAAACTGTCCAATGACTTGAAGATAGAAACACATCCCCCAGACAGCTGTGCAGACAAATAAATCCCACCAGAAGGAAGGAAGGAAAGGATAAAGGAAGGAAGGGAGAGAAGGAGGCGTTAGGAAGAAAGATGGGAGAACAACTGTTTCCTAAGATACAAGGTTCTGGAAACACTGCCCTGACAAGATGCTACACATTTTCAATGGACCCATTTTGTTTTGTTTTGTTTTGTTTTGAAGATTTTGTTTTATTTTTTTTTAATTTTTAAAAAGTTTTAAATTAAAAACAATTTTTTTAATGTTTGTGTATTTTTGAAGGACAGAGAGACAGAGCACGAGTGGGGGGAGGGGCGGTGAGAGAGGGAGACACAGAATTCGAATCTGAGCTGTCAGCACAGAGCCCGATGTGGGGTTTGAACCCGCAAGCTGTGAGATCATGACCTGAGCTGAAGTCAGACGCTCAATCGACTGAGTCACCCAGGCGCCCCAAGATTTTATTTTATTTTTAAGTTTATTTATATTGAGAGAAAGAGAGAGAGAGAGAGAGAGAGAGCACGCGCATGAGTGGGGGAGGGGCAGAGAGAGAAGGAGAGAGAGAATCCCAAGCAGGCTCTGGGCTGACAGCACAGACATGGGGCTTGCACTCACGAACTATGAGCTGAGCTGAAACCATGACCTGAGCTGAAACCAAGAGTCGGATGGTTAACCCACTGAGCCACCCAGGCGCCCCTCAGTGGAACCGTTTTAAAAGGAAACTAGGTTGAGTACCGTTTGGGATCTTAGAAGCAACAGGTTGACTGATTATAAAATGAGGTAATTCCCCAGGCTACTACCATTTCACTGCGTGAGAGCTGTCCCTATGTCTGTTGCCATCGGATATTTATTTAGTGCGTTCTGCTTTCAGAGCCCTCCAACTCACCCTTTCTCCGCTTTTGCCATACGAATAACTGCAATTCATCCCTTAATTTTTGGCTAACCGCAGAGGGAATGATCCAGTATTGCTCTCTCGTGTTAAGTTACGAGCACCCAAGGGTAGTCAAGCGGTCCTCTCCACACAAATGCCTTTTCTAGGTTACGCCTCTTAGAAGCTCCAAGTTTTACAAGTTTTGATTCTGTCTTCAAAGAGACCTAGAAGTATTCTCTTCTCTGTTTCCGAATCCAAGACGTTGGCTCTCTTCAAGACATTTTTGGTTGAAATCTTATCCCCGGAAAAGAGCACATGAACCAATTCTACTTGCCATTTGTCCGATGGCAAGAAGGAGATGAAATGTCAAATGTTATGGAGACTGTGACGTCTGGTCCTTACCCTGTTTTGACCTTTTCGCTATTCTCTGTTCTGACCGACCGGCCGTCGCCACCCCGTCCTGCAGGTTGGCTGTGTTCTAAGGGCTGGAAGAGCAGAATTGCCAGCTAATGCACATACCAACTATTGAAAAGGTCAAAACCAGCGGATCTCCAGCTTCAGTTGAACCGCCCCCAGTGTATGCAAGTCAACTTACACAGGAACTGGCGCCATTTTAGAAACGTCCTGTTCCGCCCAGTTTTAGTGCAATTTTAGAAAAATACAGAAGTTGAATAATACTGATTATCTGACACTACAAAACTCATTTGGGAAAAACGACCATCCACTGCCTAATTAGATTATAAAACTCACAGAGGGCTATGACTATGTCTAATTTGTACTCAACTAAATTTTTCCTTTAAAAATTTTTTTTAATTGATTTGTTTATTTTGAGAGAGACAGCATGAGTAGAGGATGGGCAGAAAGAGATACGGAGAGAGAGAATCCCAAGCAGATTCCATGATGTCAGGGCAGAGCCCAATGCGGGGCTTGAACTCATGAAACCATGAGATCATGACCTAAGCTGAAATCAAGAGTCGTACATTTAACCGACTGAACCACCCAGGTGTCCCGCAAATGAAAATTTTTCAAGTAAAACTCTAGGATTTTTTTTCAAGTAAGAATTTTCCAGTAAGGTTCCCCTGAAAATGACTGATTTTTCCTATCTTAAGCTTGAGAATTTTATTCCTAAATCAAGTTTTATTTTCCTTCTGTCTTTGAATTAGATCTTAGTCTTTATGATGGTACATTTTTTCCTCCATGCAACCACGAACAACGCTAGAAAGTGAGCAGTTAAAATGAAAATATCTTATATTTCCATGGCAATACACACTTTGCAAAAAAATATTGTTTTAGTCAGGATAAGATAGTTTAAGCTGCAGTAACAAATTAATCCTCAAATCTCAGCGCTTAATACACTAAAGCTTTATTTCTTGTCACATGTCATATCCAATGTAGGCTTGCTGGGAGTTGGGTTCCACATTAGCTCACCCACAGGCTGATGATGGCTCCATTATCCTAACTAAACACATGCCTTTGGAGTTTGCTGTGCCAGCCTTAGAAAACATGCATCCTTCCATATTTCGGCCTAAGTTGGAAAAGCATCACTTTAGCTCATAACACGTTGGCCAGAACTTATCATATCACCCTACCAGGGGTGGAAATATGGGTGATCGCCTGACTATTCCATCAGTAACAGATGTCTCTGCCACACACATTTATGTCAATGTCTTCACGTAGGCATAATAACCTTGAGATGGTGACGACTTTGTTACTAGTCACAACATAGCAGCCATGCGCTGTGTCCCCATTCTGTATTAGGGAATGGACCCTTCCAACGTCACGTACTTGTAATCTGGAAACTGAGGCTCAAGGAGAGCGGTGCCTGAGTTCAGGTCAGGCCGGAATCAGTTGCTATGGTGGAGTTAGAAGCAGAAGAGACTTATTGGGGGTCGCTCCCATGAAACCTAAAGGACTGAAGCAGACACGAAAGCCTTCGGGTCACAGTGGGGGTCTGACTGCTGCAAGTGCGCAGGGAAGGGAAAGAGGCAGCCTCAGACTGACCGGCACCTCTGTGGGTCCCAGAACCCAAAGGGAGCTCCAAAGGGAAGCTTACTAGTAAAAGAATCTCACACTGAGCAGATGGGCCCTAGGGCCCATGCCATGCTTGGTCGGCAGCAGGGCGCCCATGCCCTTGGCTCTGACACTGAGGCAGATCCCAAAAGGCACAGCAGTTGGAGGCTGTCAGCTGACTTCTCACAGTAGGTTTCTCTTGCAGGGGTGCCACTGAGAGCTACACAGAGGGTAACTGGGTAAGCCCCCAAACGTACTCCAGTGTCCCAGCTGTAAGACTTTCTGCTACTCCAGCAAGTAATTCCGGCACGAGTTACCGCCAAACCGTTAATATGGTTACCTTACTATGAACTGGAGAAAGAACAATCTTTTTAAAAAAGAATAAAGAAGCAATGGGGACCCATATTAAAGTCCAGTGGTCATGAGATTACAGTGCTAGCCTCATCTCTGCCCTTGACTGGCTGTGTGACCTCAGGCCAGCCCATTGACCTCTCTGTGCCTTGACGGTCTCTTCTGTGAAGTTAGATGATTGGACTAGACCAGCAGTTCTCAAACTTTACTGTGAGTCACAATCACTTGGAAGGCTTGTGAAAACAGAGTTTCTGTCTCGGCAAATCTTGGGTGCGGCTGGAGATCTGCGTTTCTAACAAGTTCCCAGGCGCCGCTGCTGGTTGGGAGCCTACGCTTTGAGGACCACTCAGCTAGATGCTCTCTAAGCTCATTTCAAATGCATGGATACTACGTGCTTGTGATTCAGCTCCATTCCTTTCAAACTATCATGGCCAAGGTTATTTATACCCACCTCTTCACTCTCCATTGTAAACTAATGTAAATGTTGCCTTTATTGCTATTTATAGGTTGGCTGTAGAGGCAACCTATAAATTAATTAAAAAATAGCTAAGGATTTCTTACCATGTGACATATTATTGTGCCAAATACAGAGAAAATATCCTTTATGCTTGAGTTAAGAGATAATAGAAGACGGGCACCTGGGGGGCTTGGTCAGTTAAGCATCCAACTTCGGTCATGATCTCACGGTTCATGGGTTCGGTCCCCACGTAGGGCTCTGCGCTGACAGCTCAGAGCCTGGAGCCTGCTTCGGATCCTGTGTCTCCCTCTCTCTCTCTGTCCCTCCCCCACTCATGCCGTCTCTCTCTCTCAAAAATAAACACTCAAAAAAGAAATTTAAAAAAAGGAGACTAAGAGAAATCACCCTCATCATCATAACCAACATTTAGTGAATAGACGCTATGTCCTGAACTCCGTGCCAGCCCTTTAATTCCATTGTCTCATTGATAGAAGTACACGATTAAACATTCTGTTATGAGAGTTATAAAGAAGGAATAATAAGCTTTGCAGCAGAGAAATAGAACCATAGTGGGTTTCAGAGCAGACAGGCAAAGTGGGGGAGGAAGAACCTAGCACAAGGAGTACTGGGAGCAAAGTTGTAGGTATACAGACATGGTGTGGTCTGTCTGGGGAATGGAGAGTAGCTTGGTGAAGTCGTAGCATAAACTCGAGGGGTCTTGCCGGCGAGGAGGGAACGTTGTGTAGGCACATGGGGGAAAGGAATAGAATACATTCAGAGAGGCAGTTCAGTTCAGTGGATCCAACGTGTTTGACATCCGTGACTTAGAGCAGTCTGTCCCACCTGGTAGGTAAGCAAACACTGGCCAATGTTTTCACCGGAGGGAAACGAAAGCGTGTAAGACATATCTCAGCTCTGCTACGGAGTCAGCCATGTGGCCGTGAGCAAGCAACTAAGCTCTCTCAGTGTCTCGTTCTTCTCTGTAAAATGAATGTGGCACCCACCATGCCTATTTCAAAGGATGGCGAGGGGCAGAAAGTGGGAGCATGTTTTTAACCACAACGCTCTGTGCATCGCTATGACGTTAATAATGAGAAAGCTCTCTTGGATTTTGAAATGTTTTCGTTCAAAATGATTCATGTTTCGACATTTTCAGCTTTCTGATTTAAAAACAAATTTCAGTCTCTTCCAGAAAGTCCAGACTTCCCACAGAGAATGGCCAAGCATTTACCCGGTTGTCTGTGGGGTGACCTATACTTCTGGCAGCTTTAGGAAGGTAGAAAGGGAGTCCTCAACTTGTTGACTTGGTATCATCAGAGTTTCTCCACCCCCCATGGGGTAGGTTGTCCTCTCCTGACTAAATGCAAATAGGAAACTCCTGGAGAGTTAGTCTATGTGATGTTTTGTGGTTTAGGACAATAAAAACATGACATGAACATAATGGAAAACTAAAACACAGTCCGCCAAAGCATGCTGTAATTAATATATCCCAGGAGGTCAATTGGCCTCTTTCTCTGGTTGGAGCCTAAAGGAACAAAGGGAGGAAGGGGAAAACCCAATCCAGTTAGAGAAAATGGAGCTCAGGTGAAGGTCAAGGCTGTGCTCTAGGGATCTTTCATTAACCACTTGCAGGCAGGTTCAGAAGGGGTTAATACAAGCCTGACCTCTGGCATTAGGAATATACTGTCAAGGGACAATCAGATTCATAGCCAGTGAAAAGGCAGGAAACCTCGTCTACACCTCAATTAACAGATGCATATAGAGCTGGTATTTGGAAAATTGAGTTCGTCTATGAGGAGCTGTGGAAGCTGGCTAACTTGGGACACCTTGCTTTTATGGGTTATCATTCCCCTTAAGCAGATGGCTAAATTAAATTTGAAGGTATCCGAAGACTGAATTAGAGGAAATAATTCAAAATTCAAAGGGAACTGTTCTCAAAGAATAGATAATATCGAATAATCTACATTTGGCTTTAGAATTTTATCTAACTCATTTTCAGCGTATTTGCCTATACATTTTATGTTGTTGAGATGAATATTAAAACAGACCAACATTGTTTGGGTCCTCAACACCCAGAGTGAGGTGCAGGTGGTTGAGAGTCCTGCTTTGGAAACATAAAATATGCGTTGGAGACATAAAATAGACATCCAAGTGGAAGTGGGAAGTATATGAAAAACCTCAGAAGCCATCGCTTCAACACTTACATCCTGAGCTACCAGCCTACAATTTTAACCATAAAAGGTTCAGCCATTTTCACATCTCCCCTTGGATGTTCCGCGGACACGGTGAATCTAGTATGTCTGAAACACAATATGTCCTCTTCTTTAGTAACTTGGCTTTCTTTTTGTCATTTCTGTTCCAAATTCATTACTGTTCCAAACCACCTCCGTTTTAGATCCCATGGATTCTCTAGGCTCTTCTTTCCTTTCCTTTTTCTTTTCTTTCTTTCTTTCTTTCTTTCTTTCTTTCTTTCTTTCTTTCTTTCTTTCTTCTTTCTCTTGAGGTCAATTCACCAAGCCCCATCACTCATACCTTTGTTATGGCCATCCCCAAATCCCTTCCCTTTTGACTTCATGTGTTACTACTCTGGTCTAGTCCAATATCTCCAGGATTCCTTGACACCTAGAAAGAATCATACAGACTCTCCCAACATTCAATGGCATTCTTTTTCTTACTTCCATGTTTCTCTTTCAAAACAAAGTCCTTTGTAGTTGTCCCTTTTCAACTCATAACAATTTCTTGACACATCATTTGTTGGTAGAGACTGCTAGATGACTCCCAGTGTACATTAATCCATTCATTATTCCTGAGAAACAAAACCCTAGAGAAAGTGCTTAGCTCAGAAACCCACCTTTCCCAACCCCCCTGGCAGTTACTTTCAGTCATGTGATCAAGTGCTTTCCAATGAGACATAGCATCATTTGCATGGATTTTTTTGAGCTGTTTGCTTCAAAAAGAGTGTTTTCTTCAGCCTCCTTTCCTCTTTCCCAGGGCTGGAATGTGACCACAGTGCCAGAGCTCCAGCAAATGTCTTGAATCTTAAGATAACCTTGAGGGTAGAGGTCAGCTCTGAAGATGGCTGAACAGAAAGATAGGAGACAGTCTCGAATGACTTCAGAGGGCTGTCAGATCAACCAGCCCTGGGCTGCCTAAATCTGTACTTTTATATTTATTAAAAAAGTAAACATTTGTACATTAACCCACTACCCTGGGGGTATGTTGTTTACAGGTGGATACAAATCTGAGCTGATATACCATTATCCCTGAGGTGCAGAAAGTTCTTGATATTCACAGTGGAAACTTGGCCTACCTCTAAGCATGTTCCTACAACACGTCTACCAGAAACATTTTTTTGTGTGATCAAATTAATATACTCCACATGGGATATGCATTTTCCTGTTTCTAGAATTTACCATATTAGCTCAGGAACCCTGACTTTTATTAAGCCCAATAACATCTAACAAATACCTTGCATTGGACTAAAACAAACGATAGATTAATAGTCTTCTCAAGATGGGAGGAATTTAAATTTTCTCTACTCCCAAATGACACACTGAAAGAAAATTCTCTGTGTCCTTGAGACTCAAAGTGTATTTGCTGATCCACAGCATGTTAAAGACTCCGGGTGACTCAAATGCACCTTCAAGTTTGAGAAGCATTTCATCTGCAACATCTCTAATCAAGTGCCATTCAACTGTTGTTTAGGTTGTGCACAAATACACAAAAACCCTAGACTTTTCTTGGACAGCTGTAATTGTTAGCAAGTCATTCCACATTATAAGCTAAAAATTGCCTCCTTGGAACTTTCACTTGCGGTCTCTGGAATAACAATAAAAATTACTATTTCTGGTCTCTGGAATAACAATACAAAATACTGACCCAACACCCACCACAATTATTTAAAGATAGGTATCATTGGTTCTAAGCCTTCTCTTTTCTAAGGTGGACAACCCATCTGAATTGGCATTCTTCACATAACCAGATTTTTAGACATTTCATCTGAATCTGATGCACATTTGGTTATTGGTGCCGGAATTAAAATACAAAATTGCCGTTCAATGTTATTCTCGAAGCGTGTGGGACTGGATGCCCCAAGAAACAGTGAGTAGTCTGTGACTCCCTAAATCTGCGTCCAATGGCGTGCAAAGTCGAGTTAATCTCCATAGTTTTGATGTTGTTCTTGCGATTGGCACGTATTTCCATAGTTTTTCATTGGGAAAAACTATGTGTAAGTCAAGGTCTCTCTTTTCTCTTTCAAGAGTTTCATTTGCTACCACCAAAAACTAATATATATGTATACATACTAGTTTTTATATCTATCTATCTATCTATCTATCTATCGTGCCCCGAGCTCTCTCCAGTTAAAGTCTTAGTTTCTAGCTACCTGGAGGACACTTTGTCTTAAGTAACTTTCTGGTACCTTAGATTCAATAGCTTTATCTAACTCATCTTTCTGTCTTTTTTTAGTGAGATATATATATATATATATATACACACACATATATATATGTATATATATGTATATATGTATGTATATATATAGTTTTATATATAAATATACACACATATATATGTATATATGTATATATGTATGTATAGATATATATATAGTTTTATATATAAATATAAATATATATGCCTTCTTACCCTCTTGGAGAGCAGTTTTATTGACAGCTGGAATTCATATTTCCTATAACACCTGGCACAATGAAGAATTCACCCTAGACACCAAAGAAATATTTTTAAATGAATGAGTCACTGTTTATTTACCGAGACGTAGGACATTACTAGATTAGACTTCAGCAGAATGAGTTGGGAGAGACAGACCAGGAAAATGCTAGAACTCTTCTTGCTATCTTTAGGTGAAATGCATAGCTCCCTGTGGGATTGTCCCAACAAAGGAGCTGACCTAGTTTAATAGAGTATAAATATAGTGTGTTCCCAAAAAGTCCCCAAACACTAGATACACAAAAGTGTGTCTTCGGTGTTTCAAGTGGTGCAACTTACACAGATTGACCCACTTAGAGTGAGCCTTTTTACACAACGTGGTTTCTGTTTAAACTAGGGCCATCCAGCAGAATTCTTGCTGTCTACACGCTGATGAGGTTCAACTGCTTTTCTCTGAATGGCAAAGAAGCGGATGGCAACAACAGCTTTTCCCAAAATCACGTGGTTCCCACAAAGAAGTGGATGTAAATGCAGACACGAAGAACATCGAACTAGTATTTCCCATCATTTTATAGTCTCGGTTTGTGCAACCTCACTCAGGACTCTATTTATATCTTCTAGATATTTTGTCTGAGGTTAGAAAGCTGTCGGTGGTGAATATTTTTGCCCTGATTATGGTTCCACGAAGTATCCATAAACATTAGTATCTGGGCAAAAAATACCATCATGCGTTTCTTCCCGGTTGTGGAATTTTTAGAAAAACGGACCACTGTACTGAAGCGGCAAGGGTAAATCTTAAGCAACGTTAGTCAGATCTTGCCCTAAGTAAAAGTTAAGCGAGACTTGAAAAAAAACAAACAAACAAACAAACAGTATCAGTGGCACAGAGATACTCGGAACATCCAGAGAACGTTCGCAGGCTACCTGTTTTCTTCCTCTGCACTGGCCCCAGCAAAGCCAAATTCCAATCTGGTAATTCATAGAGGATAGAGTTCTGCATTTCTCCCTCTCCTTTTCATCCCTCTCATGACGCTGATGTGCTCAAGGGGCCTGAGGCCATCTCCCCTTGGGACAGCTCCCCTATCTTGGAAGGACTAGGAGAACTGAGGGCAGTCCAGGGCAAGAAGGAATGCAGCTTAGGAACAGGGGCTCATTCCCCGCCCCCCCCCCCCCCCCCACTTTGAAGCTGTAAAAGCAAGCTAAAAGAAAAATCGGTCTCAGATTGATGGAAGATTTGGGTCGCTTCCAACCTTTTGCTATTGCTAACAATGCTGCAATAGATATTCATGTAGATCATTTTGCATGTGACCCAGTATAACTCTAGGATACATTCCCAGAAGTGGAATAGCTGGGTCAAAGAGTATATGCATTTGTAATTTTAATAGATATTACCAAATTGCCCTCCCTAGGGGTTGTAACAATTTACATTCCCATCTGCAATGGATGAGAGTAAATCTTTTCTTACAGCCTCCCCAACAGATTGTATCACCCTTTTAGATTTTTTGACAATCTGATAGGTGAAAAAAATAGTATCTCAGGGTAGTTTTTACATTGCATTTTACTTATGAGTAGTTTCATATCTTTAAAAATACTTTGTATTTCCTTTTATATTCTTTGCCCATTTCCCCACTGGATTTTATCAAAATTTAGGAGCTCTTTATATATTAGGGAGAGAAGCTCCTTTTCTCGATACTAGTTACAAGTATTTTAACGCAGTTTAACATTTATATTTTCCTTTTTAAGTGGTACATCTTCATGCCGAAATTTTCTTGTAATTTTATGTAGTCAAATATAACAATTTTTTTTTAATTTGGAGTTTTGATTTATATTTAGATAAGCTTTTCTCTATCCAAGCCTATAATGGAATCCTTCCATGGTTTCTTCCAGTATTTTTATGATTTCATGTTTTATATTTAAATCTTGATCCATTTGGAATTTATCCTTGCTCGAGGTATGGTATTTTTTTTTAAACGTTGGTAACGTTATGGAGATCACATCAATTTTTAAAATTAGGTTAGATAAAAATGACATCTTTATGATGTTGGTTCTCCCAAACTAAAATCTGCATATCTTTCCATTTGTTAAACTTTGCTATCTTTAGTTAATTTTGCCGCGTTTTCTTAGTATGGCTTGGACTTCTCATGGGAATTTTCCCCTTGTCCTTTTGTGTTGCTGTTGTAGATGGGACTTTTTTCTTCTTTCATATCTGCCCCCTCGTTACTATTTAGATATACGAAAATCGTCGATTTATTTGTATTAACTGTATAGCCGCCCTGACTGGGTTTTTTGAGTCTCTGCTTTCACTCGGTTTATTTTCTTGGCTTTTCCAGATTACCCCCAAACACTTTCAAAGGTTGTGATTCATTCCTTGTTTCCGATTTTGCGCCTATCTTTCTTCTCTAGTCCAACACTGTTCGCTAGAGACTTCAGTGCAATGTTAAAGAACATTGTGATGACTGCGGTCACCTGCTTTGTGCTTCTAGTTGGAATTCCTCTGTGGTTTTTCAATTAAAAGTGATGCTCATTTGGGGGCTCAGAAATATTTAACTCTATCGGGAAAGTATCTAGCCCTATTTTATTGAGCTTTTAAAACTCAAGAATAACTGATGGATTTTTTTAAAAAAAGAGGTTTATGGAAGCATAATTTTCATAGAGCAAAATTCAGATTTTTTGGGTGTCGTGCTCAGAGAATTTTGACAAATGTTTACAGTTCTCTAATTATGAGCACATTCAACATATAAGATATTGTCATCTCCACAGAAAGTCCCCTTGTGCCACTCTATAGTCAATGTCCTTAACATTCCTACCCCTGACAGCTACCGACCTGATCTTTTTATCCATGGTTTTGTATTTTCGAGAATAAACGGAATTGCACAGCCTATAGCTCTTTTTTTTTTTTTTTTTTGCATCTTGCTTCTTTCTTTTAACCTAATGCTTTTGAGACGCATCCATATTGTTGCATTTATGAGCAGTTTGTTTGTTTTTATGGTTGAGGAGCGCATTGTATGGACGCACCACGGTTGTTCAGCCATTCACCAGCTGACAGACATTTGGGATGTTTCCAGATTTCAGTTTGCTATAAACAACCTACTGACCTCCGTGTGCTCTTATGCTTCCATTTCTTTGAGGTAAATATTTAGGAGTGAAACAACATGAGCTGTGTGATAAATATAGGCTTAACTTTATAAGAAAGTGCCAAACTCGTTTCCCAAGTGCCTGTGCCATTTTTGCATTTAGACCAACAACGTATGAAAATTACGGTTGCTCTGTATGCTTGCCAGCCCTTTGCCTTGTATTTTCTTTCTTTCTTTCTTTCTTTCTTTCTTTCTTTCTTTCTTTTTCTTTTTCTTTTCTTTTTTTTTTTTTTTTGTAATTTTGTAGGTGCATGGTTGCATCTCTTTGTGACTTTCATTTGCATTTCCTTAATGATTAATGATGTGGAGCATCTTTTCATGTGCTTATTTGCCATCTGTATCTATTCTTTGGTAAAGTATCTGTTCAAATATTTTGCCCATCGCTTAATTAGGACTTTTGTCTTCTTCTAATTATTTTTAACAACTTAATGAAGTATAATTAACAAACAGTAAACTGCACATAGTAAGAGTATACAACTTGATAAGTTTTGACAGATGTATAAACATCACCAAAATCAAGATAATGAATAGATCTATCATCCCTAAAGGTTTCTTCTTGACCCATGGTCAGCTGTCTCCTCCCAAACCTTTCAACTCTTGCACTCATCCTTGGGTGACCGATGACATGATCTCTGCTGCCAATTAGGTTACTATTTTTAGAATTTTATATAGATGGAGTCACAGAGTATGCTTTTTTTTTTTTTTTCAGTGTGGCTCCTTTCACTGGCATAATTATTCTGAAAAAGTCTATGCTGTTCCATGAGTCAATAGTTCATTTCTTTTTGTTGCTGAATAGAATCTCATGTACGGAGGCGCCGTAATTTGTGTATCCGTTCATCTGTTGGTGAACATTTGGTTTGTTTCCAGGTTTTGGCTATTACAAATAAAGCTGCTGTGAACACTTGTGTGCAAGACTTTGTGTAGACGTGTACTGGCATTCGTCTTGGGAAAATATCTAGGAGTAAAACTGCTGTGTCGTGTGGGAGGGGTGTGTTGAACATTTGAAGAAACACCAAGCTTTTCTTTATCTTTTTTTTCTTAATTTAGATATAATTCACATTCCATAAAACTCACCGTTTAAAAAATGCACAATTTAATGGTTCTTCATAAACTCACAAGATTGTAGCAATATCTAGTTTTAGAATATTTTTAGCACTCCAGAACATTTTTATCACTGTATTCATTAGCAGTCACCCCAATTCTTCCGTCCACCCAGCTCCTATCAACCACTATTCCACCATTCTACTTTCTGTCCCTATGGATTTGCCTTTTTTTGGTCTGTTCGTATAAATGCAGTCATATATGGTCTTTTGTGTCTGGCTTCTTTCCCTTAGCATGATATTTTCCAGGTTCATCCATCGTGCAGCATGCATCAGAATTTCATTCCTTTTTTATGGCTAAATACCATGCCATTTTGTGGACATACCAAATTTGTTTATCCATTCATCAGTTGATACACATCAAGTTGATTCCACATCTTGTAACGCACATACAAATTTTTGCGTGAATGTGTTTTCACTTGTCATGATGTACACTCAGGTGTGAAACTGGCGAGTCGTATAGTAACTGGATGTTCAACTTTTGTCAACATGTTTTCCATGGCAGATGCACCATGGGACATTCCCACCAGCAGTGCACAAGATTCCAATTTCTCTGCATCCTTGCCAAAAACTGTTATTTGCCTTCCTTCTTCTTTTAAATCATAGCCATTCTATTTAGTATGAAGTGGTATCTCATGGTGGTCTTGATTTGCATTTATCTAATGACCAATGACAACTAAGTATCTTTTCATATGCTTACTGGCCATTTTGGTCTATCTTCTTTGGAGAAATATTTATTCAAAGCCTTTCCCTACTTTTTAATTGGGACATTTGTCTTTTTACTGTTGAATTTCAAGAGCTCTTAATATATCTGGATATTAACCCTTGTCAGAGATACAATTTGCAAATATTTTTACCCATTATTTGGGTTATCTTTTCTCTTTCTGGGTAGTATCCTTTGATGCACAAATGATTTTAAATTTTATGAATTCTAATTTACTTACTTTTTTGGTTATTTGTGCTTTAAGTGATGTATCTGATGAACCAATGCCTAATCCAAAGTCATGAAAATTTACACATATGTTTTCTTTTATGAATTTTGTAGTTTTAACTCAACACATAGGTGTGATGTATTTAGGTTAATTTTTTTTATTTTTTAAAAATATCCATTTATTTTTGAGAGAGAGTGAGCTCAATTGGGGGAGGGGTAGAGAAGAAGGGAGACACAGAATCCAGAATCCAAAGCAGGCTCCAGGCCCTGTGCTGTGAGCACAAAGCCTGATGTGGGGCTCCAACCCATGAACTGTGAGATCATGACCTGAGCCAAGTCGGACAATTAACCAACTGAGCCAACCAGTCACCCTTAGGTTAATTTTTATATGTGGTATGAGGTAGGGGTCTAATTCCAGTCTTTTGGATGTGGATTTCCAATTGTTCCAGAACCATTTGTTGAAAAGACTATTTGTTCTCTCATTTGATTGTTTGGCATCCTGGTTGAAAATCAATGGAACATAACTATATGTGTTTATTTCTCATTTGTCTTCTGCTGATCTCCATGTCTTTTCATGCTAGTTCCACACCATCTTGATTCATGTAGCTGAATAGTAAGTTTTTGAAATCAGGAAATGTGAGTCCTTCAATGTTAGTTTTCTTTTTCAAGTTGTTTTGGATATTCTGGTTACCTTGCTTGCATTGTAATGTGAATTTTACAATCAGCTTATCAGTTTTTGAAAAAAAAAAGCATTTGGAATTTTGATAGTGATGCCTTGAATGTGTAGATCAATTTGGAGACTATTACAGTGTAAATAATATTATATATGCCAATCCATTTATTTAGTTGTTCTTTAATTTCTTTCAACAATGTTTTGTAGATTCCAATGTATAATTCTTAAACTTCTTTTGCTAAATTTATTCCTAAGTATTTTGCTCTTTTTATGCTAGTGTAAATTAAATTGTTTTCTTTTTTTTATAGGTTCAACTATTTCCTTCCATAATTTATTTACTTTTTATAATTTGCATCCAAGTTAGTTAGCACATGGAGCAACAATGATTTCAGGAATAGATTTCTTAATGCCCCTTTCACATTTAGCCTATCTCCCCTCCCACAACACCCCCCCCCCCCAGCAACCCTCTGTTTGTTCTCTATACTTAAGAGTCTCCTATGTTTTGTCCCCCTCCCGGTTTTTATATTACTTTTGCTTCCCTTCCCTTATGTTCATCTGTTTTTTATCTTGAAGTCCTCATAAGAGTAAAGTCATATGATATTTGTCTTTCTTGGACTGACTAATTTTGCTTGGCATAATGCCCTCTAGTTCCATCCATGTAGTTGCAAATGGCAAGATCTCATTCTTTTTGATTGCCAAGTAATACTCCATTTTATGTATACCACATCTTCTTTATCCATTCATCCATCAATGGACTTTTGGGCTCTTTCTAAATTGTTTTCTTAATTTCATTTTCAGATTGTTCACTACAAATGAGTAAAAATGCAACTAAATTTTATATATTGATTGTGTATTGTATATTATATATTGATTTTGTATAAACTTTGTATCCTGAATTTGTTTAGTAAGGCCAATAAATCACTTCTGGATTCTGTAAGACTTTCTATACACAAGATCGTGTCATCTGCAAATAAAAATAATTTACTTTTTCCTTTACAACCTGAATGACTTTTATTTCATTTTCTTACCCAATTTCCCGGGCTAGAACCTTCAGGAAATGTTGAATAGAAGTGCTAAGAGTAGAGATTCTTATCTTGCTCTTGATCTTTGGGGTAAAATCTTTCAGTCTTTCACCATTAAGTATGTGTTAGTTGTATGTTTTCCACTGATGCCTTTTATCAGTCTGAGGAAGTTCTCTTATATTTTCAGTTTGATTTATGTATTTGTCATGACAATATGTTCAATTTTTTCGAATATATTTTCTGCATTGATTGAGATTATTATATGCTCCCCCCCTCCCATTTATTCTATGGATATAGTGACATTGATTGACTTTTATAGGTTGGTTCAACCTATACCAGGGATAAATTCCTGTTGGTTATAGTGTATAATCCTTTTTATAGGCTGTTAGATTCAGTTTGCTAGTATGTCACTGTGGAATTTTTGTCTCTATATTTATAACGGACATTGGTGTCCGTATTTTTTTTCTTGTAATGTCTTTTTTGCTTTTGATTTCACAGTAATATTGGATTCATCAAATGGAAAGTGTTCCCCTCTCTTCTATTATTTTTGGAAGAGTTTAAGAAAGTTTGATCTTAATTCTTTTTTAATGTTTGGTAGAATTCTCTAATGAAGACATCTAGATCTGGGCTTTTCTTTAGGGAAACATTTTTATGACTAATTTAATCTCTACTTATTATAGATCTATTCAGATTTTTAATTTTGTCTTAAGCTAGTATTAGCAGTTTGTGTCTCTCTACGTATTTTTCCTTATCATATATGCTATCTAGGTTTCATCTATGTTGATATATGATATAAGATATTATTCTAATAATCTTGTATATATACTAATATGTAAATATATATGATTCATGTCATATAATTTATAACATATAAATTATATATTTCTATAATTTATAATATAATATACAATATACAAATAATAAAAATAATTTATGTAATATATAATATAAATATACAAGATTAATAATGTCTTCTCCAACTTTAGTAATTTGAATCTCTTTTTTTCATGGTTACCATATCTCACTTTGTTGACCTTTTCAAAGAACCTCCATTGGTTCATTTATTTATTGTTTCTATTCCCTATTTTATTAATTTCTGCTACAATTTTATAATTTTCTTCTTTCTGCTTCTTTTGAATTTAATTTGTTCTACTCTTACTAGTTTGTTTATGGTAGAAGTTTAGTTTATTTATTTGAGATCTTTTTTCTTTTATAATATGTTTTGGAACTACCAATTTTCCTCTGGTAACTGCATTAGCTGCATCCTGTAGGTTTGGGTCCGATTGTGTTTTCACTTTCATTTATCTCAAAATATTTTCTAATTTTATTTGTAATTTCTTCTTTGACTCACTAGTTATTTATGTGGGTGTTATTTAATTTCCACACAGGTGGATTTACCAAATTTATGCTATTGGTGACCAACTTCTTTCTATTGTGGTGAGTGAATATACTTTATACGGTACCACTCTTTTTTTCCTTTCTTTCTTTTTCTTTTCTTCTTTCTTTTCTTCTTTCTTTCTTTTCTTTATTTTTTTTAATTAATTAATTATTTATTTATTTTTGAGAGCGAGAGAGAGAACGCGCTCATGCATTGGTGGGAGAGCCAGATTGAGCTCGGCTGGTTCTCACAACCATGAGAACATGACCTGAGCCGAAATCACAAGCCGGATACTTAACCAACTGAGCCACCCAGGTGCCCCATATCATTCTTTTTAATTTTTTGAGACTTGTTTTATGGTCTAACATCTGGCTACCCTGGAGAATGTTTCACGTGCTTTAAGAAGAATGTATGTTCTCCTGTTATTGTGTGGAGTATTCTATACATATTTGTTAGGTTCAGTTTGTTTACAGTGTTGTTCAAGTTTCTATTTCTTTGCTGATATTCTACCTAACTGTTTTATTTATAAAATGTGGGGCATCAAAGTTGACAGCTATTTATATTAATTATTTGTTTCCCCCTAAACTATGCCAGTTCTTACTTCTTGCATTTTGGGACTTTGTTAGATGTATATATGTTTATAAGTGTTATATCTTTTTGATGGATTGGCACTTTTATCATTATAAAATGTCCTCTCTTGTCTCTAGTAACCTTTTTTGTCTTAAAGTCTTTTTTTTCTGATATTGGTGCAGCCACATTGTTATGGTAAGCATGGTATATAATTTTTCACCCTTTTACTTCCAACGTGTTTGCGTCTCTGAATCTAAAGTATGTCTTCTAGGTATAACATATAGTCTGATCTTTTTTAAAAACTGTTTTATGTTTGTTTATTTTTGAGAAAGAGAGAGAGACAGAGTGTGTGGTCGGGGAGGGGCAGAGAGAGAGGGAGACACAGAATGTGAAGCAGGCTCCAGGCTTTCAGCTGTCAGCACAGAGCCCAACGCGGGTTTGAACTCACGAACCGCGAGATCATGACCTGAGCCGAAGTCAGACACTTAACCAGCTGAGCCACCCAGGTGCCCCTAGTTTGATCTTTTTTAATCCCTTCAGCCAATCTATGTTTTTTAATTTAAGAGTTTAATCTAGTTATATTTAATGGTATTACTGATACAGTACAATTTATGTTTGCCTTTTGCTGTTTGTTTTCTATATGTCTAATGAATTTTATTGTTCCTCTGTTCCTCCATACTGTTATCTTTTATGTTAAAAACATATTTTGCAGTGTACCATTTTAAGTCCTTTGTTTTCTCCACTATTTATTTTGAGTTATTTTCTTAGTGGTTGCCCTGATGAGTAACATGTTCATTTATAACAGTCTTGTTCATATTTATAACAACTTAATTTCAATAGTATATGTTAAGGACTGAATGAATTGTGTCCTTTCAAAATTCGTATGTTCAAGACTTAACCCCCAGTATGACTGTATTTGGAGAAAGAACTTTTAAAAGTCTACATGAGATCATAAGGGTTGGGCCCTAATCTGATATGATTGGTGTCCTTATAACGAGAGGAAGAAATACCAGAGGGCTCTCTCTCTCTCTCTCTCTTTCTGCATGCCTTATAAACACAGATTTATAATTATTGCTTTATGCAGTTGTCTTTTCAATCAGATGGGAGAAAAAAAAGGATTAAAAACAAAAATACATTGATGCAGTCATTTACATTTACCTATGTAATTACCTTTACTAGTGCCTTTAAAGTGTTCTTATGTTGTCCTAGAGGTCTCTAAAGCTTTGTATCTTTTTTCCTTATTTCCCCCCATTTCTTCAGATTGGATAATAGCAATTTATTTATATTCAACTTTACTAATTCTTCTGCTTGCTCAAACCTTTTGCCGAGGGTTTCTATTGAATTTTTTATTTCAGCTATTGTATTTTTCAATTCTGGAATTTCTATTTGATTCTCTTTTTTGTAATAATTTCTCTTTGTTCATACTCTCTGTTCAAGAAAACATAATTCTCATACTTTCCTTTAATTCTTTGGACAGGATTTCTTTTAGTTTTTTGAACACTTAAAAAATGGCTGATTTAAATTTTGTGTTTGCTAAGTCCAATTTTTTTCTGAGCTTCCTCAGGGACAGTTTCTTTTGACTGCTTTTTTCCCTGGGTACAAGCCATACTTACTTGTTTCTTTCCAAGTCTCATAAATTTTTACTGAAAACTGGATATTTGAAATAATTAAATCTGGCAATTCTGGAAATCAGATTCTCCTCCTTCTCCAGGGGTTGTTGTTGTTTCTACTTATAGTAGTTGTTTGCTTACTGAATTTTCTGAACTAATTCTATAAAGTATTTATTATTTGTCATGTGTGGCTACTGAAGTCTCTGTTTGGCTAGCTTAGTGGTCACCTAATGATTGGATAGAGATTTCTGTAAATTCTGTGGCTCTATAAAAACATACCACAAACTCGGTGGCTTAAAACAACACACATTTATTCTATTATAGGTCTGGATGTCAGAAGTCTGAAATAATTTTTACTGGGCTGAAATAAAGGTGTTAGCAGGATCGCAACGTCTCCAGAAGATCAAGGGGAGGATTTTTCTGTCGTTTCCACCTTCTTCAGTTGCATTCCCTGGCTCATAGGCCTTTCTTCAGTCTTCAAAGCCAACAGTGTAGCATCTTTCTGTAATCTTCACATTGCCTTTTTTTGAGAGAAAGAGAGAGCAAATGGATGAGGGGCAGAGGGAGAGGGAGGGAAAGAATCCCAAACAGGCTCCACGCTCAGCGCAAAAGACGCTCCACTGACTGAGCCACCCAGGCGCCCCACGCATTGGCTTTTTATTTATGTGTCAAATATCCCTTACCTTCTCCCATGTAAGGACACATATTATTGTAAAATTAGGGTTCATCCAAGTAAGCCAAGATAATCCCCCATCCCAGTATCCCTCAAAACATCAGTATGTCTCTTATGCCATGTGAGGTAATATTCACAGGTCCCAGAGATTAGGATTTGGACATCTTTGGTGGCCATTATTCAGCCTACCACAGCCATAAATGAATCTTCTAGTCTTTTCAAAGAAGCTGTGTGTGTGTGTGTGTGTGTGTGTGTGTGTGTGTTGGGGAACACCTTCAACACAGCCAAATAATTGACAACTCTCTTAACCTTCACTTTCTGCTTAAGCAAATTCTCTTATCCTAACTTTTCCTTTTAAGACTTTTGATTCATTTGTTATTTACCCCAGTCATTATCCCCCACCGCAGGCAGCCACAAAGTTAAAACACTAATCAGTAACTGTTCTTGACAAGGGCATCCGGGGAAGAAGGCTTTTCATATTGAACAAGTTCTGAGTCAGATCAAATACATGCTTTCTTGTAAGTGACAGTCTTCCAGGGGACCAACAGAAAGGTCAAATAATGACAATTCTTTGTATTTGAGGTGTGCAAGAGCTTTGGTTTTATTCTACTCCTTCCAGTGGCTTCCAGGCTGTTTTGAGAATGCTGGCTGTTATTTTGCAGAGAATTACTACAGGCCTGAACAACAAGAGATTGGTATACGGCAAGTTAAAGTGTTATAAAACCTACTGTTCTTTACCAAGATTTAGCACACAACCCCCCCCCCCCCACACACACACACATTTTAATAATTGTTCCTTGGATGGCTGCAATCATTTGTGTAACTTGCAACTTCTAGAGTTTTGAAAAAGTGCATATGACAAATTTTGCCAGTTTTCTCCTTGTTTTTATGGAAGAGAAAACATTTTGAGGTACTTATGCCATCATTTCTGTTGATGTACCTCCCCAAACTGTTTTCTCAAGTTTTATATCCATTTTATATCCTCATCAACAGTGTATGAGAGTTGAAATGTTTCTGTATCCTTGCCAATACTTTGTGTTGTCAGTCTTTTTTGTTTTAGATATTCTAATAGTTGTATAGTGCTATCTCTTTGGGGTTTTAATTTTTTATTTTCCTAATGAATGATACGTTGCATGTCTTTTCATGTATTTATCTGCAAATCTCTTCTGCTGAAGTGTCTTTTCTAGCACCTTGTCTCCTTTCTATTGCTTGTTTATTTTTTTATTATTATTGAGTGTTGCAGTTTCTTTATATACTCTGGGAACAAGCCCTTAATCAGAAATGTGATTTGTAAATATTATTTTCTAGTATGTGACCTGTCTGTTGATTCTCTTAACAATGTCCTTTAAATATCAGAAGGTCTTAATTTTGGTGAAGCCCACTTTTATCAATTTTTTATTGCATGGATTGATGCATTTGGTTCATATGTAAGAAATCTATGGCCAGTGTTGAAAATCTTTTCTTTTAGAATTTTTATAGTTTAAAGCTCTTCTAGATTTTTTTATAACTTTAAATTTTCATTTTAGGTTATGACTCATTTGAGTTAATCTTTATATATGCAAGGTATGGACTGAGGGTTTGTTTCTTTGTTTGCTTGCTTGTTTGCATGGGGATATCGGTTGCTTCCAGAATCATTTGTTGAAAAGACTTTCATTTCTCTGCTGAATTGCCTTTGTACCTTTGTCAAAAATCAGTTGACCATAAATATTTGGGCATTTCAGGACTCTCTCTTTTGTTCCATTTGTCTATTTTTCGGCTATGTTTATGGCAATACCACATTGTCTTTATTCTTGTAGCTTTTTTTAACGTTAACTCTACCCTCAACTCGCAACCCCAAGATAAAGAATCTCTTGCTCTGTCGTGAGCCAGCCAGACACCCCTATTCTTTTAATTTTAATTAAGTCTTGAAGTCCAATAGCATTAATCTTCCAACTTTGTTATGCTTTTTCAAAGCTGTTGTGACTATACAAGGTCATCTATATTACCATACAAATTTCAGAATCAGCTTGACAATTTCTACAAAACACCTGCTCTTTTATTAGGATCACATTGTATATGAAGAGTTCAATTTGGGGGAAATTCTTAATAATATTGATTGTCCTAATGTAGGAAGACACCTATCTCTGCATTTATTCAGGTCTTCTTTAATCTCTCAGCAATGTTTTACAGCTTTTAGCTTATAAGGTTTTTACATTTTATAACATTTCTTACTCAGTATATTTTTGACGCTATTCCACACGCTTTGGTTTTGTTTTCTTCAAATTTCTGATTGTTCATTGTTAATAGTTAGGAATTCAACTGGTTTTTGTACATTGATTTTATACCTGTAACATTGCTAAATTCATTCATTAGTTCTTATATCTCTTTTGCAGATTCCATAGGATTTTCTACATATACAATAATGTCATCCAAGAACGAAAACAATTTTACTTCGCCCTTTTCCAATCTGGATGTTATTTGTTTGTTTGGTTAGCTTATTGTTCCAGCTGAAACCTTTAATATAGTGTGGAATACCAATAGCAGAGCAAACATCTTTGTCTTGTTCCTTGATTTTTTGGGAGAAAGAAAACATTAATTACCGTCAAAGATGATTCTAGCTGAAGGTTTTTTTTACAGATGGTCGCTGTCAGGTAGTTTTCTGAGAGATGTTTTATTATGTATTATAAATTCATATTAAGTTTTGTCAGTTTTTTCTGAATCTATTTTCTTTTTTTTCAAAGTTTTTTAATGTTTATTACTTTTGAGAGAGAGAGAGAGTGTGTGTGTTTGAGTGGGGGTGGAACAGAGAGAGAGAGAGAGAGACACAGAATCTGAAGCAGGCTCCGGGCTCTGAGCTGTTAGCACAGAGCCCGACGCGGGGCTCGAGCTCATGAATCGCGAGATCATGACCTCGTGGAAGTCAGATGCTTAACCAGCTGAGCCACCCAGGTGCCCCCTGAGTCTGTTTTCAATGACTACATATTTTTTTTTCTTTTTTAATCTGTTGATTTTGTTTTCTTTATTGATTTTCAATGGCAGAGCCAAACTTGCCTTTCTGGGATCAATTCTATATGGTTATAATGTATTGTCCTTCTGATAGATTTCTGCCAAAGTTTTGGTGCGGGGGTTTGCATTTATGCTCATGAAAGATTGTATTCTGTAGTTTCCTTGTCTTGTAATGTCTGTCTAGTTTGGTATCAGGATAATACTTCATAAAATGAATTAAAATAGTTCCTTTTTCTTTTATTTTTTGGAAATATTTGTGTAGAATTAGCTTTACTTTGCCCATAAATGGTTGGTAAAATTCACCACAGAAGTGATCTGGTTCTGAAATTTCCTTTGATAGAAATTTTAAAGATATGAAATATATATATGCATATATTATAGTATTGTATTATTCTAATATATACATTAGCTTGTATGTACATTATTTATACACACGATATATACAAGCTAATGTATACGTTAAATTATGTATGTATATAATTCAGCTTCATGCCATGACCATGAGCAGGGGATGATCCTTTGGGCAGTTGCAAACCAAGACTGAAGGAGATAAGACTAGAGACATTAAAGTAAGGATAAGGCAGGAGTAGGGAAAGACCCAGAGGGTCCCTACGAGCTGGAAGTTAGGAGAAACCTAGGAATCTGGGAACAAGAGCCCCAACAGAGTCTGTATCTGGTCCTAGGCTGAAAGGAAGATCGGGAATCAAGCAGATAGCACAGCAAACCCAAAGCTTTAGGAGCAAAGAGTGCTTGACCTTGAAGTAGATACCAACGTCAAGGAGAAACCAGCTTGGGGCCTATGGCTACAGAGTCACCATTTTGCGCAACTCCGGAGGTCATCATTCTTACTATCTACTGTGAAGAGCAGGTCAGAAACACTAGAGAATTGGCCAGTGTCTTTAAAAGGTTAAAGGTGAAAGACAGGAAGTAAATCTGTCCTTGTGACGTCTACGATCAAACATGCTCTGGGGAAAAGTACTGAAATTCACGCTCAGGTTACGTCTCCTCAGGACCGTTTGCATGTTAGGGGAAATCAAAGCAATAAACTAAAGGACTTAACCTTTAAATGAGGGAAAGGCTGTGGACAGAGGGTGATTCGGGGCATTCCTGGGCTCCCTGACACCCCTGAATTGTGGGAGGGCTGCCTGGGAACCTAGGTACCAAATCTAGTAATTGCAGAGTTTGGGGAAGGGCACTCCCACTCAGCTTCTCAGTTCAATACACATGCCTTTAATTTGGTGCTTTTTAATTCAGCTCCAAGGCTGTCGTCAGCCATTTTCCTCTCTTTCCTTTAACACTGACCACCTTGTTCCCTTTTATACTCTGAACAGAGCCAAGCAGTGTGCATTGAAATCCAACATCCTTTGTGTTGTTTGAGAAATCTGAGGCTGACATCTCCGGGGCTTTTTTTGTTTCTCTTGCCTCTCTCCGCCGTGACCTGCCAACTCCTTTTGGCTCTCCTGGGCTTTCGTCATGTCCCGTATCGATTGCTACCCTTTTCTTTATTTGCGGGATGCTGAGGATGAACCCTGCAGCACAGTGACGCTGGCTTTGGACATGGTGGGGTCAGCCCCTGACCCCGGGCACATAGGTCCAGTGATATTAGACCAGGGTTACTGTTGCATCAGCCACTCATAAAGGAGCCAATTGATTTTTTTTTTTTTTCAGACTGCTATTTTGAATTTACAAGGTCTTTTCTGGGATTTCATTCTGCCTCTTTAAATGTTCTTTTTCTGCTTCTTTTCTGTCTTAGACCTTGTGATCCTCAGGTACCCGGTTTACTAATTACCCCCAATGCTGGCACCTGACAGCAGGTGGCCACAGTTCTGTTAATTATGTCCCCAGGCTTAGGAATTCTCTTGTAGTGACATCCAATCATCTACCTCTGACTCTTGGGCTGAAAGCAGGTTGCAGGCATGCTTCTCTTCCCCTGAGCTCTTAAAATCTATTCTTCTGGCCCAGCACCTTAAGATTCATATGCTATGCCTCGAAGGTGTATGATAACATAGCCAAGTGCTCCATGCTTTCTGAGCAACTGGTGGGGTAACCGCAGGCTCCAATGAGGGGGCACTCGAGACCCAGCCGGCACAGCATCAATTTTCCAGATACACAGACCAACTGGGAAAGTGTTACCAGAGGCGTTTGGGGTAGATGTGTGGTGGATTAAGACCCTTGTCTTGGCTCCTTCCATCCCCCCAGACCCCGGCGTAAGCCATCCCAGCCCCAACAGGGATTGTGGCTTTGCACAGAGAGTAAAATAAAGATTAAAAGGAGCCATGGTCAATTCCTCCATCTGGGATGACTGAGAAAGACTCTGGTATAGGATATAAGAGGACTGGGGTTTGCAGACAGGTAGGATCTAATCAGTTATAATCTTCTTTTTTTTTCTAATATATATTTTTTAACGTTTATTTATTTTTGAGACAGAGAGAGACAGAGCACGAATGGGGGAGGGTCAGAGAGAGGGAGACACAGAATCTGAAACAGGCTCCAGGCTCCGAGCTGTCAGCACAGAGCCTGACGCAGGGCTCGAACTCACGGACCGCGAGATCGTGACCTGGCTGAAGTCGGACGCTTAACCGACTGCGCCACCCAGGCGCCCCTAATCAGTTATAATCTTCACCCCATGAGTGACTGGGCCTCTGTTTTCCGTCCATAAAATGGGGGAAATATCTATTCCTTGTGTGAAGGGAAGTCAAGAGAATCCATGGTGCAGTATTTCCAGAAGGCCCAGTATTCCATGGAGGTAGGTGCTGTGTGTGTGTATGTGAACACACAAAGATATGTAGATACATAGATAATCCTTCATTGATTATCTCAAGATACTGAAAGAAATGAATTATGGGTAAGGAGAACTGTTGAGCAGGGAGTTTTGGTCAATTTGTAGGTATTTTAAAGCAATTGTGATGGATGTGGGAAAAGAAATCAATAGAGAAACATCAGTAGGGATTTCACCGTAAATACAATATCCTAACAGCCTAACTAGTCATCAAAAATAGCGCCTCTCTGTAATGTGTGTGACTTAAAAGGGGGAAAAGAAGATCTTTGTATGTAAGTAATACAAATAAAATAAAACCCGCACTTAGCCTCACAAAAGGTGAGGCAAGTGTGGGAGGAAACAGATCCAATTGGTCCTTTCAAGGTCAGAGGTGTCTTATCTGATCTACAATTTCAATCACAATTTGCATTTGCTTAAAAGACTTTTAAGTGTCCTTGTAACTGGTTCTCATAACACTCATTGAAGATAGAAAAGGCAGGTTCCCTTTTCATATCTGAGGAAGCTGCCTGGGGTTTACCCAGGACCATAGGACGGTACACACAGGAATGTTTCCACCTGATCCCAGGTCATTCTTCTTGAGCTGGGGCACTCCTACTATTCCACACTTGCTTTGGGAATTAGTTATGTGTCTCTGAGGCCCGTTCTGCCCTAATACTTTCTCCTCTCCCTGCAGAGAATCTGCTTCTCATGGGTCCCTCTTCAGTGCCTTGGTAAACCTGGGCCCCTTTAATGCCTCTTCTCTGTAAGTACGACCTTCCTCTCGAGTCAGCGAACTCCCCGGGGCTCCCCAGACAACGATGTATCTTTCGGCCCCGGCGGGTCTCCAGACTCTTTCCTCAGCTGATTCTACCTGAACAGCCTCCCCACCTGGAATTTCTGGTCCCTGCCCAATCCAAGGTAAGCCGGCAGAAACGGAGTGAGAAGAAGGAGGTGAGTCTGGAAGCTGCTTGAACAGGTGCACGCGAACATTCCTGGCCAATGCATGCTTTCGCTTTCTAGCTGCAAGCCGGCCCTGGTAGAAATAATTTCGATTTTTCTTGCCGAGCTCACGGATTATTTGTCCATCATTCACATCTGCACTGATAAAATAACGCTCCGGAGGGATTTCTCATGTGTACCTGGTTTTCCTGGGTCTCCGCTTTCAAGATTTCCCTCTCTCCTTCTTGAGTGTTCTTTCTCTCAGGCTGTTGGAAAGCCTCTCAATCAATGAGTCCGCCCACTTCTCCTTGCCGATCTATTTGGGAGCTTTGGCTCTCAGACAGGTCAGGGTGTGTCGCATTAAGGATGCTGTTCAACACGCAGGCTAGTGAATATGCCTGCACTGTGACCATTGTGTCCGTTCTTCGTCCTATGTTTACATCTAAGGCAAAATCATCACCGTGTTAGCTTCTTTCCAGCCCACACTCATCGTAATTGTTTCCCGACCACTGGGAGACAGAGAAAGGGTCACGGCGGCAGGGATTTATTGCTCTTCCTTGATATGTGTGAATAAATTGCATCATTCCAATGAGGTCTGGGCTCCCCCAACAGACTCCCCCTGCCTGCTGGCTTGGCTGTGTTCTCTGTTCTGCGGACAACAAAGGACAACAAATGACAGGTTGTAAGTTCCAGCATCAGAAGAGAGCAACTGACTTCCGTTGGCAACCTTGCTTGTTAACTGGCAGCTTCGAGAAGCAAGCCTCCCTGGGTCATCTGAGGACAGGCAGGAGTTGATGAGTTTGAAAGGGGAAGAAGCAGCCAGGCTCCCTTGCCCCCTGTACTTCCCTCCAGAGCTCATCGCCACCTCTGACCCCCGTCCTGGTAGTAGGGCCAGATGGTAAGAAATAAAATAAGAAGTTGTCTTCTCAGTAAATGTCCTTCTATCCTCTACGGCTAAATCTAGCTAGCCTGGAAGTTTCTGCCACCAGGAAGAAAAAAATCCCCCACCTATTTGACTTGGCTCTGCGGCAGACTCCCAGATGCTTCATTTTAATTCAGTTTTCCAAACCTAGTTAGGTTCCAAATAGGGGATCGAGGGGCACCTGGGTGGCTCAGTTTGTTAAGCATCCGACTTTGGCTCAGGTCACGATCTCACGGTTTGTGAGTTCCAGCCCCGCGTCGGGCTCTGTGCTGACAGCTCAGAGCCGGGAGCCTGCTTCTGATTCTGTGTCTCCCTTTCTCTCTGCCCCTCCCCACCCTCTCTCTCTCTCTCAAAAATGAATAAACATTTAAAAAGGAACAAATAGGGGATTGATGATTTTTATTAAATGCTTTTTCAATAAACACTTCATTTGGGAATGATTTTAGATTTACAAAAAAGTTGCACATACACCTGTACCCTTCGCTCAGTTTCTAGATCAACTTTAATAACTGAGTTTAGACTAAGGCTCTAAATAGGACCCGAGCAGACTTTTAGGATTTTTTAGGTCTGCCTAATTGGCAGCAACATCTCTGCCCCTCGGTGCTAGCATCCCACTGAGTGCCTCGCTCTGTCCCTCCTCAGGCTCAAGGGGAAGCCTGACCAGCACAGGAGGAATTAAAGCAGTCCCAGCGTCATGTTCTGGCCCTCAGCCCCACGCTTCCTTTATGGACAGCAGATCCTTTGGTCCCAGATCTGAGCAAATGTACACGGGGTCTCTACGTCATTTCACGGGAGGAGTGTCCCCATCAGCATACCTGAGTCAAGAACCAAGCGCTTCCTTACTGAGGGAACAACTCAGTCCCTCGACCTTGACTTTTGTCTGTCTTTTCTGTGGCTCCGAGGGGCCCTGCCCATCTCCTGCTGCTTGCCTATATGTATTCCCGAAGCTGTCTGGGGGCCCGGGTCACTACTCATGTGAAATAAGGCCTGTCGGGACCATGCTTTCCAGACTTTGTGTCTCAGCTGCTGGATTAAACTTCCTCTTGATCCCCCCACTCGAAGAATGAACTAATCAAGGTCCCTGTCCAGACCCCTCCAGGGCTTCTCCAAGTTCCTGAAACTGACAAGGCCATGCTTGAACACATCATGAGCTGTGATGATACTCACTTTTTCCCACCATTTAAAAAAAAAAATTTAATGTTTATTTATTTTTGAGAGAGACAGAGACAGAGACAGAGTGCAAGTGGTGGAGGGGGCAGAGAGAGAGAGGGAGACACAGGATTCGAAGCAGGCTCCAGGCTCTGAGCTGTCAGCACAGAGCCCGACGCGGGGCTCGAACCCACGAACTGCAACACCATGACCTGAGCCGAAGTCGGACGCTTAACCGACTGAGCCCCCCGGGTGTCCCTGTTCCATCATTTTTCTACAAACATTTATAGCCTATTACCTTTCAGGCTCCATCACCGAGGTTTATGGGGATGAGCTCACAGTCTATTGCTACAAGGAAGCTAGCCCAGGGTAAGTGAATAGGTCAGGCTCAATTCCCTAAGGGGGACACACAGGGAGAAAAGCAGATTTGAAAATAACAGTAGGGGCGCCTGGGTGGCTCAGTCGGTTAAGTGTCCGACTTCAGCTTAGGTCATGATCTCACGGTTCGTGGGTTCGAGCCCCGCGTCGGGCTCTGGGCTGACGGCTCGGAGCCTGGAGCCTGCTTCAGATTCTGCGTCTCCCTCTCTCTCTGCTCCTGCCTCTCTCCCTCTCTCTCCCAAGTAAATAGACACTGGAAAAAAAATTTTTAAAGAAGAGAATGGTAATAAGCAGTGTTGTTTTGGACATATGATATTTGAAGTCACTATGGCACCTCTAGATGAAGACGTCCGTTATGTGTCGGATATAAAAGCTTGGGGAGAGAAGAGAAACGTGGGCTAAACGTTTGGGGTTATCAGATGTAGAGGCAAAGTGAATCCTAAGGCTACCCGGAGGTCATCGATAGAAGGAAAAGGGGCTCGAAGGGGGTCTGGAAGAAACCAGCACTTAAGGGACAAGGGGAACAATACGGTGTTGTTTCAAAAAGCATTCCTCTGACTTGGAGGATGAAAGGCATGGGAAGAGAGGTGTGTGTTTGTATCCTCTCTCCCCTGAACCTTAGCTCGCTTCCCGTAGTGTCATTCATCCAGGCAGGCAGCAATTGGGTATCTGCCCGTGCTACAGCCGACTAGCATGGCCGAGAAGTCGACAGTTCCGGACTCTGCTACTAAGGTACGAGAAGACTCATTCTTCTCCAAGTTGTTCTGGATGTGCATTGAAGGAAGAAACTGAGAAGCAGCTAGGCACAACCACAGTCCCTGCATAGATTGCACTACACTTAATATGGGGATAAGATACGGGTCATTAAGTGGCATTCTGAGAAAAGCAATCTGTGCTCCCAAGACAGAGGCTCCCCAGGAACCACCAAAGAGTAACTGGAACTGGTAAGAGTGGGTTGAAACTGGTAAATGCCCAGGCCCCCCCCAAAAGCTTCCAAGACGGCGAGGACCCCCCAAATAGCTTGGTTAGTAAAGGATAAACTCCAGAGTCTGTACTTGGAAGCCAGAGAAACAAGTCTGTGTGATCTGTATCCATACAAGAGGGAGAGACAGAGAAATGTTTAACTGTAATAATAACACCCAGAAGTATAACAGACACATTGAAACTTCCAAATTGTTTCTTGTGTCGAGTGAACTGAGCTGTGATTAATAACGAGCACGGTTTTAAAGCTCCAGAATGCAGAAAAAGTAGCATGATTATGGCGCGGTGGATCCTGTCAGTTCCCTGTTTGCAAGGCTAGCCCACAATGTATATGTGAACACTCGCTGTTTCCCTGGGAAATTGGAGAACACAATATGGGTTGCTCTTGGAGGTCCTATCTGAAAACACTTCTTTAAAAACTCTTAAGTCCCCAGCAACAGATCAGATGTTCTCACTGGGCTCTCAAGCCGCTTCTGTCCATCTGACCTGGTGGAGGCTCTCATAGAGGTATTTTTAAGTAGCACAGATGAGTTATTGTCTGGCCCTGGGCTATCTAAAGACTGCAAGCAAAGACTACCCTTATCCCGTTAATAGAGAAGCCCAGAGTCTTGATAAGGCACTCCGTATCTATGTGACTAGATATCCTGGAACAAGTTCACCCAGAGACAAAATACAGGAACAGACCAATTCCTGCTGACAATGAGACCCACTGATGCCTGTAGATGGGGTGAGCGGGGAGCAGGCTGGAAACTGGAAGGAAGTCTGAGAATTATATGCAAGAACCTCCCTTCTGGAGGGCAATTTTTTTTTTTCCTCACCGGTCTGGAAAGCTTTCACGTTATCTGTCCCAAAACATTGCTGCAATCTTGTGCCCTGAGAATATGGAAAGAAGACCTATTCTCTCATTTGATTTTCTTAGCATTCCTATAAAGAACAGATAGCAACAGGCCCAATTCTTAGAAGGAAAAGCAGAAATTTCATTTGTTTATCCAGCAAATATTTATCGGGCACCTCTTAAGTACCAACACCTACTACGTGATGAACATACGATACGACCTTATGCAGCTTGCAAATCTGAGGGAAGCAGATGAGACGCTAAGTAAATGAGTGAACTTTTTTTCAGTTTATTTATTTATTTTGAGACAGAGAGAGAAAGAGAGAGCAAATGGGGGAGGGGCAGAGAGAGGGAGAGAGAATGAGAATCTCAGGCAGGCTCCGCACAGTCAGCACAGAGCCCGATGCGGGGATCCAACCCAGAAACCATGAGATCATGACCCAGGCCGAAGTCCAATGCTCAACTGACTGAGCTACCCCGGTGACCCAATGAGTGAACGCTTTCAAACTCTAATAATACTAAAGGACAATGAACGCTCTAGACTGTTATTTGTTCCAATTCTCTGCCGGCCCTCTGTCTTGGGCCATTCCCTCTGGGGCATCTCCCCGAACACCTCCCATCCCTGTACAAAGTGTATTGATGCTTCACCAAGATCAAGCTTGGATGTGTGATGTGCGCTGAGCAATGAACCATGAGTTGAAGTGATCTATGCCACATCTAAGCAAAAGTTTAACGAACCACTGTGTGGTTTTACCATTGTTTTTCTCCCTCTGGCTCAAGAATGGAGTGTCCTAGATTGAATGTCCCTGCCTTTCCTTCCTATCCCTAAACGAAGACAGCACATGAACCTCAGCTTTCCCACAGCCAATGTGAATGAGACAAGAATGAGAAAAAAGTCCTTTGTGGATATGGGAACTAAGATTGTTATTGTAGCCCAACCTAGTAAAATCTGATTAGTACAAAGGGTATGTTTGCGTATTGGGGTAGGGAGTAGTCGAGGGGTTCTGTGATGGTCTCAGAGAGCTTGTCTTAGGAGCTGATGATTTTATTGACTGGCCTGGGGTCACCGTGTACCCAACATAATAACTAAGTTTTCCCAAGCCCGTTTAGGCCATTTCCCCCCATAAATGGCGCTGTATTTCCAGAAGGGCTGGATTCTGAGTGAAATTCACAGAGCACATAATGGAAAGATGCAGAACTGAATTTCTATGTAGATTCATGAAAATTCCAAGTGATTTCTCAAACACTTATGTTTGGATTAAGTCTAAAGCATGTTTTGCCACAAACTCCTTGTTCCTTGATTTCAAATCTGTATGGATCTTCAGGAACATGGAATCCATATGTTTTTCATTCATTTACACTTACCTCATCAAAATACAGTTCGAAAGAACCACTTGATGTTTTCAGCTCTTGAAATCGTATTTTTCTTCCCAAACTGGGAAGCTGCCCTTCCTGTGGTCTCTACCTCCAAGGAAGAAAATATGTTCATCCTTTTGGGGTGTGGTGGAGGTCCCCAGTTTAGATTGCTCCTCCCTCTGGGCCGCAATGAAAAGTCTTCCAAATGTGGCATGTTATCATGACCACGTTGCAATCTGCCAAATTAAACCGCATTGTCCAGCCATTGGAACAAGACATATTTCTTTCAAGGAAATGAAAAATTCAAAGCCCAGCGTCCAACATTTCCCCAGGCACCTACTCTTTTCACTGACACCTAATTCTTTTCTTTGCAACAGGTCAGCTTCAATATTTTATATCTTATTTCTACCTGATAAGAGAAGCAATTTTAGAATCTTGCGTCTTGCATATTTAGTAACATATAAACATTTTTTTTTAATGTTTCTTCATTTTTGAGAGACAGAGACAGAGCGCGAGTAGGGGAGGGGCAGAGAGAGGGAGACACAGAATCCGAAGCAGGCTCCAGGCTCCAAGCTGTCAGCACAGAGCCCAACGCAGAGCTTGAGCTCACGGACGGGAGATCATGACCTGAGTTGAAGTCGGATGTTCATTCCCCAAACATCACCTGTTTCTTCTCCTTGGCAAATGCCGTTCTTACTAGCCGGGATGCCATTATCCCCCTAGACCACCATGTCCTTCCTACTCTTCCTTCCAGATTCTGCTAAAAGGTTTCTTCCCCTGTGATCTTCATGCAATCACATGCTTCATCTCCATGCACATACTTCCATTAGCATTATCTCATGGCGTTGTAATTATTTATATGCAGAGTAACCTCCTCCAATAGATTGTGTCCTATTTGAGGGCAGGGAACAGGCCTTATTTGCCCTTGTTTCCATCTCATTATTCCATAATAAGATGCCTCAACCACCATTCACTGGTTGAATAAATGGTTAAATATGTGCTTGGCTAATGATACTTAATATTCATTGTGATATCTTCACTGCAGTGAGAAAAATATATATATATTCAGGATTGGGGAGGTGGGGTTCAAAGTTACACATATAATCAAAAGTATCAGAATTTAGCAGTTTTTTCAAATGAATACAAAAAAAAAAAAAAAAAGAGGGAGAGAGAATACTCCTACTGAGGTAAAGGCAGAAAGAGAGGAGGAAAGCAAGCCAATTATCCAGGGAATTTAGACAGTGTAACATAGTCTGGGTAGGGTGGGGAGTCAGTTCTCAACAGCTTTCTAGGTCTGCAATGTTCCACCTAATTATGCTTTTATAACTTTTCTGAGGTTGTTCTTTGCAACACCCCCCCTCCCACTTCTTTAAGCCTTGTTGCTAACCCAGTTTAAATCTCTGAAAGTGCTGAATTTTCAACAATTGAACTGAAGGCATAGTTTCTGGAGAAGGTAGGATAAGAGTAGGCAGTTTTTTCACAAGTTTCCACATATAAATTATATATATATGTAGATATATGTAAAACACGTCTCACAGGTATACCCATGCACACATATATAAATATGCATATATATTTCATATATGTGGCTATACAAGAATATGTGTATATATGTGTGTATATATTTATATACATATTTGTATATATTTATATTCTTATATTATACATAATATCAATTATACATTATATTACACATTATACATATATACATTATATTATACATTTATATTATTATACATAAATATGTGTATATATTGTATATATATATATTTATATATATATAAGAGAGAGAGGTAATATTGTATGTGTGCTTGTGTGTGTGTGTGTCCATGTTCATGTAACCTCGGATGTGAATATATTTTCAGACCGATTTAAATCCAAATTGCCTAATTACTACGTTGCCTTAAAGGAAAATTCTAGATTTATTTTGTGTGGAAGACAAAAATTGAACGAACAAAGCACCCCGTATTACAATAATCAGAAACACAATAAAAACTGGTTGGATTCTGGCCTGAGTATTTTGAGTAGCAGAAAGAACACATCGATGGCTTTGTTAATGAAAAACTAAGCAAATAATTCAAACGAACTGTAAGTGTCTTCTTTTGAAACAATGAAACAGTCAAAACCTCACCTCCTACCTCTTCTTGACTCAACCCTTTGAGAATATCACAGATTTTTTTCTTTTCCTTTTTTTTTTTTTTCTGGTTGGCTTAAAACTATGGATTGAGGAGCAGTGGGGGAGAATGGGGGGTGGGGAGGGGATAAACTTCACTGGGCATTTCAGAGTCAGAGACTCTGGACTCACATTAAAACTGTAAGCACTGAGAGGTATGAAACAGTGATTCTTATCTCCTAAAGAGTTTTACAGTCATCAATGCTCAGAGTAAGCTGATGAACTAGGAGTGGGTGACCTTAATAGATATAACTGTGTGTGGGTTCATTGTACCATGAAATTAAATTTTAAATCTGAATTGATGAACAAAAATGCTGGTTTGATATTTTCGAACAATAGTTTCGATAGTTTTGTAACTCTTTCCTTTCCGCGAGAACTCATCTGAATTTGGGACTGCACAAGGGAGTTCCCCACTTCTGAAGACTGTATCTGAGTTTTAGTATGAATGAGTGAATTCAGAATATGTGGGGGATCCTGGGGCTGATTGTCCATGGGGGAGGTCTCCATGTCTTTACTCCTTTTCTCCTTCTTCTTGTTCCTTTGCAGAGACCATGTCCACTCTTCCTTCTTGCTTGTGCCATTGATCGCCGCCCATTTTCTATGGAGCCCTGCCCTGTTAATATCCCCAACAATGGCATGGCCTCAATCCCCTCCAGTCTTCCCCAGCTCAGGTTTCTCCCTTTCTCGCCCATGGAGATGTCCTATTTCTCCTCCTTTCTTTCATAAGAAAGATCATTTCAAGAGGGGTCTATATTTGCTCCTTCACTCTTCCACCATCCATCTACTCACTTGTTGACCCCACATAACTTAGCTTCCTCTATAATCACCTAGGCAACGCCCAACCCCATGGCCTCTTAGCAGCTCTCTCTTGGCATTGGGCATTGTTACCCATTGCCTTCTTTTTGAGTATCTCATCTCTGGCTTCTAGGAAAAGGACTCCTCCTGTTCTTTTGTTGACTCACTTTTCCTATCTGCTGTGTTTTCCAGCATGCTCCCCACAGGGTCTTTATCTTACTCTCCTGCCTCCTGCCCTTTTCCCTCACACTCAGTGGTCTCTTCCTTTCCTCTGGCTTTAATCATCACTGCTTCACATCACTTCCCAATCTATACTGTCTACTTGGCCCCTCGTCTGAGCACTTGCCCCATATTCTTATTTACCTTCATAATACTTCCACATGGATGTCTTCCTAAGCATCGCAGAACCAGTATGATTAAAAACCAAACGTCACCTCTTTCCTCACACCTGTATCTCATCCTGACTTCTCAATAAAGGAAGAATCAGACACATGGAAACAAAATTCAGAAACTTCTAAGTTCTGGGCAGCAAAGAGCTGGAGTGGGAGACGGGAGCAATACTGAGGAATCTGTGTCAGCACCTCTACAGGGAACTTTGAAGAGCTTCTCTTCATTTATCTCTTCACTCACTTACGATTCATCCACTCACCCATTTTTCATTCATTTATTCATCCATCCATCCATCTGTCCCTCCCTTCCTTTCCTCATTCTTCTAAAAAGCATTAACTATGCCCCTTATTTTGTCAGGAATACAAACACACGTAAGGCTCATAATCTCAGACCTCAAGGGATTTCACAAGTGGAGACAAGAATTGCAGTAAACTTTTCAGATAATGATAGAAACATGCAAAATTTGGAACACGAAGTAAAATATGGCCAGTATCATTGAGGAGAGAGAAATTCAAGAAACCTTCAAAGACAGGAAGCACATCTTAAAAGATGACTTGGTGTTCATCATGTGCACAGGCCCAAAAGGCTGCAAGAACAAACACCGAGGTCTGAAACAGCCTTGTGTCCTGAACAGGTAGAGGCTGGAAGACACTGAGAGTTGGAATCGAAAATTAGACAAGGCCAGATGGTGAAGGTGCTTGTACTCACCGTGCAAAAGAGTTTGAGTTTTGTCTTGAAGTCCTTGAGGAGTTGCTGAACAGCTTGGGATGGCCAGTTGCCAACTGGGGAGGTACAGTTTTATCTTCTCCTTGGGCTCCTGCTACCATCACTCTGCCCAGTTCTAGCATTTACTGTTCTGGCTTTAATCTCTGCCCCAAGAGAGAACACAGCCTCCCCTCCTTGCCTTTCCTCCTCCCAACTCTTGGGACAGTTGGAATCATTTCCAGTTTTCAAATAGAGTTTTACTAAATGCTAAAGGGAAATGAAGGGAAATTGTTGGAGAAATGTCATCTGTAAAACAATAGTCAAGTTTCCTACGTACAGATGTATGAATCTACCATTCTGTTAGAAAGAGCTGAGATTTGCTTGGTTTCCAAACCTCTTCCTACTGTTCACACCACTCTTAACCACTGGTACTATTTCTTCTGCCGCCACCATGGCTACTATCCCCCCAAACAGCATTCTAGCAGCTAACATATAACAAACACATATTTTGTGCCAGTCGCCATGTTGGTCGCTTTGTTGATAATGTCTCGTTTAATCCCAATGACAGTAAATACATACAATCAATGAAATGTTTAGCAATGTTCCATTTTACAGATGAGGAAACTAAACTCAGATGGAAGTAAAGGAGGTCCTCCAAGGTCACAGCAAATGAGTGACAGAACAAACAGTCCATATGAGCGGGTATTAGCAGGCTCAAGGCAACCGGAACCATTCGAACAAAGGTGGCTGGCTCATTGTAGCTCACACTGAATACGTACTGGACGCAGTCCCACTCTTGTCCTCTCTGTTGCTGAGTGTCTCCTCTTCTTTCTAGCCCCTTTACCCAATAGAGCACTTTACTGGGATGGGAGACTAACCCTTCTCATCTCAAAGCACCTCCTCAGAGGTAAGATTCTTGTGATTCTCTTGAACAGAGCATTCTATGGTGAAGGATGGAGTGGGAGAAGTGTTGATCTGACATGTAGTCACTTGTATGTGGCCCAAGGCGAAACTAACAGATGAGATTCAGACGTGTTTTACTTCTTGTCATTCCTTTGGATTAAAGGCTTTAGGCGGAGAGGGAGATAGTGAAAAGACAACAGCATCTTTTTCTTGTGTAGTTTTGAGAGGATTCTTGATGCGTAGTCGAAGCTTTTGTTTTGTTTATTTCCAATAATTGAACCAAACAAATCGTCTTCAGATGTAAGACAAAATAATCGATCAGTTCTGGATTTAGTGTTCCAGAGGCCACGTGCTTATCTACAGAGCCTACTTTCAGGGGACTTGCCAAGTAGGTCTGGAGGGGGGCTGTCTCTTTCCTCAGCAAATGAGTCATCATCAACATTTACAAAGCATGTGCATGTTCTGGGCACCTCTTCAACCGTTTTATGTATCTCACACTAACCCTCCAGAATAGAATTATCATCCCCATTTTTTAGAGGAATACATTCAAGTTTTGATAGTTGGGTTACTTAATATCACAGAGATGAATTTGAAAACTAGGTGGGACTGACTTCCTTGCCTTGCTTAGCATCAGCAAGTTGGTATACAGAGTTACATGAATCTTCCTAGTTATTCAAGACTGAAGGCTGCTGTTCGCCATTAAAACGCCTGTATTTTCTTCTCCTTTTGTAAGTTATGTTAGGTCCCCGCCCAGGACCCCTGTAGGACCCCTCTATGCCCACTGTCTGTAGATTTAGACTCTGCCTGTATCTTTATATGTGATTTGGAATCTCCCAGCACTGACTTCAATCTTTTAACACCCCTTCCTCAATATTCTCTGCCTCTTATAAATCTTTTTAGTTTGATCTGAAATTAAAAATGTTGACTGCAGCCTCACACTCTGAACCCATGGAATCACACAGCTTCCCTTTCAATTCAAAGCCTAGCAAGAGCTTTCTACACTCTCCAGCAAGGACTCTTGTCTTGTGTTCCAGGCTACCCACTGTACCCAAACTGGAACCATTTCTTATCTTCCTGCCTTCTTCAACAGACACCCCTTACTGGCCCAGACAAAGAGAGTAATGAAATGGACAATGTGGCGATGTTAATGAGAAATCAGAAATCAAAAATTTTGAAGAAAAGGCCCAATGATTAGGAACTGTCAACAATTCTGTTCCAGAGGCAATGACTTCACCTGCAGGGATCATAGCCACTCACATTGGAAGACTCAAAAGTCTGCCTTCCCCGCTGTGTGTATAACTGTAATTATTTACTTGAACGTGGAAATGGAATCTTTTGAGAAGCCATTACCATGCAGAACAGACAGCTCTTCCTTCCTCAATTCAAACGGTGTGGTGTAGCCATTGCAAATTGGCCCAATTTCCTACTTCATCTCAATGTTCCAACCCTTCCTTGGCGCTCAAATGCAGAGCTCCTCAAGGAAGATGAAGTATCTGCCCACCTCTCTGCCAAGGGAGCAATTATTTATAGCCTGAAGAGTTTTCTGAAGCACAAGCAATAATAATGGCTTATATCATCATCACCACAATCATGGTATCGTCTTCTTTGGCACTTCACGGTGTGATCATAAAATGCTTCCACACCTAATTTATACTTTGATCCTTATTAAAACCATCCTGTGAGTTGAGCATTGCTGACCCCAATTTTTATATTCGGAAATAGGCTCAAAGAGGAAAAACTACAGATAACGGAACCAATCTGGCTCCAGGCTTTCTGACTTCCAGGCAAGGCTTATTCCGTCACATCGGGCTGTGTGGTCAGGGCTGGATGACATTTATGTGGACAAGCGATTTTAGCTTTGGCCCTTGCTATTTGTTTGGCCTTGGACAAGTTAATTGAGATTCCATTGTGTCACCTGTAAAATGGAGCTAAAATGCCTATTTGTCATACTTAGGTAAAAACTTTTAAAAATGCCTGTAGAGTACTCAGGCTCAGTACAATGCTTGAGTAGGTGCTCAATAAATGCGAATTGTATCACTATTCAGAAATATAAAAATCTCTGTGGTGCCTGGGTGACTCAGTCGGTTAAGCAATCCGACTCTTGATTTCTGCTCAGGTCATGATCTCATGGTTCGTGAGTTTGAACCCCACATGGGGCTCTGCACTGATGGTGCAGAGCCTGCTTGGGATTCTCTCTCTCTCTTGCTCTCTCTCTTTGCCCTTCCCCCCACTTGTGTTTTCTCTCTCTCTCTCTCTCTCCGTCTCAAAATAAATAAGAATAAACTTAAAAAAAGAAATATAAAAATCTCTGAACATCAAAAATTATTAAATAACTTATTTCTCTGCAAAACCCAACCTAAATGGACCTGAAATTACTTTTTTACTTCTGTTTTTGTCTTTTAAAAAGTGTTCTTATTTCTGGTTTCTCTAATATAGTGGGAATATTTGTGTATTTTGCTGCAGAAATATTACTGTTTTTGCTGCTACAGACTCCCTGGGTTTATTCCATAGTATTCAGTCTACATACCGTAGCACCTTTCTAAAATTCAACACATTATGTATTCTGAAACACAACTGTCCATGAGGGTATTGGCAAATGACCGTGGGTCGGCACGTCCACCCTGGTGGCACTAGCATTAGTGAAGGCTACTAGAATTTCTGTTATGCCTGATCCCTTCAGGATTTGTTATTTGTGCCTACTAGGGGTGGATTGGCTTGCCAGTCAAATGTGGAGCTCTGAAGGCCTGGAGCCGGAATGAAAATCTCCCAAAGGGTTAGCCACAGGGATGGTTGAATGGAAGTGGGTTGGACAGAGGTAAGGCTCAAATGTCTGAGAAAGCCAGCAAGAACTCTTGAGTGCAGGGACCAGAAGAAGGACTTGTACCAGTGTTGGCTTTCCAAGAAGCGGACACCAGGACGAAAGTAAATATGCAAGAAATTGATTGGAGGAAATACTCGTCTAGGGTAAGGGATGGAGAGCACAAGTGCATGGGGAGGCAGGGGGCTGGTCTTCAGATGGCTATGCTGGTCTGACACTTGTAAAGGAAAAAGAGCAGAAAGGAAGGGTAGAGAGGAAGACCTCAGGTGGCAGCCCAGCACGGAGAAGGTCTCAGCCAGGCTGATGGGGAGCCCTGAGCACAAGTTTGTTAGGAAAGAACTGCACTGGGAAGGAACAGTCCAGCACTATTGCCCTCCCTGTAGAGACTGTGGCCTTGGCACCAACAGTATAGAGGATCCAAAGGTGCAGCAGCTGGAGGTCGTCAGACACACTTCTCACTGCAGATCTCTTGAAGGCTCATCAATATGGCGGCCACAAAAGCCAAACTTTGTCAGAGGAGGCATTCTGAGCCTGGCAGAAATGCATCAAAACCTGAGCAAATTAGAAACAAATAAAGTGAATTGGGACTATTATTATAGTAGTACCAAAACTATCGGACAATTGCTGAAGACCACAGGGGATGTACATTCACAGCTCACCTCTCTGGCTAGTGGGTTTGTGCCTGGGCCCAGCTGGCTTATGTGCAGGGCAGAGTTTCCGATGCCTCCAGCACAAGCCCTGAGCACAGAAGACCCCCTGTAGGCACAGTCCCTGGTCAAGTACAGAGGCTGGAGATTGTTGCTTCCCGGGTCCGAAAGCTCCACGCAAGATAGAAGACAGTCTTTATCCCTTTCTCTCCTTTGGCCTTCTCTACCATACAGTGACTTCACCAGCATGCTCATGGAAGAATTTAAGCCGAATATGTTGGAGCTGGTCTTTTTGTAGGGCAAGGAGACTTGCTGGAGTTGGCAGACAATACAATTCAAGGGACCGGAAATCTGAGTCAATAGGTGTTTTCTTCAAAGATCAATACCAATATATTTAGTGCTCTTGAACTTTATTAAATATGCATTGGTTCCTTTTATTCTCAGCTTAAAATCATTCTAAATGTGTTCTGCATGCAAACGAGTATTTAGAGCTGATGAGCAAGTGTAGAGTCAGACCGAATCGAGGCCCCGTCTCCAAGCACGCGGGGTGTGCCCTCGCTCCGCTTCAAGAGTCGATGAGCTGTACTGAGCTGACTTTATATGGCTCTCGGCACACCTCCTGGTGAAATACTCTCCTGTTGACCAGGTGATCACATGCCTTCCTGATGCTAATGGAAATTGAGAATGTGCATTGAGCACATTGGTATTCTGTAAGTATTTGGACACAGTCATTTTGAAAGTAAGACTTTAAGAAATGCATCCCGCACTTCTACAAGCCCCACATGACCCTCTTTACAGCCCAAGTCTGGTTCTCAGCTCACCTTTCAAAAGAATAGCTCACGTCTAGTTGAGCTAAAGAAGAAATACGTGACTTTTCAGTTACAGAAGTTTGGGTAAGTAATAAATGTATCTAAAAACTAAAGAGGATATAGCTCATAATCTTTGAGATCTTTTTTAAGGCAGAATTTCTAAGAGACTTCTAAGTAAAAATTTAGAAGGCAATTATGCAGGTGTTAAAAAAAAATACCAAGTCCAAGTTGTTCAGTCCCTGCCAGGCTTCCATCAGTGGGTTTGCAGAAGTTTCTGCTCTGACACACAGATGTAACTATTTGAGTTTTAACTGGAATGATTCTTTTTTCTTTTCTGGTATACAGTATATAACAGCTTCTGTCCCTTGAAGGAAAGGGAGATGTATGCTCATCAATCTCTAGATTTCATGATAGGGCATGAAATTTGGAGTCATGGACTTGTGGTCAAATTCTGTCTACCCCACCTCACAGGTGCAATAAATATGGGCATCACATGGCTGATATGAAGCCTAATGTGTCCTTTGATACAAAATGCTTATTAAAGGAACATGATGTGAAAAAATGGCAGTTCCCTCCATTACCCAAGGACTAAAATCAGCATGGATTTTGTCATCTCTGTGATTCTTCTTATTTTAGAAGGATGAATGTATTGGGATCTATGAAGTCAGGGGAGACACAGGTATAACCAAGTAGAAGAGAATGATGTCCCTAATCGCAGAGAATTATCTACTCAAAGATGAAAATCTTCACCACTCTTTAAGCACAGCCTACACTCAGGGGAAGGCGAATTAAACACCACCTCTTGAGGGAAAGTTTGGAAAGAAGGTATACCAAAGAAGGTATAGACATAAATCTTTAAAATCACCACAAGCACTGAAAAGAAGACTTCAATTTAAAAAACAGGAAGCCTGTTTTTTAGGGCACCTGGGTGGGGCAATCGGTTGGGCATCCGACTTCAGCTCAGGTCACGATCTCGCGGTCCGTGGGTTCGAGCCCCGCGTCGGGCTCTGGGCTGATGGCTCAGAGCCTGGAGCCTGCTTCCGATTCTGTGTCTCCTTCTCTCTCTGCCCCTCCCCCCTTCATGCTCTGTCTCTCTCTGTCTCAAAAATAAATAAACTTTAAAAAAAAATTAAAAAAAAAATTAAAAAACAGGAAGCCTCTTGGTGGTCATGCTATGAAAGATCTTGAATGGAAAAGAGACAATAAAATCAGAAGAGACTCTTATTTTACGCATTCCAATTAAGAAATTGGTGGGATCTCAAACTGCCTAGATGAGCCTAGGGTTCACAGAACACATTTCCTTGTCTTTCTAGGCACAGAGCTATCAGCTACATTTCTCAATTTCCTTAAAGGTATCTGGGGCTCTGAGACTGAATTCTGGCCAGTGAAATGTGGGCCTACCCTTTCTGAACTTGTCCCATCAATTCCCTCCACACCCTCTATTTTCTGTATTGAATGGAGATACTAACTGGAAATGACTCAAGGGCGGAGCCTTAAGAAAAAGGAGCATGTGTCCATCTGATTTAAATTAACATGAGCAAAGATAAGCTTCCTCCTCTTCTTTTCTTTTTTTTTTTTTTAAACCATCGGGACTTAGAAGGATGTTTGTTATAGCAGCTAGCATAATGTATTCTAATTTACTGTCTTTAAAATGATTCAAAATTAGTAGGTAAAATAATGTTAAGTCTACAAGATCTTCTGAATATGAATCAATACAATTGTATTCACTGAAGGGAGTTTGAAGAAAATCAAGAGCAAACTTGTGAAATGGTTATTTAAAACATCTGCCGTTCCCCATGACTGACAAATTGCTAGTGTTCTTTGCTCTGGTTCTTTGAATGTACTCTGGGAAAAGTATGAACACATTTTGCTTCCATACTGATTGTGATAAGGAATCCATTATAGAACCCGGATGGATGGCAGTGAGGATTAACTGAGGTAATCCATGTAAAGCACATAGAAACAACACATACTAACTGCTCGGTGAAGGCTACCCGTTCTTACTATTATCATTGCTAGAATTTTTGTTGTTTGGGGGAGACACATTAACGCTTGGCTGGTTTCCAATTGTTTCTCCTTGAGGAGAGGTAAAGAAGGTTGTGGATAAGACGGAAGAAAAGATGGTAATTAATTGAAGAGTCCAAGGGCCACAAGCATCCGAAGGCTTGACAGAGGCCGGAGGATTCACCTCCAAGATGACTCCTTCACATGGCTGTTGGCAACAGGTTTCAGTTTCTCACTGTCGGCCTCTGTGTCTTGCCACGTGGGCCTCTCTACAGAGTTTGCCTGAACATCATGGCGTCATAGCAACTGGTTGTAAGAGGAAGTGTAAGCAAGCAGAAAACCGCAGTGCCTTTGATGACTTAATTTATGAAGTGGCATAGCATCACTTCTGCACGAAAGGCGGGACACTAAGTCTATATACACTCAAGGGAAGGGAAACTAAGCTCTACCTCTTGGAAGGAAAGATATTGAAGATAATACCATCATGGTGTCCCACCCTATACCACCATGGCGTGTGATACATAATTCATAAATAGAAATCAACACATTGTAACTTTCCTAACAAAATACTTAAAAAAATTTTTTTAATGTTTTATATAGTTTTGAGAGGGAGAGAGACAGAGCACAAACAAAGGAGGGGCAGAGAGAGGGGGAGACATAGAATCCAAAGCAGGCTCCACGCTGCGAGCTGTCAGCACATGGGGCTCAAACCCACACACAAACTGTGAGATCATGACCTGAGCCAAAGTCAGATGCTTAACCGACTGAGCCACCCAGGTGCCCCCTTAACAAAATACTTTAAAAATGTAATGGACTTCAAAAGAAATTGAAAAATGTACAAAGGATATGAGCACTCAATTCATCAATTAAAGGAAACCTAGAGGGTTAATAAGCAAATAAAAAATGCTTAAACTTGCTAATAATTAGGGAAATTCAAATTAGACGTGATACTCATTCATACCCGTTCAGATTAAAGTTCCACAATATCAAGTGAACACCACGATGTGGGACATAGGAAGCTCTTAAACATAGCTTGTGGGGGTATATCACCTTCAAAACTATTTGAAGCTAGGGGCACCTGGGTGGCTCAGTTGGTTAAGCCTCTGACTTCAGCTCAGGTCATGATCTCACAGTTCGTGGGTCCGAGCCCCACATCGGGCTCTGTGCTGACAGCCAGAGACTGGAGCCTGCTTTGGATTCTGTGTCTCTGTCTGCCCCTCCTTGCTCTCACGCTCACATGCCCTCTCTCTCTCTCTCTCTTTCTTTCAAACATAAATAAACATTAAAAAAAAAACTTCAAAAAAAACCTATTTGATGCTCTCTGGTAAGTGTGATGGCAAATTACCCAAAAGCCCTTCATTTCCACTCCCAGAGGAACTCCCTTGTGTACAAGATCTGAACAAGAATGTCACAGTCTTAAATAGGAAATAAAGAAAAAGCAAAAGCACACCCTAAACGTACGTTTCCAGAAGAATGGGTAAATAAATTGTGAACTGCTCACTCAACATAATGAATGAACTAGAATTATACTTATCAATATGGATGAATTCTCACAAATATATTGAGCGACAAAAACAGGCTGCAGAATACATTTATGTAAAGTTTAAAAACATACAAAACAATTCCATGTGTTGTTTCAGAATACATACCTATGTGGAAAAAGTCAAGAATGCCTAGGAATGATGCACACCAAATACAGATAACGGTTTCTTCGAGAAGGGATGAGAAGCAGGTGGTAGGGAGACATGTATCGGGTTTCAACCTTATTAGTAATGTTTTACTTCTTAAATGAAGTGGTGGTCACAGGGGCAATTGTTTTATTATTGTTTATGCCCTTTTATTTATTTTTTAAAGTTTATTCATTTATTTTGAGAGAGAGGGAGTATGCATGTGAGCAGGGGGAGGGCAGAGAGAGAGAGGGAGAGAGAGAACCCTAAGCGGGCTTCAGGGCCTCAGCGTGGAGCCCGATGCGGTGCTCAGTCTCACGAGCCATGAGATCATGACCTGAGCCAAAATCAAGAGTCAGACACTCAACCAGCTGAGCCACCCTGGCACTCCTATGCCTTTTTAAATATAGCCTCATAATTTAAAAAAGTTTAAAGAAAATGTAATGGAAGAGAAGGGAATGGAATGGAAGGGAAGAAGCTAACGTACCTAAGACTTTGAAATAATCTCCGAACCGAGGAGTGATACCTTTAACTACACCTTCGGGCATGGTAAGTGACATATAAATGAAATGTACAGATTCACAAAATTGAGGAATATATCCCTATATTCCAAAGAGCCGATGTCTTTAATCCAGAGTCCCTTATTAAAAGTCATATGACCAATAACCCGGAACACTAAAATAACAGGCTAAAGTCATGAACTGACGATCAACAGAAATAGAAATAGTGTTTAAATATAGAAGAAACGCAAGTAGAAACCATGAAATACTATGTTCGCCAAAGAGGAAAAGGTTGGTGAGGACGTGAAGGGGTCCCTCTCCTGTGTTGTTGCCCGAGTTGTATGGGAGCGTGTGCTGTCATATTGTTTACAGAGGGGCATCTGTGATGATCTATCAAAACGTGAAGAGCCCGCATCCCTTGACCTAGAAATCCCACCTCTATGAATTGTTCCTGGTGATACACTTGCACATACGGGGAATGATTTATTACATTGTTTGTAATTGCAAAAACAATGGGAGAAAATTAAATGTCCCTTGGTAGGGGCTGGCTAAAATAAAATAGGATATACATCCTTTGAATCGAAAGCTAGGTAGTGGTTTTAAAGTGGGGTCATCTCCATGCGTACATGAAAGAGAGAGCTGCAAGATAAATTGTAGAGCAAAGAGGGATGTGTGGGATTGTGTGCATGCTACCATTTGCAGAGGGAAGAGAGGATAGAGTACACGTATGCTTCCTTATACACGGAAAATTCCCAGAAGGAGAAGGATGGAACCCATAACCGTGACTGCTTTCCAGTCACTCCCATGCAGTAGTAGGAGACGCTGGAATTATGTAAACAAACAAACAAACAAAAATGAACTCTTAAAGCTAAAAAGCTAAAAATCCTGATTGAATTCAGTACCGAGGTATACGTTTCAGAGTCTGCCGTGCTAGCCATCGGAAAAGGGACGAATGTTGCGGATGTGCGATCCTGGTGTTAATTGCTTTCTTGCTAACCTCTAAACACTTCTCCGGAAAGGTCCTGCTACACAGCCAGTCGGGGGGGGGGGGGGGATGTGGCTTGTTATTCACACAGCCCCACAAATCCGATCGGCATCCTAGAACTGCTTACCTCGTGCTTCCTGAGTCATTCCTAATGAGAGATAATGATAGCGAGGTGGGTAGGTCTCAGGTGGGGGTCGGGAAAGGACACCAAGAGAGGCCAGGTCAATTTTGATTCATTGCACATTAAACTTTTCACTTTTCCTTCCTTTGCACATTTATAGCCATTAGTGAGGAATCTGGGAACACTGTAAGCACAGGCCAGTGGGCAAAACGGGTTTTAGGTCCTTTGCATCGGCAGCTCGAAAATGGAAATTTAGACGGAGAGAAACAGTGTGTACCCTCAAGGAGGTGCCGTGGAACAGGTGCCCCTGCTCTCGGGGACAGAGGGGGGACATACTCAGAGAGCGGCAGAACGGGGGGCTTTCGGGAGGGGGCAGGGTATGGGAAGACAGAGCAGTCCTTACCAAAATATGTAGAAACAGAATTTGTCCATATGTTGACTGCATGCTGGGGGAAGTGTAAAGCAAACAGAGCTGGGTGAGGTTCATCAGCAAATGTCTCGTGGCTCCGGAAACACAAGGAAGACCATGTGATTTATTTCATAGTCACTAGAAACGTTAAACACGGCACTTCTGTGGAGCACATTCTAGGTCTGAGGGATACATCAGAGAACCAGATAAAGTCTTGACCCTCGTGCGGGTTACAGTGTAGCATCCAGGGCAGTGGGGTGAATATGGAGAAAACAGATGACACACAAATAAGAATACAAACCTACGAGACAATGACAGGTAATGATCAACCTAAGAGTCAATTTTCCTGGAAAAGGGAAGAGAAAAGACAAGCGAAGCATGAGGGGAGGGGTTATTTTCGATAAAAGATCCGGGAAGCCTCTCCGATGAAGCAACATTTGATTAGCGACCTGAGGAAAGTTAAGGAGTAAGCCACGAAAATATACGAGGGAAGTGATAGTGCAAAGTCCCTGAGGCTGAAACATGACATTTACCGCACAGGTAAAGGAAAAGTGTGCAGAAAATAATGATAAGCAAACAGCTGGAACACAAAAATGTATACTCCCTATGATCATGCGTACGTAGAGCTATGTATCAAAGAAGACGAATGAAAATATAAATCCTTGTAATGTTTCAGGAAAGTAGTAAAGATTCGTGTTTCTCAAGGGCAGGCAGTGTCTCCTAATTCCGTGTCTGATCCCACCATGCTTGCTATATGTAGGATCCTGAACAACATCTGAGGACCGAATAAACACATCACTACAATTCTTTTGAAAACGTTTTCTTTATCATTTAAACAAATAAAAAAAGATGGCCGCCTATGAAAAATTTAAACTTGTGATGGCGCGTTGCCTGGGGGAGCTTCCCAGAAAGCTAGGACTCCGGCTCGGGGCCGGCCCAAGATGGAATTGGGAAAACACAGCCACGTTTTACTGACTGCCTAATGCCTGCTACACAATTGTCCCTGCATCGTCACGGGCAAATCTGAGAACGGCCCAAGGAGGAAGGTACAGTTAGTTCAATACCATAGTCTAGGACATTGAGGCTCAGGGAGATTCCGTTTGTAGCCCACGGACCCAAAAAGCCAGCAGATGATAGAGCTGAACAACAGATCTCGGAGTCCAAGTTCAGACCTCGACAACCACAGCCTGGGGAGGTCTACTCTAGGGCTCTTCCTTCATGCCAACTGTGTTTTTGGTCTTTGTTTTTCGTTGTTTTTTTTTTTTTTCTTTCTCTTTTTGGAATTGGAGTAGAGTTGACACACAATTCGTTTCAGATGTACAACATAGTGATCCGACAAGCCTATATGTTATGCTCTGCTCGCCACAGTGTCGCCACCATCTGTCACCACACAAAGCTCTTACGATACCATTGACTGTATTCCCTGTGCCGTGCCTTTCGTCCCCGTGACGTATGCATTCCATTACCGGAAGCCTGGATTGCCCTCTCCCATTACCCCATTCTGCCCATCCCCCCCCCCACCCTCTCCCCTCTGGCAAGTGTGTCTGTTCTCTGTACTTATGGTCCGTTTCTGGTTTGTTGGCTTGTTCACTTGCTTTGTTTTTTAGATTCCACACAGAAGTGAAATACATTCGTCTTTCTCTGACTTCTGTTGCTTGGCATAACACCCTTTGGGTTCATCCATGTTGTCACGAAGGGCACGATCTCATTCTTCTTTATGACTGAATAATATTCCATTGTGTGTGTATCACACCTGATTTACCCGTTCATCTATCGATGGACACTTGGGCTTGCTTCCCCATCTTGGCTATTGTAAATCATGCTGCAATAAACATAGGGCTGTATGGATCTTTTCAAATTCGTATTTTTGGGTTTTTTTTTTTCCTGGGTAAATACCCAGTACTGGAATTACTGATCACATGGTCATTCTATTTGCAATTTTGAGAAAATTCCATACCGTTTTCCACAGTGGCTGCACCAATTTACATTCCCGCCACTGGCGCACGAAGGTTCCTTTTCGTCCACGTCCTGGCCACACTTGTTATCTCTTGCCCTGACAGTTTTTGAGTACGAATTCCTGCTCCCTGCTATTCTCGGTGGTCCTGCATTTTCCCAGATCCTCCCAGTGTGGCACCTCATGGGAGCCGTTCCCCCTGTCGTCCCCATCTCTGATCTTAGTGTCAGGAGAACTGGATCCGAAGCTCAAGTTTCCCCTCTTGCTCATAATGTGACCCTTGCCAGTTCATTTTACCTTTCTGAGTCTCACTTTTGTCATTTTTTGACGGAGACAACTGTGTGTTGGAATTATGGTGCAGAGTCAATGAAATCACGCAATCAAAGCCTTTGGACCAATGTCTGATGTATATGGCAGATACTCAATAAATCCTGGGTGAATCTATTTGTGGCCGGCTCGTGTCTGGGTCCTGCTAATGATCGACTAACCTGATAAATGAATCCCGGATTAGTTACCAATGGTGATAATAGCATAAAATATTGTGCCTCCCCCATAACACTGACGATTGAACATAACTCAAATTAATTGCTGATGGTGGGAGGGCCCATCACAGCTGCCAGGGAAGACCTCATCGACATCCCTTACCTTGGTGGTCACCAGGAAGGCAGCCCATTTGTCCAAAATTCATTATGCCGTGACTTAGGCTCAGAGGAAATCTAACATGTAGGTTAACTGTCATAAATTGCATGAAAACTCCTGCTAAGAAGAGACCAGTCTGCATCTGTAGCTCCCAAACTAAAGGTTCAGAAAAAAATGAAGCTCTTCAGAACATTCTAGAAATGAGTCAGTCTGAAATCTAGAATTTGCCTTTTTATGCAACAATTTTATTTTCTTTTTTAAAAAATTTTTAATGCGTATTTATTTTTGAGAGACAGAGAGAGACAGAATGTGAGCAGGGGAGGGGCAGAGAGACAGGGAGACACAGAATCCGAAGCAGGCTCCAGGCTCCGAGCTGCCAGCACAGAACCCAGGGGCGGGGCTTGAACCCAGGAGCCGGAGATCATGACCTGAGCTGAAGTCAGCCGCCCAACGGGCTGAGCCACCCAGGCGCAGCTAACAATTTTATTTCAATTTTATTTTCTTAATCATCGTGACTGAGAGCAGAAGACGGGCGTCAATAGAGAGCCCGAAAGGTGGGTTTCCCGGGGCCTAAAACAACAGAGATTTCTTGTCTCCCAGTTCTGGACGCTAGAAATCTGAAATCAAGGTGCCAGCAGGACAGTACTCCCTCTGAAACTTCTAGAGAAGGGTCCTTCTTTCCTTGCCCCTCCTCGCTCCTGGTGTTTGTCAACAACCCTTGGCTTGCAGGTGCTTCTTTCCAGTCTCTGCTGCCTTTGCCACATGGCATTCTCCTCCCCAGGTATCTCTTCTCTTTGCAAGAACATTGGTCATATTGGACAAAGGGGCCACTCCACTCCAGCGTGAATTCATCTTAACTAATTACATTTGCAACAGCCCTATTGCCAAATAAGGTCACATTCTGAAGTATCAAGGGTTAGGAGGACTTCAACACTTGTTTTTTAGGGGGACACGACTCAACCATAACAGTAGGTAACTAGCCTTCCTCAGGGCCTAGAGGGATGCAGGCAAGTGACTTTAGATTTTAGTTGTGGCAGAGGGACAGTGCCTCATATTCTAGAGCCTGGGATGGCATTAGAGGGCTAGAAGTCGTCTCTCTTCTTCTTTTCATCATGTGAAGCTTGTCTTTGTAGGTGCCACACTTTCCGGATCAAAGTGACCCTTCTGTTTCCATTTCAATAGCCACATTTTTTATTTTAATCTCATGTGTGAGAAAAACATATGAAGTGTGCTTAGCACTGATTATCCTATTTTTTTTTTAAGTTTATTTATTGTGAGAGAGAGAGAGAGAGAGAGCGAGCACATGTCAGCACGCACATGAGCAGGGGAGGAGCAGAGAGAGAGAGGGAGAGAGAGAGAATCCCAGGTAGGCTCTTCACCATCAGTCCAGAGCCCGACACAGTGCTCAAACCCACGAACCGCGAGATCATGACCTTAGCCAAAGTCAGAGGCTTAACTGACTGAGCCACCCAGGCACCCCTGTCCTACTTTTATGAAATTGAACCATATAAAGTTTCCATCTTCACAGATGAAAAATGGTCAAGTTGGCAATTTCACATGGTTTGGCCTCTGCGTACCATTAGACGTTATCATGGATGAGCCCTACTTGGTCCTAATTATTTAGGCTGAACTTCACATTTTAGACTGGACCCAATCCTGCCCTTATATCCTCCTGGAGCACCACTGAGAACTTATGCCTCCTACCTTACCTTGCCTGGCAAGCCCATAAAAGGCACACAGTCAGGAAAGAAGCAAGGGTTTGGAGATTCAAAAAGATCTGGATTCAAATTACTCCCAAGGTTTAATGTTATAGGGGCAATTATTTAAGGTTTTTTGTGTCTTAGAATCCTTCAAATGAAGGATGCGCAATGGGGACAAACCCTTGTAGAATCATTGTGAGGATTAAACATACATTATATACACATATATATAATGTATACGTACCCAGGATTTATTGAGTATCTGCTGTATACATCAGACATTGGTCCAAAGACTTTGGTTGCATGATTTCATTGACTCTGCACCATAATTCCAACACACAGTTGCCTCCGTCAAAAAAAATTGACAAAAGTGAGACTCAGGTGAAATGAACTTGCGAGAACCACACCATGAGCAAGAGGGGAAGCATGGGCTTTGGATTCAGCTCTCTTGACACTAAGATCAGAGATGGGGACAACAGAAGGAATATATATATATATATTATATATATTAATATATTAATTATATTATATATTATTATATACACTATATTTATATATTATATATTAATATATTATATATTAATATATTATATATAATATATTAATATATAATAATTTTATATATTATATATTATATATTATATTGTTTATATATGTTATTATATTACATATATCATATTATAATATATATTATATATATAACTTACCAATATGTATTATATCATATGTATATTATATGTACATATATATTATATATATAACCAACATGCAGTAGGTGTTCAACAAATTTTGATTCCCATTACCCCTGACTTCCATGATTTCTATTATAGCCCTTAATGACCAATCCCAGGAACTGCTCAGAGACAAAATGAAGGAATTGGAATATCTATAGACCTAATAAAAGCAACTAAGATTAAATAATAATGGGACAAATAAATAGACTACTTTGCATCCAACCTGTTCTCTTGGATCCTACAACAGATGCCAGGCTCAAGGAATATATCGTGAAACTCGGTTTCTGAAAGACTATATCGTATGTCATCTTTTCTCATCTCACAATAACTAAACTCCATTTGAATTGCATACATGACACGCCTGTGTTTATACTGAAGGTCATTGTCTAATATACTTGCTCTGAACATTTTTTTTCGTGGGGGACACACGTGACATTAACATAAATTACCATATACAGCACACTCTCTGGGTGCTCTTCAGACATTCCCTAATTCCCTGTAGCCACTCCTTTCTCTCCCACTCAAGAAAACATCCTGGAGGGGGGCCTGGGTGGCTCAGTCGTTTAAGCGTCCGACTTCGGTTCAGATCATGATCTCACGGTTCGTGGGTTCGAAGCCCACGTCAGGCTCTGCGCCAACAGCTCAGAGCCCGGAGGCTGCTTCGGATTCTGTGTCTCCCTCTCTCCCTGCTCCTCCCCCACTCCTGCTCTGTCTCTCAATCTCTCTCTCTTTCAAAAATAAACATTTAAAAAAAACATACAAACATACTAGAAAGGAGATGATGAATGAGGGTGACGTTACAGAACCAACCTCCCTAATTTTTGCCCAATGAAATTGCGTGCAAATCTGAGCCATGTAGCCACAAATGCTATGCTCGTAACCCACCTCTGTGAAACCTCTGTGCAGTACGATAGTGAGGCTGAGAATCAGTCTTCAGAGAGGTGTTGTTATCATGGCCATTCAGAATGGTTACAATACTCCAGAGTCGCTAGACAATTCATATCCAGGGAGACGATTGCAGCCTCCTACATCTTATTTCCATGCTTCTAGGTGCTGTGACCCTGAGTGAATGCACAAAGTCTGGATAATTTTCCGTGCACGCTGAACAAATGGATCTCTTTCAATGACAGTGTGTTGGCACAAATGGTACTCTTGCCTCCAACATCACAGAGGCAAAGCAATGTGGTATAAATCAAACCCCCCAGGCTTCTTGTTTTCTAGCATATTCTATACGCGCAATATTGTACCTATATGATCAATGCAATCTAACCACACTCTCTCACATCTTTAGGTTCTTAAGTATTCTATTCAGCTAATCTACTCTCCCCTTTGGTCAAAGCCATTTATTACCAATTGTAAGTAATGTGACTATGGGGGATGCTACCTGGGGCCACTGGAAGTCTGCCATGGTTTACATCCCTTGGAACAGACTCAGACATTGTAAGTTTAAAAAAAAAAACAACAAAAAAAACCTTTTAAGCCAAACCCAAACCTTTTATAATTGAAGTTATAATAAATCACACCTCCTAAATCTTCCTGGAGGGAGGACACTGGAAAGGTCTCCTCTCTCTCTCTGCCAAATTGCTCCCTAATAAGGGAGAGAGATCAAGAAAAAGAACAAGAGATCAAGAAAAGGGCCTCAGCCACGTTCAGGGCTCAGATAGGGAGTCTAAGATTTGGTCAGTTCTGAAAACATGGAGGTCAGGCACAGGGGTAGATGGAAGAAAAGGGAAAAGCAAATTGAAGCACATTATTTCTCAGCTTTCACAGTCAATGGCTTCGTATCACCTCTAACATAATGTCCACACACTAGAGCATGAGGTATATGGGGCCCTCCAGGATCTGCCTACACCTGACATGTCCCTCTACCATAGCACTCAACTCTCTACCTTGCCTTCCCTATTAGACTGTGAGGCCCCTGAGGGTAGAGATCATAACTTAGTAAATTTAATCTTTAGTACCTATTAGAAGCCCAGTGAATGCTTCGGCAATTCTAAATAAATGAGCAAATTGACCCTGCACTAACACTGTCCACGAGCCAAGAGGGCAAAGTCAAGAGAAGTGAACTTTAGTTTTGGGATGATCTGAAGCACTCATGGGCACACCCTTCCCTTCTGGGGGGGACTATAGGCCATGGCAGGGAAGGCCAGTCTGCAACAGTGACCATGAAAGAAAGGAGTTTCAGTTTTTTTCCTCCACAAATCAGAAATCAGAAGCTATGATCCCTTCTAAAGTGCTCTCCTTGGGAGGCTCTGTGTAGATGCCAAAAACAGCTGCATTTGCTCAACGGGTCTTTTGCAGAATTGTGGTCAGAATCAGTTTATATGCCATAAGCGAAAACCAGTCTAATTTCTTTACAGGCACATTATTTCCAAAACAACATTTCCTTGGCTTGATTGCCCCCATCGTCATTGGACATAACTTCGGGGCAAGTTTTAGTAGCTTCCAACAACAAATCCTCCCTCTGAGGATGAAAATGTGCCACGTTTGAAGATACTTGCGAGAGAGTGCCAATAGAGTCCACACATAACTCTAAAGAAGAGTTCCAAACATGCTTTGAGCACATTTTATTTTATTTTATTTGTTTGTTTGTTTATTTATTTATTTATTTATTTAAAGTTCAAGTTAGTTAACGTATAGTGTAGTATCAGTTCCCGGAGTAGAATTTCACGATTCATCACTTACATACAACAGCCAGCGTCGAGCACTTTTGCATTATGTTGGAAATAAGCGTCAATCAATCAAAGAGGGGACTCTGAAGGCAGTGGGAGTGCTTTAGGATTATGTATTCTAATGCACTACGGAACACTCACCAGCACTTAGTGTTTACTGTAACCATGCAGCTGTGTCCGTGTGTGTGCACGCGTGTGTGTGTGTGTGTGTGTGTGTGTGTGTGTATTCTCATTGAATCGTCCCAATGACTGTATGAAAGTAACAGCAAGAATAATAGCTTTCATTGAATGCTTCCTACGGGTCAGGTGCTGTGCTAAGGGTGATTTCATTTTCACTCCCATTTTACAGACAAGAAAATTGAGGCGTAGAGAGAAGTTAAGTAACTTGCTAATGGCCACAGAGCCAGTAAAAGAAGAGATTCGTGTACAGATTTGTCTGACTTGTTCTTCATCACTCTGATATATGCTGTTAGAAGCGGTGCTCTTGGGGCGCCTGGGTGGCACAGTCGGTTAAGCGTCCGACTTCAGCCAGGTCACGATATTGCGGTCCATGAGTTCGAGCCCCGCGTCAGGCTCTGGGCCGATGGCTCAGAGCCTGGAGCCTGTTTCCGATTCTGTGTCTCCCTCTCTCTCTGCCCCTCCCCCGTTCATGCTCTGTCTCTCACTGTCCCAAAAATAAATAAAACGTTGAAAAAAAAAAGTTTAAAAAAAAAAAAAAGAAGCGGTGCTCTTAACCACTATGATATGATCCCAGCATTTTTATTAAAGTATCAGTGATAAATGTAATATATATCATATGTCAGTGTGTGTGTGTGTGTGTGTGTGTGTGTATAGGATATAGATAAATATCCATCCTAACTCATATTCCTTTTTAATCAAAACATTGCCTAGTTCAGGGCTCAATAAATACTCGCTGAGTTTATAGACCTATGTCAGTGACAGTGGTCCAACCAAGGCCAAGAACAAGGACAAATAAGAACAAAAGGCCAAAAGGATACAAGACAGTTCAGTTCATCTAATCTCCCGAAGAAAGCCATGCTCATAGGACAGAGCGGTGGGAGTCAGAGAAAGTGCCTGGAGGGCCTCACGCAGCTGTAGCATGTGGCTTTGCCATTTGTCGTCTACTTCCGTCCAAGTGAGCCCCTGCAGGGTCCTGGGCCTCAGTCACTCCACCCATGCCTCAGAAATGGGTACGTTCACCTCTCCTCTCCAGCCTTCCCCTATGAATATTTATAAAGGGCTCTAGAATCCTGGTATCCCATAAAAATGCAAAGTACAATTATTATTAATGATACAGTTAGCAAGAAGGACATTTGTTATTTCTACTCAATTGGTTTCCCCCGGGAGCAGAAACAGCTTTTTTTTTTTTTTTGACATAGTATTAATATGCCGGCTTTGCAACCTTGATCATCTGTCATTTTCTTTTTGAGAAAGTTGTGCCACTGCTTCAGGCAGCACCCTTTGCAATATGGGCGCCATCCGAGCGCAAGTTGCTTCATGGTTTAGATGAGACTATGGATCTTTATTTGATTTCTGGTATCAGGAAACAATTTATTAGGATCAAGGCAGTTAGGCTACAAGACTTCCTTTCTTGCCTGGGTAGTCACTAGTTGAGCAGGCAGCCCTAGCTCATAAATCTAGTTTTATTTCCCCCATCTATTCACCTGGAAGTAAGTGATTTTTTTAAGGCAGAGAGGAGAACACATTTCCTTATGTAAGCACGTTTCTGCCAGCTCCTAATCACCATTGTGTCTTAGACAGGCTAGGGAGCAGCCGAAAGCAGGGAGCCATTTCCACTTCCGGGCACCACACTTGTATTTTCAGAGTTTACAGAAAAATACTGCAACCGATTTGGGATTTCCCTGTAACGATCCACTTCCTCTAAATAAATCAGAATTGATCCGAACGTGGATTTCAGAGACAAAAGGGCTCTCTGCAAATATCTCTTTTCCTATGCCCTTCAGAAACTACCTTGGCTTTCTTTCTGCCCCCATCCCCCTCTCCCGCCCTCCCTCAAGCCCCCCACCCCGCCTTCCCCTCCTTCTTAAGAAGACTTTCCCAGGTCCCTCTTGGCTGTGGTTGAACGACATTGGCTCCTGTCCATGCTTCAACAAAGACCTGGCATTCCAGCTGTCTGCGTCTAATCTCCAGTGTCAGCTCTCGTTAATGTGTGAGCGTGAAATCAGAGGGGGCAGAGCTGCATGGAATATTAAAACCATGATCAGCATTCCACTGAAACGCTGAGAGTCTGTGAGCACCATTAGAGGAGGCTGTCAAATCACGGCTTCGCATTAAATAAAAGAAAAGATTTCTATCAGAGGAAAGTACAATCAGTGAATCGCTGAGCTAAATTAGCATTTTTTCAATTGGAGATCGAAGTTGATTTATTGTTCTACACGACATTAATGTAACTATGTGCTTGACCTGCTAAGGCAGCTAATTTTTCATTTAAATGGTTTCTTTCCTTCCCGGTGCAAAGGCTGCAATCATATTTCAAGTTTGCAGAGTGATCAGAAAAGTCATGGAATGCTGCAGAAATGTCTTAGGGCGGCCTTCCCTTCCCCTCCCCATTCCTTCCTTTCCTTTTTCCAACTCCAGCGCCTTCCTCCTCCCCTCCCCTTCCCCCCTAACCTCATGGCTGGTGGTCAAGGTCACAGAGGAAGAGTAATCTCAAAGCCACCAACTTCAAAGCCGCCATCAAAGAAGCCCCTACGAAGCCACTGAATTAAAAGGGAATGGGGGAGGGAGGGCTGTGGGTACCAGCGTTCCTGTCTACAAGAAAGGGCCCTTTAACTGCCCCATTGGTTCAGCCCAACCTGGGGTGCCCTAGGCCCACTTCTCCCCTGCCAGTTTCTTGTTCCGTGTTTCTCCTCCTCCACCCCAGCCCCTCCACCCCCGCACACACATCGCCCCAAGATAATATACATTTCCAATTAGCAGAGCACATTCTAGTCATGTTCTCTTTTACTGCCCTAACTATCTTCCTTTTGCTAAAAAGCTGGGCTGTCATTAATGAAATCCTGCCGTTCTGTTAATCCGAGATACAATGCTTCTTTTCTCTCTGGGACTCTCCCTACCATAAAAACTACAGTTACTCAAGCTCCCTTCTTCTGTTTAGATGCCTTGTCATTTGTCTTTCGTTTCATACCTGATGTGGCACAGTAGCAGATTGAAGTTCCTGGACATAGAGGGAAGGGATGCGATTATATACGTCTCCCAAAGCCCTGTTTGCAAAGGCAGCTGCCAGCGTGTGTGTGTGTGTGTGTGTGTGTGTGCACGCGTGCGTGTTCGCGTGTACCCAAAGCACATTGATTTTAATCGCTGGTAGTTGATGAATACATCTTAGGGTACTTTGGGAGCCCTCACATTGAGCAAGCTTGTTAGATTTTAAACTAGTTGGGAGTGCCGGAAGAACCGTGATTCGTTAGTCTTCAGCCTTTCTCTGAAACGCCTCTGATGAATTCATTCATTGTATCCCACGGTGAGAAAAAAGCAGGCAGTGGGAAGTGGGTGTTGCAAGTGGGACTGACATTTGCCACCCTTTACCCACGTAAGTGCTACTTCTCAAACAAAACGCACATTGAACCAATAGCTAGTATTTCTATGTTATCTTTCTTCCTCCCACCCCTAAACATCCAGCTTCTGAAATGGCAAACGGTAATTTTCTGTATTGGGGGGGAGACACGAGGGCATTAGATCTGAGGGACGTGAGGATGCGAGGCTAACGACCGAACCAGTCACTGCACCCAGGGCTGCCTGTGGACCGATGAGGTGGAGAATAGCCCCCAACCTTCCACCTCTATGGCCTCTAAGACAGATGGAGTCACCCGAAGGGTCAGTGGAATAGAGGAAACTTTCCCTCCCGCGTCCGTCACAATTGCACCTAATTGGCCTCCCTCGGTCAGCTAAGAGACATGGAATGAATGGTCAGGAGGCTGCTCTTTGCTCTGACCCAGTGAGAGGGCCTCTAAACGGGTCAAAGGTGAGAGTCTTGGCAAATGACTGCTTAGCTGGATGCTGGAGACAAGCACACTTGTTACTTCTCACCTGCCGCCATTTTGTCCACGTCGCTCACCCTCGGCTCACCTTTTACTCCGTTTAGGAAGGAACCCCATCTCTCCCTCGTATTGGTTTTCACTCAGATCAACCGCCCTAAAAAAGAAGTGTGCATTTCGTTCTCCAAAGGCAATGAGAAAAAGCTTCACCATAAGGCACACTAGCTGTCTCTCCTGGATGGTTTCCACAGTGGTCCTGTACCAAGAGTCAATGTCAGTTGATCAGGGTTCCCTCTGTCGCCTGACAATCCATGTTCATTAGTCAAGAGGTGGTGTCAGAGCACGATGCTCCCAAGTTTCCCACCTGCAGGGCAATCCAATTCAAAGCCTCCCGAAGGCCCCAGATGCAAAGCTCAATTATTTCCTGCACTCACTATTTCCACGGTCACTTGCTCGCCAAGCATAACGCACCTCTCCTTTACATGAATATCTTCTGAATACTTTTATTCATGAGCTACGGCCCTGCAGATGACTTTGGTCACTTCTGGTTCACTAATGCACAAAATAGAACCCCAGCCCCTGGACGAGATAATGCAGACATTTATTCAGCCACCGTGCCCCCCCCCCCGCCCCCGGCCCCGTCCCCGGCCCCGGCTTGCAATGGGCTGTGAACCCAGCAAGCAACATAAGCCTCAAAGGCTGGGAGGGACCACGTCGGGAAGAAGCCATGTTTTTTAGGCCAGAAAACACAGGAAGGGGATTAATTTGGTAGTAGGGGCAGACTTTAGAGAAGATAGCCAGACCACCTAAGACACTATAGTCAAAGAGCATGGTTTAAACAATTCTTAGCTCTGGAGACCCAGCCCTCTGGCCACTGGGCAGGAGGGGAGGACAAAGAATGGGATCCTGAGATTAGCCCATTCAACACAAGAGCCCAATCCGCAGGGCCCACCCCGGAGAAAAGAATGCTGTTGCGAGAAGGCAACGGCAGAGGCCTGCCCCCAGCTGGGCTTTGGGGAAAAGACTCAGTCTTCAGGGAAAATGGAGCTGCTACCAGAATAGGGGTGCAAAGAGTGAGGAGCAGACCCAAAGCAGCGGCCCCAGCCTGAGAAACATCTCTTAAGAAAAGGGATCATGATAGTACTACCCCATAGGGCTACAGTGAGGATTAAGTGATTCCATGTCTAGATCTAGATGTGTGTGTGTGTGTGTGTGTGTGTGTGTGTGTGTAACCACACCTGGCACACTGAAAGCCGCCATCGAAGTGCTCAGGGCTCATCCCAGGTGGTTCAGATTCAATGGCCATGAAGGCCTTTTTTTTTTTTTAAGTTGACTTTTATTTTATTTTTTTTAATGTTTATTTATTTTTGAGACAGAGAGAGACAGAGCATGAACAGGGGAGGGTCAGAGAGAGAGGGAGTCACAGAATCCGAAGCGGGCTCCAGGCTCCGAGCTGTCAACCCAGAGCCCGACGCGGGGCTCGAACTCACGGACCGCGAGATCATGACCTGAGCTGAAGTCGGACACTTAACCGACTGAGCCACCCAGGCGCCCCTGAAGGCCTTTTTTAAAGAAAAAAAAAAAAATAGAATGGAGCAAACACTTGTTACGACTGTCATACAGGGTGCTAGATACTTCCATGTTGTTTATTGAACTCAGATCTGCCCACGTTCACGTGGGCATCACAGCAACCCCGTGAGGGGCGCATGATCACCTCTCCTTTTCAGGTTGAGGCAATAGACAATTAGGGAAGTTGAGTACCATCTTCCGGGTAAGATATCCAACGGTGGTAAAAATAGCGAAACTCAAATTCTGGGTTTTAACTTCAAATGACTTACTTTTCAAAAATGCTAGGAGATCTCCAAGTACCTGTCTCCAGCAGTAGGTTTTTGTGAAATTGAGCCTCAAAGGACTCAGATAAATCTGATATGAAAGTACCGTCACAGTACAATGCCACAGTAGGCTCCAGGGAGGAATTATTTCGTCCGGAGAATAACAACTAATAACCAGCCTCTCTTGACCACGTAGTAAGTGCCGTCCAATGTTCCAAGTCATTCCGTGGATTAACATATTTCATCCTCACACCAACCTCATAAAAGATGTTCTATTATTATACCCATTTGAAAGATGGGAAAACCCAGGCACAAATATATTAAATACAGAGCAACACGGTTAGTGAACGGCAGGGCCAGGATTTGGAGCCAGCCATATCTGGACTTCGAATCCCATGCTCTTCGCCACCGTAGTAAACACTACCCTGGAGGAGAAGGTAGCACAATTCCTTGTCCCTATTCTAGTTCAGTAATAAGTTCTGAGAAAGGCACACGGGAGCCCTGCAGCTGTATTCGAACCCAAAGAGATTTTCAGTGCAAAAAGAAAAAGAAAACAAAAATACAAACTTAATGGTGAGTCTCCCTTTCATGAGGTTGAGGCCACCAACACACTTTCTCCGGTTAGAATTTTCCCACGACGAGGGAAGAACGGGTCCTCTAAGCTGTGGGGAGGTGGGAAAAATCAAGGCAGGAGAGATATGGCGGCCGAAGGCACTTGCTTTGCATCCCTCCTGTGCCACTTCGGAGGACAAGCACGGAGCTGTAGGAGCACTGGAGACAAGGATTACTTCCCACCGTGGTGGGGAATGGGAAAGATGAGAAAGGAAACGCTCCCAAGCTGGCCCTTAAGGAACGGGCAGGATTTCCATAGGGAGACAGTAGAGTCAAGTACATCCCAGGCTGAGGGGCATGTCACGGTGTCTCTGGCAAACGCAGAGCAGCTAGGAGCTCCTAAAAGACAGGATGTGCATGTGGCTTGTCTCTGCCATGCCTGGGTCACAGCAGGTGCACAACGAACGTTGAACGAATCGGATGGGTGATGCTTCCATGCTTCCGCGGATGAGCGCAATCCAAGTGCACGCGGTGTCCACATCACAGCAAGTAATCCGGTACGGCTGACACTGGTGTGCCAGTGCGTGTCTACTGGTCCTGGAGAGTAGTTTCCACAATGAGCAAATCTGGTTCCTGGTCGTCCCTGTCTCCCGTCTCTCGCCATGCCATGGCATCGTCGCGACGTGTGAGAGATTTGTTTGGAGTGGGGGAAGCATATTTTTGTTTGCATTTGCTTAGCACGTTGCTGTCGCACATTTTGCTATGAGATGTAAAGTCATCTGCATGCACCGGTTGTACAGTTAGAGAAAAGTCAAAACAAGCATCAGCCGGGTTGTCAGCCACATGGCCTAGGCAGATTGTCATACTCTTTTGCCCATGATCCGTGCCACCTCATCTCTCCTCTTCTCCCACTCTCTTCCTCATTCCTGAATCCCCACACCTACATATATATCCTTAACTTCCAAGCTTTAATTTCTAATTGGCCTAAGTATGTAGCAGGCAGCATCTATGCAGACAACAGATCCAAATCCACAAGGAAGGCAACGCCCACCCCCTACACACCTGTGGTCTCGCCGAACAAACTTGGCATCAGTCTCGACTGCAAGTAGGTTTGTGTTGAGAACTCTCAGGAAACCATCCCACCCTGCATGATAGTATCTCCTGAAGAAGGAATTTAGCAGTGTGCACAGGCATCCCAAGTTAGAAGGGGGTGAGCCTGTCCAGAAGGCCCACATCAAGATTATTAATGTCCCAAAGAGCACAGGTTCATGTTACCAGTAGAGACAGCTGTGATCCAGAGGGGAAAGAGCTAAACATTTGGAATCAGGAGACATTTTGAGCGCCCAGCCTGTGAATTTGGGGTAAACCACTTGAGTTTAACAAACTCGTTGGCAAAGTAAAAACAACGATACCTATCTCATCATAGGGTTGAAGCAAAGACCATCGGCACTCATCCATTTATTCAATAAATGAATCAGCTGGTGCCCATTCAGTTAGTGTTTTGAGATAGAATAAATAGCAGAGTAGAGTTGGTTCCCACTCTCACAGAACTTTAAGCCTACACAAAGAACGGTTTCTCAACAGATGTAATAATTGCTATGCAAGAGATGTATGGGTGCTTGGAAGGGTCCATTAGCCAAGAGGGAAAAGAGCGTGTGAAGGCTCTATGCACACCAAAAGCATGATGTATCCACAGAAATAGAAGCCACGGATGGCTGGAGGTTCACGGGTGGCATGTGAAAGAGCATAGTACACAGAAAATGACAGTACATATAAAAGGATTACATTCTAATAGAGACAATACCTTTTGTAAAAGGTCATTTCTGATGACGCTCCTGGCAGATTAGGCAAAGAAGATGTTTAGAGGCAAGAGGAACCATTTTCACTTCTTCTCCAGTCTCATCTGATAAGCAATCATCATTTTATCCATATTCGAGGCTAGATCCGCCAAAGAACGTAGAGCAGGAACATCCATCCCGCCTATAAGAGTTAATAACAGGAAAGCTTGAGCCAATGCTCCGTGCCTTTTAGATGCCCTCTGGCAGTATTCAGGCCAACCGCCCCCAAGTTCACGGGTTGGAAGATTTTATTCCAAATAGACGTTACTGCTGCCATATCAAGGTCATGCCATCAAGTGTGCTCATAGTTGTCCATTTCCTTTTCCTTTTGAAACGTTGGACCTACATGAATAGATTCGCTCACACACTACACACAAGGACGCTTAAAAAGCCGTACATCAGTAGTGATATGGAAGTCCCCCTGGCCTCCGGAGGGTCAAGACTGTAACAGACGGGCATCATAGGCTTTGGCCATCCCCGGGTGCTACTAGAAGAAGATCAGGCCTGGATAACGATCTGGGTGTTTAGTAAGCTCTTTGCCACGTCCAAATCCTTTCCACAGAAAAGATTTTCAGGATCTTCTAGGACCCCTGTTACCCGGTTCAGGTGTCTCTTCTGCAATAGCCCTCACAGGTCGTCCGTCAGTGTCTACACGAACACTTCCAATGACTAGAGAGCTTACTGCCTTGTCAAAGAACCCACTCCGTAACTGAACCACAGTTGTTCACATTAGCCACCCCACTCATTGCTCTTAGTTCTTCTTTCTGCTAACCCAGAGAGTAAATCTGCCCCTTTATACACCAAGAATCCATTGAGTAATTTTTTTGTATTGTTGACTCCCTGTTAGGTGACATGATTACATGCAAAGACATGTAAGACAAGCTTCCTTCTCAAAAAGTCTACCACCTAGTGGGCTTGGTACCCTCCTTGTATTAGTTTGCTAGGGTTGCCATAACAAAGTACCATAGATTGGGAGGCTTAAACAACAAATATTTATTTTCTCGCAATTCTGGAAAATAGGAATCCAAGATCATGGTGTCAGTGGGGTTGTTTCTTCTGAGGCCTCTCTCGTGGGCTTGTAGGCACCGTGTCTTCCTAGGTCTTTCTTCCCTCTGTGTATGTCTATGTCTTAATCTCCTCTTCTTATAATGACATCAATCATGTTGGATTAAGGCCTACCCTGATGGCATCATATTAGCGTAATTACTTCTTTAAAGACCTTATTTCCAAATACAGTCACATTCTGAGGTATTGGGAGTTAGGACTTCAACACATGAGTTCGGCAGGGAGGACACAATTCAGCCAATAACACTGCCCTGTCCTCATGCAACTCTTCAAATATTTAAAAAATATACTTTAGGGGCGCCTGGGTGGCTCAGTCGGTTGAGCGTCCGACTTCGGCTCAGGTCACGATCTCGCGGTCCGTGAGTTCGAGCCCCGCGTCGGGCTCTGGGCTGATGGCTCAGAGCCTGGAGCTTGCTTCCGATTCTGTGTCTCCCTCTCTCTCTGCCCCTCCCCCGTTCATGCTCTGTCTCTCTCTGTCTCAAAAATAAATAAACATAAAAAATATATATATACTTTATCTTTAAGGTACGCTAAGGTATATGTATATACTTGAAACTTTTTCTTCTTCAGGGTGAACATTCTCAATATCTCTGGTTTTTTATTCTAGTATGTGGCTTCCAGACCCATCACCATTTTTGCTCTTCTCCCACAGAAACATTTATTAATGTATCCACTAACATGTGGGATCTGGTAGGGCAAATGACAGTTGGATTGTATCTCCCCTGACTTGATCTGATAACACTAAATAACTATCAATGTAGTTTTTCATTAGGGGTATGTTTTGGTAACTACCTTGTACGTTAATTCGTGATGACTCTGGGAACAACTAAAATCCTTGAACATTACAGACTATTGTTTTTCATATGAGCCTCTGTTTTCAGCATTTGCCTTTTGAAACAAAGGGTAAAATTTTGTGTTTGTGAATGGGTTGACAAGGATAGGGGCATCAAAGTGTGGAAACAATGTGCTCGGCTTGCCAAACTTCTATTAATGAAACCCTTTGAAGGAAGTGGTTTAATCAGGCAAGAATCTACCTCGTTACATTGTCATTGGGTCCATGTTACTCCATATTGCCATGGAACCAGTTGTCAAATGCCTTGACAAAATTCAAATGCATATCTCTATGGCAGCATTCCTCAAAATGGGTTCCAAGGAACACTTAATCCTCTGGAATTCTCCAACTGGGGGTGATCAAGAACTTTTCGAAGCAGTATGATTATTCTTCCTTGAAGATGTCTAAGCGACATTGTCATATAAAAGGTTATTAGGTGTTCTAGGGTAAGGAAACTTGTTGAACCTCGGATAACATGTGGCCTCACAAACTTATTTTAGTTTGGAACACTTTTTTTTGGTTTTGTTTTGTTTTGTTTTTGAGAGAGAGAGGGCACAAGTGAGCAAGGGGGCAGAGAGAGAACGAGAATTCCAGGAGGGGCAAAGGGAGGAAAAGAAGCGGGGTTTGTGTTTTACCCCAAGTGGGGCTTGTGTTCACCCGAAACGGGGCTTGAGCCCACCTGATGCAGGACTCGAACTCATGAACCGTGAGATCACGACTTGAGCCAAAACCAGATTCTTAATGACTGAGCCACGCAGGCACACCAAACTTGGAACACTTTTTAAAGTTGATAGCTACTGGGGTGCCTGGTTGGCTCAGTTAGTGAAGCGTCTGACTTTGATTCAGGTCATGACCTCATGGTTTGTGGGTTCAAGCCCCGCATCAGGCTCTGTGCTGACAGCTCAAAGCCTGGAGCCTGCTTGGGATTCTGTGTCTCCCTGTTTCTGCCCCTCCCCTTCTTGTGCTCTCTCTCTCTCTCTCAAAAACAAATAAACATAAAAAAATTGTTTAAATACAGTTGATAGCTATTAACATCGATAGATTTTGTTTCTGTGCAATGTACTTTGGAAAACACCAGTCTATACACTGAGCTAAATTTTACCAATAGAGTTTTTCTTTTCATAGATTTCATTTAGCATTCTTATTGCTGAGCAAATGCACAAACATTCCCTCTAAAACCTCTCCCACTGTCCCCTAGGCCTATCTTTTTTATTCTATTTGTTTTCTTTTATTTTTATCTTCCCTCCTTTTTGCACACACGTACCGCCTCAGCCGGTTTCCTCAAAAATGTTCAAACAGGGGCGCCTGGGTGGCTCTGTCAGTTAAGCGTCCGTTTCTTGATTTGGGCTCAGGTCATGATCCCAGGGTCATGGGATCAAGCCTCAAATCAGGCTCCGAGCTGAGCATGGAGTCTGCGTAGGATTCTCTCTCTCCCCACTTCTGCCCCTCCCCCACTCACACTCTCATGCATTCTCTCTCTGTCTCTCAGTCTCCAAAAAAAAAAGAAAAAAAAAACTTGTCCAACTAGCAGAACATACACACTAATGGAATGCACCATCAAGAGCATGTACTCTATGTGGGATCTGGAGCAGGGCTAGGTAAGAGGTTGATTAAAGTTTGGAAGATAATCAGATTCATGGGAGCAGCTGGGGTTTGAGCTCAGGCAGAATAGAAGGCATGGCCAAACTGCTCGTCTGGACCAGGTAGTTGTGGGTAATGAGGAAGAGAGGAAAAGAGAAAATTCTAGTAGCAATGCTTCGTTTAGTATTGGACATCTGCTCTGCACTGGACACTGTGCTCGGCTCTGGACATTGCAAGGGAATAATCTATATTTCCTTAGAAGAGTTCATTGTCCAGGTGCCTGGGTGGCTCAGTTGGTTAAGCATCCAACTCTTCATTTTAGCTCAGGTCATGGTCTCATGGTTCATGAGTTCAAGCCCTGCATTGTACTCTGTGCTGACAGCTCAGAGACTGCCTGGGATTCTCTGTCTCTCTCTCTCTCTCTCTCTCTCTCTCTCTCTCTCTCAAAATCAAATAAACATTTTTTTTTTTAAAAAAGAGTATATGGTCCCATGGGAGAGATGATCAGGTAAACAAATAATTAGGAGTCAGTGTATAAATGTTATAATAAAGGCAGGTTTAAGATGGTATTGAGGCAAAGGAAACAAATAATTAACTCTGCCCAGAGCGTCTCAGTTTTGTCTCCATCATAAGCCTTAGTACTACCTATACAGGGGAGTTGATATTACACAGATGACAGAGATTCCATCAGAAAGGATGAGGGACTGACATTAACCAGCGGAGGGCACGCAAGCCTCCCACCCAAGCCGTGTCTGAGTCAGGGCGAGTCAGCAAACATAGAATCAAGGAGGTATCAGAGACGATATCACAGAGCCAACTTAAATAGGGCTTCTTGCTTTGATGGCTCTGCATAGTAATTTTGGTCAGTTAACTGCCGGTGGTTGGTACCTTCACACCTATGACTCTCAACAATCCTGAAAGTTCCTTACATTGCCCCAATTTGCACACGAGAAAATTGACAGTCAATGAGGCTAAGTCACGCATACGAAGTCCTGTGGCAAGTGGGAGAAAAGGGAATTTAACTCCCCACTTCTTCAGACATCAAGTCCGGTGTTTTTATGAGAAAATTCTGAAGAGTATAAAAGAGATATCAGAGGAAAACCCTATTTAGTAATATTCCCAATGGTAGATGATGAGAAGGGGGAGGAGCCAGGAAACGTAGCATGTAAATAACTCATGACCTGGAGAGTGAAGAAAGTACTGCGTGAGGACTTTTTCTTCCTGAAAGCTTGAAATAATTTAAGGGCAAGACATAGCCCAGTAATAACCCCAAAAGTAAAAAGCGTTGCTGCCTTTATTTTATACATGAGAAACCGGAGGAAAAAAGAAAAAGAAAAAAGAAAAAAAAAAAGTGGATTGTTCCAAAGATGTTTCCCAGGCTGGAGATAAAGCTCCTTCTGCTCCCTGTCAGACAGGGGGGCCCCACTCCTGTGCGGCTTCACCATGCAGGGGCCACCAGGGTCCCACTCACCTGCCGTGACTCACTGTGTGGATGTCCTCTCCCACCCAGAGCTGCGTGCTCAGTTGAAGAAAAGAGAAGGCATTTCTCCAAAAGAAGTTCTCCTTTCCACCATGCCACTTTTGAGAGCAAGGAGAAACCAGGATGGGATGACTGTTCCTGACATCCCTATCTCAGTCAAGTTTTTATACCATACCACCAAGAAGGATCTAAAAAAGGAGGGAGAACACACAATAGGGGTGATACTGTGACCTTTCCCAGCCTCTTGCCTCCTCATCTTCCTCGACCTCTCACAAATCCCTTACTTCCTTTCTTGATCGCCTTTCTGCTCGCTGTTTCAGGGATTTCTACCAGAGAACGATCGAGCGCCTGCTGAGAGGATCAGTGGACTAGATTTCTTCTGTTTTTTATAACATGAAGGAAGGAGCTTAATATACACCAGGCCCTAGGGAACCCCGCTCAATAGACTGTGCATCAGAGAACTTTCCAAAGACTGCTTTGGAGGATGTTTTCCATCCTACCGGATTATTCTTTGATCAACTAACCAATTGCTAATGTCTATTTCATGTCTTAATGGCTTCTTGCTGTTGACCCAGGTTTGTTCTTTCTTTCATTTTATTGAACGCTTTCTGTAAGACAAGTTGTTATCCAAAGCTGTGCTGCCGTGTGACTTCCTCTCATCGGAGGTCAGCAGGCAGTATCTGATCAATTGCTCAGAGAGGTTCATAGGAGGTCTTGCTCTAGTGACATGGCCAGAACATTCTGCAAGGAAATTTTTTTTTAAAAAATCAACGTTCTTCCTCCTTAAATATGGTCCAGTCTAGTCCAATTGTTTGGCTTTACAACTCACTGAATCTAGGAAAAGGTGGTTTCTGTGGACAACTCTTGAAGATGTAAATACACTTGAGTATAGAGGTCCCTAGAAAGATACAAGGTAATCCTGTCAAGCAGTATTTCTTCAACTTGAATAATGTCTGGACGACTTTTTAGAGAAAAAAAATTCTCATGGAGATCCATGTTGACTCCAATTCTTTTCAGTTTAATGTTCCTTAAATATGTATAACCATAAAACTGGGCATAAACTCCTTATGCATATAGTCCTATGCAATACAAAGTTAATTTACAAATGGCATGCAAAAGAAATTTAAAAATTACTAATGAAATTATCACCATGAATTTAGTATGACATATGACAGTTTGGTAAAAATGAATTGTTGCTCACAATATGAATGTGGCTCCAAGCGCTGTGGGGCACCTGCTTTTGACTCTGGTCTGCGTCCGCTTTGGTCAATGTGCTGTCTAGGGCCTCAACCCCCTAGCGCTGCTCTTGATGGGAATTCTGAAAAACCACCATTTCTGTAGCACATTTTTTAAGTCTATTTACTTATTTTGAGAGAGAGAGAGAGAGAGAGAGAGAGAGAGAGAGAGAGAATCCCAAGCAGGCTCCATGCTGCCAGCACAGATCCCCACCATGCACTGCTCCATCTCGCGGATGGTGAGATCGTGACCTGAGCTGAAATCAAGAGTCCCACACTTAACTGACTGGGCCACCCAGGCGCCCCTCCTTAGCACATTTTGATGTTCCTCTGGTCCTCACTCTGGTGCAGGTGAATTCTACCTCACTGCTTTTCTCATTGGTGAGACAAAGTGGTCCTCCTCTGCCCTAATGCAAATGCAGTTGGGGCACTGGAGACACAGGAGACACACGGCAGTATTCAGTTAAAAGAAGATCTTCCAGATGCTCCACAATATGTTCACATGTGTTTGTAAAATCATCAGAATGAAAATATAACACTGAACATTTCTCATAAAGAACTTCTGACTTTCTAAAAATATGCCTCCAGCTCCCCCCCCCCGCCCCCCCCCCCGCCCCGTCCCCGAGAATGCGCACATTCCTGCTTGAAAAATACAGCTAGGGAAATACCCTAGTTGCTTCGAGCAGAGCCCATAATGACATGGGTCCTATACACTCTCCAGGCAGAGCTGACCGTGTTGGCAACTCTGATGTGGGGGATAAAGCAAAGCACATGGTTGCTCACACTGAGCAATTTCAAGAGTCTTCCAGATGGGAATCGGGCAAAAACCCAGTTAATTTGGAAGAGTTTGCACTTGCCACAAATGGCCAAGAGATTATTATGATCTAACCCTGCGTTGGATGCTTTTATGGGATGTTATAAAAGAAAAATACACACACGCTAGCTAGCAAGAGAGGCTGGATGACATAATGGCCTATTTCATCTGTAATTTCAGTGATTATAGAAATGATGAATAAAATCCAACCTACAAGTGCTTTTTTATTATCTTCTCGTTGGGGTAAGATCTGAAAGCTTGACCCCTGGAACATAATATCTTCCTTTAGATGTACCCAGCGCTGGAATAAAGCTGGGAATCTGGACTTTGACCTGAAGCTCTTAAAGAGAATATTGCTTATCACTCCCCTGGGGACAGAGAGATTTTTTTACAATGAGATCATCTTACACTGGAGGAGTTGTATAGACGACTCTTAAAATCAAAGGAACCTATCCCAAAATGGTTTCTACTGGGGGCAGCTGGGATATTTGATTGGCGGTTCTGAGCTATTCACCCCAAGCCTCCTATCTTGAGTGGGATAGAGAAGCACAGAGGTCAAGTTGCTGATGTTCGTGACAAGGAAGCAGGCAGTCCTGTCTCTATACTGAGGTCTTGGATGGGGCCAAACCTAAATCATTCTCCCCCAAAATGTCTGAACTCAGATCAAGTCCCTAAAAGACCGCGCACCAACTGCTAAGCAAACCATCTAACTGTCCTTTAGCGAGGGTGACCAAAATCTGGGCTCTTTCAATGAAGGGGAATCTCCGGGTCTGACCTTTGATGGTCTAGCCTCTCAGGGAAGTATTCTGTCATGCTTGGCTGAGGTTGTTTATGCCTGTTGCCTATCAAGCATTTGTAGTTAAAACCAACAACAGCAGCGCTTCTCATGCTACCTGATCGAATCAGGAAGGCTTCTTTTAGAAACTAATGCCTATCACAAGGTATGAGCTAGGTATCAGTAACTCACCAGCACTTCAGATAATTTGGGGCATGGTTCCCTACCAGTGAATTCAGCTCTCGCGCACCGGAAGTGGGGGGGCGGGGCAGGCGGATTGAAGTAGCCTTGGCAGAAATGGCCAACCAAGGAAAGGGGTCTGCAGAGTTTTCACACCTCCGATGGTAATACACAGTATCCATTAGAGAGGCACGTAATCATCTGCAGCTGTCAAATCCAAACTGCCCTCTTTTAAAAACCAATTTGTTTTCTTGCCAGATCAATGCTCTTATCTGTAATTGTGCGGACCACCAGCGACAGCCAATAACCAGTTAACATGCAATTCAATTTCAGAAGAAAAGAAATGTCTTAATCCAAACATTTATTGTACAAGTGTGAAAATGCTCTAAGTGAAATTAATTGAGGCTCAGAGACTATAACTTATAAACCAGTTTGCCCGACTGCAGCAGGATGATAGACGGAAATAATAAAGGTTCTGGAACGGAAAAATGCAACTTTGCTCAGTTTTTCAAGTTTTAACCCCTGGACCACCATCGTTACTAAACTATGGTGATAATGGTTGTCAACATTCTGGGTGCTAGCTAAAACAACGGCTGGAACAACATCCCAAGTTTCCAGTGCTCCTGCAGCATGTAACTTCCGACCACGATGATGCTTCCCTGCCTACTCCACACATCCTCTTCTTCTCTTCGGCTGTGGAGTCTTGGTTTCCAAACAGGTATCTCCAGATGTCCACTCGTTTATCATCAGAACTCACCCTTGACTTTTTTTTTAATGTTTATTTAGTTTTTTTGAAAGAGAGGGAAAGAGGGTGAGCGGGGGAGGGACAGAGAGAGAGGGAGACACAGAATCCGAAGCAGGCTCCAGGCTCCGAGCTGTCAGCACAGAGCCCGACGCAGGGCTCCAACTCATGAACCGTGAGATCGTGACCTGAGCTGAAGTTGGAGGCTTCAATGACTGAGTCACCCGGGTGCCCTGTATTTAAAATGGATGCAAAGAAAAATGTCTACTTATTGAAATACTCTTGAGTTGCACAGGGGCTGTGCTCTGAGTCACATGTTTGTAAATAGCTGAATTTTATCTCCCTACCATGCTCCCATACATTTGCTCATAAAGCCAAACACCAGTGAAAGTGCTCTAAGAAAGTAGAATTTTTCAGTTAAGAAAACATAGAATGGCTAGCTGTTCCCTAAGCCTATATCCTCTTTTTCCTTGTCACAGCACTAGACTATACACCCCACCTGCCTTTTCCACTGGGCGTGGCCATGTGGCTGAGCTCTAGCCAGTGGATTTTGAACATAAGTGACAGGCTTCACTTTAAGACCCGGCCCTAAAAAAATCTCTCATACGCCATTCATCATGTTCTCTCCTCTTCCATTAGCTTGTCATAGATAGATGATGACAGTTTTAGAAGCCAAATGTTGACGATGGAAGAAATCTGCACCCTGGAATCACCATTTGGAAGAGAGCGGTCCATCGGCTGGGAACACCTGTTTCATATTTCACCCGAAAGAAAATCAAACTTCTTGCACATTTGAGCCTCTAATGTCACTTAGGGCTTATTTGTTACAGCAGCAAGCATTAGCACAATAATACAATGTGTGCCACTGAATGTCAAGGGAACAGAAAGTGGTATTTCAAGATTGCCAACAGTTTTAGATGCTTTTCTCCTCTAATGAGTGTCTGAAAAAGACGATAGCATCTTCCTTTGTTCTGAGATCCAAGTTTCTTGTATGAGGTAAACAAGAAAGAGAGAGACAGAAAATTTTGGATTAAATCTTCATGAACCCTTACAGTGTCACCACGGGTTGCTCACATAATTAAAAATCCTCTTTTTCTTAAGAGAGGCAATGAAAAGTATAGGACCATATAATGAAAACTCTCCTTGGTACCAGGGAGGATGGAGGAAATTCAGGAGGCCCAGTCCACGCAGAAAGTGAAATAACACAAGATCTGCTCGGATTAAACCAACTAATTACACTAAAGCCGCCTGACTTTAACATTGCTTCCGAGGCCTTCCCTGCTACACAGAACAATGTAACAAAACCGTGTATCGTGAAGAGAGGGAAGGATAGAGGGAGGAAAGAGAGAGGGAGGGAGGAGGGCAGATGCAGCGCTGACCTCCAGTAAGAAACAAAGCAACGCTTGGCATTCAATCTGTGACTCTGACCAGTCAGCTCTGCTCGAATGTGACCCCACCTGTTAAATGAATGGAAAATGCCAGCGTTCGCTTCCTGCTTGCTCAACTAGTGGTCCTCCGGCGACAAATGGATCTCCCACCTACATAGACACATAGGTAGTCCCATACTAGCACACTTAGAGGCAGGAGGGTGTAATTCTCCTTCAGCAGGAATTCCAAGAATTGCTACACGGCTCAGTTCTGTCAGACAAACAAATGAACGAACAACCTTTCTCCAGCACCCAGCTTGTCATGAATCCCCAGTACAAAATTAGCACAAAATATAACTTACGTTAATGTGTCAAACATTCCCGGACACACTTTAGTCCACTAATCCTTTCTCTGATCAACAAGGGTCTTAATAAAAATGGACTGCCACTTATCAACCCAGTAGGGCTGAGACCCACAATTCAACAATACAGTGTTTTCATGAGTGGCTCCCCTGGTTGGTATGACACCACGAAGCTCCGTGGAATGCCAAACACCCAATTCTTTGGATTAAAAGCATAGTAATTCCATGAAGTTTTCTGTTGTGAGTTGCGAGAATGGTTCTGTAGTGACTCACACTTCTTCAGGCTTATCAGAGTAGCCTTATGTCAAGGGTTTCATGGCATGAACTTCTTTTTTTTTTTTTTTTTCTTATAATGAAAAGGGAAATTTAAGGTGGTTTCGTGGCTCTCCCCTTTAAACTTTCATAACGGAAACTTAGTTTTAATGTCAACAATTAACAAGATGAAAACGAAAATAGCAACTAATCTTTATGGAGAAAGAATCCGTCTCAATCTGGCATCACAGCTAAAAGAATTTCAGGGTCTAAGAAAGGCCCTCTTATTTAGTCTATTAAACATTGAGCATGTTCAAGATTTCCAAGCACATTTTTAGACATAGAAAGTGGAGAACAAAGGGGCGCCTGGGTGGCTCAGTTGGTTAAGCGTCTGACTTCAACTCAGGTCATGATCTCGAGGGCTGACAGCTCAGAACCTGGAGCCTGCTTCAGATTCTGCGTCTCTCTTTCTCTCTCTGCCCTTCCCCTGCTCACGCTCTGTCTCTGTCTCAAAAATAAATAAATATTAAAATAATTTGAGTATTATGGTGTGTTTCCTCCCAGTTTTTGTCAATAGAGAGACTCTGGATAGATAGATAGATAGATAGATAGATAGATGATAGATAGATAGATATCCTAGGCATGTCATTAACTACTTTATGCAAACATGATTTGTAATTGTCTTAAAATGTTAACTTATACAGATACACCATAATTATTACAGATCCCTCCATTTTGTTGGACAGTTTCATTGCTTCTAATGTTTTGCTATCATAATTATACTGATGATGAAAAGACTTATAATCTATTCAGGTATTCCTCATAATTTTCTGAGGATGTACTTTACAAGTGAAATTACCAGGACCAATGGTAGAAACTTCTCCGTGATTCTTGGTAACTACTGTCAAATCACTTTCTAGAAAATCACTTCTATTTTAACAAATGATTTCACAAGACTCATTTCTCAACATTCTTTTTAAAAATAAGTATTATTATTTTCAAAACTCTTGCAAATTTGATGGGTGGGAAATAGTATTTCATATTTTCCTTTTCTTCTCTTTGACTTCTGACCAAATGGGATTTATTTTCCTCTATTCATTAAGCATTTGATTTGTTCTTTGGAAGATAGCCTATTTATCTGCTTTGCCAATTTGTGTTTAATTTTTAATATGTTTTTATTGATTTATATTGTTCCATTTTTTAATACAGGCTTTTTGGACATTTTACTGTATTTATTTATGTGTATATTCTTGCATTGCTTTAAGTGTGCTTCTTTTAATATAAATATGTTTTCCAAATATTTATAGTAGAATAGCAATTGAATACTGTATTTGTACTTTGTAACCCACCACTTGATTCAACACTTATTTATTCTAATATTTTTCCAGTTTATTGTCTAGGGATTTCAAAGAGACAATAAAGTATCCTGAAAATTATGAGTATTTGGTTTCTTTCTTTCAAATGGTTTGACTTCTTATTTCTGTTTCATCAGTAAGTATCTTCCTCCTCACCTCCTGCTAATTTTAATAAGCTTGATTATTTGTCATTGGCTTAAGATACAGACTCTTTTTCATCCTAAGAAAGAATACTGCTTGTCCTTCTTCACTATGATTTTCTTTTTTAATACTGGATACTCAGTTTTATCAGATGCGATTGATTTGATCATGTGGTCTTTCTTATTTTGACTTACTGAGAGGCATAGTATTTTAATAAACTTGGATTCTTCTATTCAGGAATGTAGTCTTCTATGTCAAAATGTTTTTTTTTAACCATACTGTTTAACTTTATTAGTTTATTTAACGTGTTATTTACCTGTGTGTTATATTACTTATATTGTTATTTACTTACATACTTTTTATTTGGAATTTTTCATATTCACTTTCATAAATGCAAAAGAGGATTTTATAGTTTTGTTGTATGTGTTATAGGTAAGATTTTTGTATCAGTGTCATATTAGATGGATTAGATGTGTTCATATTATTTATTAATTTTATTTAGGTTAATTATTTCATTTACTTAGTTGATTACTCACTTTATTAAATGAATTAAGTATGTTCAATATTTTTCCCTGCTTTTGAACTTTTTTCATTTTATAGTGCGTTCGGCCTTTTTTAAAGAGCCCATATGTGGAATTCTTTGTTCATAGACGTCTTATCTGTTAGAATAATTCCATGATAATTCTTAGAAATTTTTTCCATATTATTTCATATTCACAACTCCCGAATAAGTTAGCAGGTGAATCCCTCTTTGCTTATAGGTACGGCGGCCAGGGTGCATCGCAAGACTTCAAGAAGTCCGTAAGTTGTCCCAACTGTTCGTATGGGCTAGCCCCTCATCCGTTGTTTCTCCTGGTGGCAGTTTTCAGCGACACATTCTTGTAAGAAGGGTCTCTTCAGACCTCAAGACCAGCTCTTCCTCACAGACTGCCCTGACCACTGCCGTGGGAATGATGCCCTCCATCTCTGAACTTCCTTCTCACATAATGACCACACGAGCCATTTGGCTTCTAACACCTAATGCTTTCCACTAGTTTTCTTCATTAACTGAGTCTGAGGTCTTTGAAGATGGATGAAAAACTACTTCTTCATCACCCAAAGTTTCTAGCAAACATACCTTGCACGTTGTATGTACCAAGTGAGCATGCTAATGATGAATGTATATGTAAGGGCCTAGATGTGTGGGTATAAAATTACACCACACCAACGCACATTTCAAAAGCGTCCTCCAAAAACAAAGTCAGAAGAAGGGAGGTGTGGGGGATTTGTGCACGGAGGGTGACACTTCACCCAGCTCAAAAATCTCCCCAAACACCCTCAACCTCACTTCCTTCCACTCTGCCCTAATATCCAGAAACACTGTTCTGAAAATACAGCCTCCTTCCTTTCGAGAAAGAGAAATATTCTTATTTACCAGAATATTCCTACGCTTCCTCACATTGGGGAATATTCTTATTTACCAGAATATTTCTTATTTATATTCTTATATATTCTTTATATTTCTTATTCTTATTTACCAGAATATTTCTATGCTTCCTCACATTGAGATCGGAACATTTCTGTTTCCTTAAAACACTCTCCTAAAATCATCATCCATAGTCAAGGCAAATTCTCTGAGATGAGCACGTATCCCCCCCAGCTCCCCGCCCCCCCAAGTACATATAGACCCGGATTGTTGTCTGGAACCGAGAGGAGCGTACATAAACCCAGGCACACATATGTGCCCGCACACATGCGCATATAGATGCACAGTCCTCTCACTGACTCGGGACACGGTGAGGTTGGAACTCGAGGGCTCTGGGAGCACAGTAGGTTTCTAACACCAGCTGCCACCGAGCACTGGTCCAGACAGGCAGAAGGACCATGTGGCTGAATTTCAGGGTAATTAAGAATGTAAAAGGGAGCCCTGAGTGCCACTGGGCACTTAGCAGCATGTGCAAAATTCTCCCAGCAGGTACCCAGGTGGGCACGGGGCCAACAATCTTCCCACCCCCTGCCTCTTTTGGCAAGTGAAAGCTGAGGCTGCTCTGGGGAACATGAACGTACGCGTGGGGGTAGCAAAGAGGATTCACATGAGGCGGCCGGCGTGTTTGCTTTATCAGTTCCATGCTGCTCTCCCCCTAATCTGGCAGCTCTTCACCGTCTGTTGGGAAAGTTCCCTTCCTACCCGGCCAGATTGTCTGCACAAACAGTTGTGAAGAAGATGTGGTCAGCAGCACCAGCTCTCTGACTTATCATCCACCGATGCCTGCTGCGGCGGCAGACGGCTTGCGGTTCCAGTTAGCGCGTTTCCATCCTCATCTACCACTCTGGTCCCTCGGTTTCTGATTGCTCTCCATTGTCGCAGGACCCTTCCGCAGCATCAGATAAGGGAGCAACTGTTAATATCGGGACCTCTTAATGCCCCTTGCTTCTCATCTGAGCTCAGAAACACTTTCATTAAGAATTAATAACTATGGGGGTACCTGGGTGGTGGCTCAGTCGGTTCAGCATCTGACTTCGGCTCAGGTCATGATCTCACGGTTTGTGAGTTCGAGCCCCATATCGGGCTCTGCGCTGACAACTCGGAGCCTGGAGCCTGCTTCGGATTCTGTGCCTCCTTCTCGCCCCTCCCCTGCTCTCTCTCTCTCTCAAAACTAAATAAACATAAAAAAAAAAATTTTTTTAAAGATTCAGTAACTATGTCACTGATGGCAGAATTTTAGGTCTGTGATCACTGGAAGGGAGAACAATTTTTAGAATATGATCTTCCTGGAGCTATTTGATTATTTGTAAGGTTGACTCTGATAGCTTTATCCTTTTTTCTAGCCCCGCCTCTTTAAAATTGCATTGGTCCTCCCTTTGCCCAAGATGTCCCAAAGGGTATCAGTCAACTTTAACTTCCATGCTTATACCAGTAAGTCAATTGCCAAGATGCTCTCCTCTTCTTCTTGTTCTTTGGAAAGAACATTCTAAGAGAGAATGAGAGAGATGAGATCCTTAGCGCAATAAAAGAGACCTTTTGGTATCAGGCCTCCGTCGACCTCTTCAGCTTCAACCTCAGCTGCCCGTATTATACTCCAGCCACGCCAAACTCCTTGCCATTCACTGCCTCGGTGGCTTTTTACTGGCTATTTCTATGACCCAGAATGGTCTTTGCCCAGTCTTCACTCTTTGGATGACCTCATCTCAGAACTCCCATAGCATCCTATGAGCAACTTTCCCGTAACATTGGACTTTATGAACGCAAGGACAATCAAGTGGTTTTGTAGTATTTTAAGACTTCTCTTAGGGCAAGAGTATGAAAAAATACTTTGGTAGAAACAGTGAGGGAAGTAGGAAGTGGCAGGAAATGGGTGAACATTAAGACTGTTGTCTATCAGTTAGGATCATATTGATAGAAAGTGGACAAGGATGAATAGTTTGTCTCAGTCTCATATAAAAGTCGCTCAGGCTGCAGCCCAAGGGCTAATATGATGATTCTATTCCAACAAAGCTCCCAGGTTCGCTTCAGCATAGTTCTACACTTGCTTTTATATACTGTGGTCCAAGATGGCAGCATCGTCCTTCTAGGATGCAGAGAGGGGAAAAGGAAAAGAATTGAGGAAATATGGGCTAGCTACCTCTGTGAAAAATCCCTAGAATCTGCCTCACATTTTGGCTTACACCCCAAATGTCTAGTCACCTGTGCACACCTATAAGGGAGCTACGAAATTAGTCATTATTCTGAGAGAGGATATACTCAGCTAAAATGTTATTACAATGAATGAAAGGGGTATGGGTGTTAGCAGACAGCTACTACAATCTTACCCCCATTTTAAGGCAACCTCACTAGCCAGTTGTGTCAGGTTATGCTAGCACATTCTATACTTATATGCAAATATTTCTTTTAAAACCACATATATGTCCTCTCTCACCTTTCCTATTCAGCATCTTACTGGAAGTCCTAGCTAGAGCAAGGTAACAAGAAAAAGAAATAAAAGGTACTTAAACCAATAAAACAAACACACATACATTTTCCTAACCAATCATCAAGCATTTATTGAGAGCACTGTACTAGTTTTTCTGAGAAGCGCAAAAGTCTAAGAGAGTCCTTTTATGCAAATGATTGAAGCTATTTTTCTGATGACAACTGTGCCCAAGGATCCAGAGGTAGTCAGGAGTAGAACTGATGAATACTGTAAGGTCAGTTTTTCAACACATCATTCTCCATGACCACAGATTTGTACCTTCACCTGCCTGCAGAACCCATCGTTCTGGATTTTCCTAGATACTCATGTGTGACATGGAACTAACTGCTCTTCAGACAAGACCGTTTCTCTAGAGCTCCCTGTCTACTTCTCTAGCTTCTCTAGAGCTAACAGAATCATCATCAGATTGTCCATATAAGCATGGATTTATCTCTGGCTCCCAATTCTGTTCCACTGGTCTATATGTCTGTTTTTATGCCAGTACCATACTGTTTTGATTACCATAGCTTTGTAATATAGACTGAAATCAGGAAGTGTGATGCCTCCAGCTTTGTTTGGCTTTCTCAATATTGTTTTGTCTATTTGGCTCTTTTGTGGTTCCGTATGAGTCCTAGGATTATTTTTTCTATTTCTGTGAAAAATGCCACTGGAATTTTGATAGGATTTACATGGAATCTGCAGATAGCTTGGGGTGGTATCGATATTTTAATAATATGAATTCTTCTAGTCCATGAACACAGATTATCTTTCCATTTATTTGTGTCTTTTTCAATTTCTTTTGTCATTATCGTAGTTTTCGATATGTTTCAATTTTCATAGTTTCAATTTCATCTCCTTGGCAAAATTTATCCCTAAGTATTTTATCCTTTTTGATGCTATTGTGAACAGAATAGTTTTCTTAATTTCTTTTCTGGAGAGTTCATTGTTAGTGTATCTAATCTTTTTCTTACAAGGACACTAGCCTATTAGATGAGGGCCCTAATGACCTCATTTGTCATTTAATTATCTCTGTAATGACTCCATTTCCAAATACAGTCACATTCTAGGTGTTATGATTTCAATGTATGAATTTTGGGAGGGCTGGGGGGAGGACAGAATTCATCCCCTGACAGGCTGTTGTATTTCAGAGTCTTGGAGGAAGTAGTCTAGGAAGGTAGGTGGGACTCAGATTGTAAAGAACTCTGAAGATTCAGCTAAGGAGTTTGGACTTTTTCCTGAACTGATAGACAATAGTTTTAAGCAAAGGTGTGCCTTGATCAGATGTGGGTCTAAGATAATAACGGACAGTATGAGGTCTGTAGTCCAGACCAAGGAAAAACAAGATATTAAGGTCAGTCAGGAGTCTATTGTAGCAAGGTGAGGTCAAGTTGATGAAGGTCAGAGTGAAAACACTGTCAGTGGGGAGTAGAAAAGAGATGACAAATTGGAGAGACATTTGCCATGGAATTGAGAGGACTTGAATGAGAAGCTTAGAGGCTCCCAGGTTTCTAGCATGGTTGATGGAGGCAGGTAGTATCATAAGCTACAATAGATAGCATATGTTGAGTATGAAGTATGACAGAATATCCAAGGGGAAACATTCAGATGAGATCGGGCACCCTCAGGGTGGTATGGCTGTAGGCTAAGGGGAAAGCATTCAGAAGGAATGGATCTAGAGCTTGAGTTGAACATATAACCCAGATGTGATAGTTGAGTCAGAGTTGAGATCCACCTGAGAGTGTGCACAGGCCAAGAGAAAAAGATGTCCGAAAGAGGAACCATGGAGAGATGTAGCACTTACAGACCAAGTGGAATGGAAGAGAAGTGAGAGAGGAGAAGACAGAAAAGAATAGTGTCCCAGGAATCAAACTGGAGAGCTTCAGAAAAGAAGGAATCAAGAAATCAAGGAAAAACAGTAGAGAGAATTTTTAAAAGACCATTGAAGCTGGCCTCCGGAAGAGAAGTTTTAGTGGAGAAATGGAAATTGAAACCTGACTACAGTGGGTTTGGGCATGAGGGGAAATCTGGTGGTGGGAAGATAGAACGCAGGCCATTTCCAGAAGAAGAGAGGAAGGAGCTAGGAGGTACTGAGGGGCAGTTATGAGTTGCTGTCTCAGCCTGGTTTTCTTACCCATAGAGTATGTAATTGCCCTTGGGAAATTCTATCCTGCACTTATATCAGAACGACAGGCAATACAGAGCCTCTAAATGTTTTGCCACATGGATTTTCTCTGTGCCTCACAGTGGACTTAGGTACGCTTGTCTCAAGTTCTATGTACGTGGCTCTTGTTCACAAGTTTATCTTCTCCTATTATATCATTAACACCTCAAGGGCAGAAATCATGTCTTTTACTCCCTGTCTTGTATGTATTTTTTAAATTTACAGAGAAGGAGGGGTGCCTGGGTGGCTCAGTCGGTTAAGCATTTGACTTCGGCTCAGGTCATGATCTCACGATTGGTGAGTTTGAACCCTCATTGGGCTCGTGCTGACAGCTCGGAGCCTGGAGCCTGGTTCTGATTCTATGTCTCCCTCTCTGCTCATCCCCACTCATGCCCCCCCCAAGCTCTTTCTTTCTCTGTTTCTCTCTCAAAATAAGAAACATTAAAAAATTTTTTTTTAATTTAAAGAGAAGGGAGAAGAGAAAGAAGGGAAGGAGGAAAGAATAAAAGAGGTAACACCAGGCCAGGTACTGTGCTAAGTACCTTTCCTGAACAAAATTTACACCAACCATATGAGGTAGATCCTACCAAAGAAACTGAGGCACCAATATAATAAGGGGCCTGCCCAAGGCCATGGAGTTAGCAAACAGCTGAGCACGCATCTGAAGTTGGGCATTTGGAATCAAAAGCCCATATTCTTAACTGTGTGAAAATGAAGTATATTATTTTTAAAACTTGAGCCCACATAGGGGATATACGGGAAGTAGTTTGAAGCATTTCTTTTCTAAGAGAGAAAGAGCAAAAGCCAATAAGAGTTACATTTGATCTGCTGAATTGCATCTCAATTGCCTTGCATGGTGCAAAACAGAACATATGATCACCCCATCACTCCTGTAGTGTTGCGTTATGTTCAGCTGTCGGGTTTGTCGGTTTCCTAAATCAACCAGTCACAGACCATCGCCTAAAATATTTTTCACTGTCAGGTTCTAGAGCATAAAATTAGTCTTTATTGCTTTGACTATTACTGATTTTAAAGGCCAAGGGATGACCATGTAGCAAAGGCAGCAGAGCCTGGACCAGAAGGGCTCCCTGGCTGAAATAAATTTTTGCTGATGGCTTTGATTTGAGCACTGATGGGAAGGAATTGTGGGGGCTCTGGGACGCTTCCTTAGGGCTGGGAAGGCCAGGGATAAGACGCTGGTTATGTGGCTGCTTTTTGCTGTCAGCTTTCCTCCCCACGGAGCTGAGCCATGTCACTGGGCCCAGGCGCTAGGCCCATAAGGGAAGTCGTAGCACAGCCAGGCCTCTGTTCAGGGCCTCAGGTGCTGAAATCCTGGGGATCTTCAGGATAAGAGTCAAGTCAGGCTGGGAAGCCTCCAAAACAGTGTCTCCTGCGAATCGTGCAAGAAGAAGAGAACGGGGAGCTTGTGCCTTCTACTTTATTTTATTTTATCTTATTTTATATAATTTATTGTCGAATTGGCTAACATATAGTGTGCAAAGTGTGCTCTTGGTTTTGGGGGTAGATTCCCGTGGTTCATTGCGTACATACAACACCCAGTGCTCATCCCGACAGGTGCCCTCCTCCATGCCTATCACCCATTTTCCCCCTCCCCCCCCCATCCACCCTCAGTTTGCTCTCTGTATTTAAAGTCTCTTACAGTTTGCCTCCCTCCCTCTCTGTTTATAACTAGTTTTTCCCCCTTCCCTTCCCCCCTGGTCTTCTGTTAAGTTTCTCAAGATCCACATATGAGGGAAAACATATGATATCTGTCCTTCTCTGCCTGATTTGTTTCACTCAGCATAATACCCTCCAGTTCCATCCACGTTGCCGCAAATGGCAGGATTTCATTCTGTGTCACTGCCAGTAGTATTCCATTGTAGATATAAAACGCATCTTCCGTATCCATTCGTCCGTTGATGGACATTTAGGCTCTTTCTCCTTTACATAGTACGTGTTTAAGCATAAGGAGACCTGCCAGTTCCATTTATAAAATCAAGCTTGGATAAGCCATGGTTTGAGACGGAAGAAAGGGTCGGAGCATGTCTCAGCTCCTCTTCTTTGAAAGCCACTTATTCTTTGTCATTATGTACTAATTAGCACTGTCCCCACCACCCAGGCCTCAGAAGGATTCCTGTACATATGGCAGCTGTGGTAGATTTAGCGACAAAATCTCACAGCAAAGCTGCATTTTGGAGGATAGGAGTGGTGAAAGCAATGCTGATGTGGTCTTCACATGTAGATGATTTCCTTAATAAGGATCACCTTTTATAGAGACCTACTTGCACAGCATCGTGTCTAACACTTCAGACGTGTCCCCCGAAAGATCCCCTACAGTCTCTCTTTGACTCTGATGCTGTTGAAAATCATTACTTCTCAGACAAATAACTAAGGCTGAGAAAGGTTATGGGCTATTACGGGTTGAATGGTGTCCTCCCCCCAAAGGTACGTTGAAGCCTTAACCCTCAGCACCTATGAACACGACCTTAGGTGGAAATAGGGTCTTTAGAGATGCGATCAGTGAGGTCATAAGGGTGGACCCCAATCTGGTACGACTGGTGTCCTTACAAGAAGGAGGAATTTGGACACAAAGACAGACTGCACAGAGGGGAAGACAACGTAGAGACATTCATTGAGAAGATGCTCAAGTAATGATGGAGGCAGAGATGGGAGTGGTGCACCTACAATCCAAGAAATGCCAAGAATTACAGATAAACACCAGGAGCTAGAAGATACAAGGAGGGAGTCTCTCCGCAGATCCTTCAGAGTGGTCAAGGCCTGCTAACACTTGATTTTGGACTGCTAGCCTCTAGACCTGCAGAATGATACATTTCTGTTTGCTTTAAGCCACCCCAGTTTGTGGTACTTTGCTTCTAAGAGCCCTAGGGTGCTAGCACAATGGTCTTCCTCCAAATTACAGAATGGTCATCTTCAGAGTCGGGATTTGAATCCACGTCTATCTGACCCCAAAATCCATTTTTCACAGCTTTTATATTTTACTCCCAATGAACTCAGGTAGCATCTAGTAGAAGCAATCAACTTTACCTCTTTTACAGACAAGGTGCCATTGAAGCCTGCTTCTGGGGATGGGAATAAGTTTGTTGGACGAGGACGGGAGGGAAGAAAGCTCCAGACAGAAATAGAAGCCACCTATGAAAGACATAAATGGTATGCTGTGCTTCAGGAATAAGTATGGCTCATGCATGGGGTTCAAAGGCAATGTGATCATGCAAAATGCCTCCATTTTCTGGGAGAGACCCAGAGGCATGCTTGCAGGTACGTTTTCATAGTAAAGGAGCATTCAAAAAGAGGGGATAGCTATAGCCCTTGCCCGCACCATGAGGGCTCCTGTCCTGCAATTTAATGTTAGAGCTTTCATGGCAATGAATCCTTCCAGTGTAGTCAATCGACCTAGCCAGGGTGAGCTGGAAGATTCCATTAGCAAAGGAATCTGCCAGATAAGAAACATTTTCCTTCCTTGTCATTAAGCACTGTCTCTTAATTAAGTTGTCTTCCGCACTCTTGATCAGAAGAGAATACCAAGAAGTCTTTTTCCAGGAAAATGCTTATTTCTCCTCCCATCTCCTCTGCACCCACCTCGCTTTCCCACCCCCAACATGTTACTTAATCATGGACTAGTACCCAGAGGTAAACGAGTCCTGTTTATCTCAGGAAGAGTGCAGATGTGTATGCCGGGGGAGGAACACGGCCCGGGCCCCTGGCAGATGCAAAGAGGGTGCTCAGAACATGAATCACAGACAGGGTCAAGCCGCACTCCGTAGTCACTGCAGTGAATGCTTTAATCTGCGTGGAGAGAGAGGAGGTCACGTGCTAGTTATTAGAGGCCATCACTATTGCACTTCTGGATTCCAGCCTTTGCCTTGTTTCTACCAAGAGATCCTTGTCGAACACTGTACCTTTTGACCCAATTGAGGTAGTTCATTTAAATGAGGTGAAAGAGGCTATCTATGTAGGCAGTGGTCACTGGGATTAGACTACCTCCAAATGAATAAGAGAAAGAGAGCAAGACCCTTAACCCTTAACATTTTATAGCCTCTCTCCTTTGGGCGCCCTGCCCCTTAACCAGAAGGCCCCAAGATGCCATCAGTTCTTTCTTCTTTTATATTTCTCTCTCCCTCTCTCTCTCTCTCTGTCTCTCTCTCTCTCTCTCTCTCTCCATTGTCAGTATTACTTGATACGCATCTATTCATTTGTAGGTTACAGCTCACCCGTTATGTCTCCTATAAACGCTTCCCTGACCTTACTACCTCGCCTCCCGCACTGAGTGGCAGAGTCAGGCCCTTCCTTCCTTCGTTCGGTGGCACAGTGTCAACACGCCTATTATGAGATTTATCACCTGTGCTGTCATTATTTATTTACCCTCCTCTATGACCGCATAACAAGCCGCCTCGAAACTGAGGGGCTCTAAACAACAGCAACATTTATTATTATTGTCACTCTCGCAGATCTCGAGTTTCATGGGGCTCAGGTGGGCAGTTCTCATCCAGCGTCTCTCCCCGACTACTGTCTGGGGGGCTGGGAGCGTCCCCAAGGCTTCATTGCACACAGAGCTGGTGACTAAGCCGGGTAAACTCAAGCCTCTGGGAGACTTTGAGACTCTTTCCCCACGTGGTCTCTCCTCACGGTCTCTCCCTCACAGTGGCTTCAGGGTAGCTGCACATCTCGGAGGCCACTCAGGGCTCCAAACACAAGTGTTCCAAAAAATAGTGAACCAGACAGAAGCCACTTTGCTTTGTAATCACATAGCCCAACCACACAGGGCCTCTTTTGCCACAGTCCCAGGCCACTGAGATTCAGTGGAGGAAGGGAAATGACCCTTCTCTCAGGGTCACTGACCCTGACGAGGGTCAAATCACATTGCTAAGAAGAGCAGGTGGGATGGGATATATCTGTGCGGCCATCTTTGGAAAGTATGACCTGCCATCATGAACCCGGGGTCTGGCACCATACCTGGCTCTTAAATGATATCTCTATAAATATAATGGCTGATCGAATGAACGACCCTCATCCCCCATGTAGACCTGCTCTCTTACGCCTAGCTATTGACAAAAAAAAAATCTATTCTTGCCTCTCTCATTAGCCTATCTTATATCCAGTTTTTCCTTCAGCCCATTTTCTAAAGATCCACCTTCCAAACCCCTGCTTTTCAGTTCCAGAAGCCTTCAGCAGCTCCCAGTTGCGTGTTGCAGTATGAGGATGTTGTCCCAGCCTGTGACGCTCTGGTGTTACTGTGAATATAACACACACGTACATATCCATTTATAGTCATTATATATATACGCATATGTGTATATATGCACATTTGTGTGTGTGTGTGTGTGTGTATATATATAATAAAAATATACATTATTTTTGTATAATATATACATTGTATATTTATATATATTTATTTTAGTAATATTTTACTTAATAAAACATAAATGATTCTTTTAATAAAAATATTTTTATTTAAGTATATTTATATTTACTTATTTATATATGTTAAAAATACATTATTTTTGTATAATATATACATTATATATATTTATATATATTCATATATATTAATAAATGATATTTTATTTATTCTAATAAAAATATTTATTTTTATTTAAGTATATATGTGCGTGTGTGTATATATACATACCTATATATACATATATATACACATATACATACATACATATATATACACATACATATATATGTATACATATACATATATATATACACATACACATATATATATATACATACATACATACACACACACATACCAATTTATCTCTAGACTGATGGAAGGGTGAATATGGCACAGATATGTGTTACTAGCTTTCAAATGTGCAGCTTGTGTTATTTATCGAAGTTGTCCTGAATTCTGGTTCACAGAGATGGCTTAAAACCTCATGCTTACTTCTGCTCCCTCCTCTAGTTCTGCAAAAACCACAGTAGATGGATATGGGGCACTTGGGGGGTTCAGTCAGTTAAGCATCTGACTGGATTTCGGCTTAGGTCATGATCTCAGGGTTCATGAGTTCAAGTCCCACTTTGGGCTCTGTGTTAACAGCTCGGGGCCTGCTTAGGATTCTCTCTCTCCCTCTCTTTCTCTGCCCCTGTCCCCCACTCACGCTCTCTCTCTCTTCTTCAAAATACATAAATAAACTATATATTTTTTAAAAACAGAAGGATAGAAAGGGCACAAATCCTTAAGTCACAGGAAAAAGAGATACAACTTCAGAAATTTGGAAGCTGGAAAGCCAACAGAGAACAGTAGTTGACTTAGATGATTCGCAACATTATAAAGCTTCTTTTGTCCAAAGAGCTTCATTAGGGCTCAGTAATTAGAAACACCGGATCCCTCTCAAACCAAGGGAGAGGTGGGCTTGAAAATGAAAGAGTTAAAGTCTACATAAGAAGCAATAGCTGGGGCGCCTGAGTGGCGTAGTCGGTTAAGCGTCCCACTTCGGCTCAGGTCACGATCTCGCGGTCTGTGAGTTCGAGCCCCGCGTCGGGCTCCGTGCTGACAGCTCAGAGCCTGGAACCTGCTTCGGCTTCTGTGTCTCCCTGTCTCTCTTTACCCCTCCTCCGCTCATCCTCTGTCTCTCTCTGTCTCCCTCTCCCTCTCAAAAATAAATAAACATAAAAAAATAAAAATTAAAAAAAAAAAGCAATGGCTTTCCCTCCTCTACCCCAGCACACAACTGAAGGTTTATTCTCTTGGAGAGGATGAACCAGGGGGACTCTGAACTTGGAACATGAGGCAAGCTGATGATAGGAGGTATTACTGAAAAAAGACGGAAAAACATACAACCTGCCCATGGAACAGTGAGGTCCTTGGGCACTTTTTCCTGTTAGGTCATGAATACTAACAGATAGGTTTGGGCCCAGGAACCCCTTCCTCAAACCAGTCAAGAATTTGGAGTCTTTTCTCTCTGAAAAATAGAATAAAATAAAGAAATAAGTTGTCATCCCATGGAAGGAAAAATACCGAAAGATTTGACTATTGGGTTTCCCACATGTGCTAACCTCCTAGGAAGCTTACCAAGATACAAATACCTCCCAGATAAAAAGAGCTTCCTGTAGGGTTTGTTTTGTTTTTTTTTTTTTAATGCTGATCTTAGTAAGAGTCAAAGATCCCCATATACTTGAGGAAAACCTCCTCATGAGGGAGCCTGGGTCAGGCTGAGGACAAAGTGCAAGCTAGCACTGGTCCCCACTCCCCATCCCCCCAGGTGGGATGTGTGATATTCCTCAGGCACTCCTGGCTGCCCAAGGACAAAGGAAAGGAAAGAAAACAAATGGTTAACTGATAGAGATCACAGTCCTACCCGTGAGTCTCCATCAGTTTACAAATGTCTCGGTAAATTACAAGAAAAAGGCAATCTTGTCAATAGCCTAATCTCCAGAAACCCAGAGACTCAGTTTTCTGGAGCCCCAACATCACCCCCCCCCCATAGTGATGTGGGGAACAAAGGCGAGAAGGAAATGGCAGGTCAAATTAAATTTCCTTATAACCTGCAGCCCATTGACAAATATGAGGCAAATACAGAGTATAACATTTCTCCAGGAACCTCCTACCTTCCTAAGAGCGCCTTACTAGAGGGAAAACAACCTTAGCTTGACAATAGCAAGGCCTCAGGTATCTTAGGAGTCCTCTTTAGCATATCAAAGTCCTTCTGGAAGCCTCCCTTTTGACTTTACCTCCCTCAACTCCATAGTATAAAACCAGCCATTCTTCATAAACCCAGTGCAGCTCTTCCTGCCCATAGGTCCTGTCCCCGTGCTTTAATAAAATCACCTTTTTGCACCAAAGACATCTTCAAGAATTCTTTCTTGGCTGTCGGCTCTGGACAACCCCCATCACCCCAAAAACCTCATTACTCCTGAATAGCGATCAAAAGTTAGTGGGGGAAAAAAAACTTACAGGAAATAAAGACAGTGCTAGAAGGAATAATAATAATATAAAAAATGGGAGAGTGAGGAGAAAGAAAACTATAATTAAGACCTTCAGGAGGATAAAAGAGGATAGAAGAGATAAGAGATTTTTTTTTCAACGTTTATTTATTTTTTGGGGGGACAGAGAGAGACAGAGCATGAATGGGGGAGGGGCAGAGAGAGAGGGAGGCACAGAATCGGAAACAGGCTCCAGGCTCTGAGCCATCAGCCCAGAGCCCGACGCGGGGCTCGAACTCCCGGACCGCGAGATCGTGACCTGGCTGAAGTCGGACGCTTAACCGACTGCGCCACCCAGGCGCCCCAAGAGATAAGAGGTTTAATGTAATCATTGGAAAATAGGGATGAAGATATATCACAGAAGGTGGAACTAAAAAGACAAAGAGATAGAAAGCAGAAAAGATAAGAAGATTGGAGGATTCGTGGCCATCTAGCATCTGAATGAGAAGAGTTCCAGAAAGAGCAGAGAAAACAGAGGAGAGACGAGTTATCAAAGGGATAGTTGAAGAAAATTTTCTGTAGTTGGAAGACGAGTTTCCCCGATAGAAAGGGCTGTAAGCGTCTAACAAAACTAATCACCCCAGTCAGAAAGAACATCCTGCAAGAGAGGTCAAACCAGGGGACCACAAAAGAAGACAGATCCAAATAGCGTAGAACTTCTCACAGCAACACTGGAGGCTGCAAGACAGAAAAGTGCCTTCAAAACTCCAGGGGAAAATTATTTCCAATCTAGAATTCTATTACTACCATCAATAAAGAGTCACAGTAGAGTGAAGATGTTTTCAGACAAACAAGTTCTCCAGAAAGCAGTCTTTCTGCACTCCTTCTTCGGAAACAACACTTTGTGCTCTACCAAAATGAGAAAATAAACCACCACCACAAAAAGGGGAAATGCAAGACGCGAGAAACAGGATATCCAACTCAGGAGAGGGGTGCAAGGAATATCCAGAAGGATGGACGGAACATGCCAGAGAGACCCCGTGGTGGCACCTCTGGAAAGCATCTAGTCCAAACTGAAGCAGGGACCCAGCAGACTCCAGAGGTGTGCCTCCAGGAAAACTTAAATCAGAGGGTAACGGATATGTTTGAGCAGACATTCCGAGAGAAGATTTAGCCCTGAAGTCTAGCACCCTGAACATGAATTTTAAAACAGTTTAATTATTAATTCCAGAAAGGAAAAATGTAATGCCAGCACGCTACATGGCGGCACCATGAATGAAATGTTGCCCGGCATAAAATGGCAGCTGGGTAAAATCTAAAACTTGAATTTGGAAAAACGAAAAGAAGAAAGGAAGACCGAGAAGGAAGAGAAGGGGAGGGAAAAAGGGAAAGGGAGGAAGCAAAAGACAAACTTTGTGATGCACGGCTTCCATTCAAATGTTTTAGCAGCATTCACCTCCAAGATAAAATCAAAAACGTTTCCCCCCACGTCCAAGGTCTTTCACAACAGCTGCCTGCTAGCTCACTATGGATCAATCATATTTTCTTACACGACGACTGTGTTCATCTTTTCCCTCCCAACCCGGAAATCCCCCTGTCCGCCATTTTCCCCCAATCTTATCCGCTTCCTACAGTCGCTTATCTTCTTACCACCTCCATAAAGTCTTCCTTGACCATCCCCCATCGAGGCATCTTCCCCGTTCTCGAAATTCCCATCGCAGTTACTGTCTGTACCCCGTGAGTTAATTGGGCTGTTTGCACTCCACAGCTTTTCAAAGTATTACGGTTTCTGTAAGTGGCTTTACAAGTTCCTTGAGGACAGATTTCTCCCACAGTGGGCTCATGGGGTGCCGCGGAGCCGTCTACATGGTAAGAACATTAACATTTTTTGAACAAATTAATTAATTAATAATTAAGTTACTCCACCTCCTGTCTCTCTGGTGCTAGGCTTTTGTTGTTTCTCCGTCGGAGCAACAGGGGTTTGTTGTAACTTTCCACTGATCTCCTCCGCCTGCTGTTGCTGGGCTAGGGCTACTGATTCAGTCATTGCTTGGACACCCTTCCTCCCCCCCCCCCCCCCCCCCCCCCCCCCCCCCGCCCCTGCCCAGGCAGACCAGGGAGCCCAGAAGGTAAGGAAGGTTGGATCCGGCTGGAGTAACCACACCACGATGCTTTACTGATGTTGATTTTATTTTGAAGATCTGTTCCTGCCGTAGCCAAGTGGGACCAGAAGTGGCAGCTGGAGGACAGGAGCCCCAATCAATTCTCAGCTCCATTTAATGAAAAGAAGAGAGAAGGCAACCGCTTAACTCTTTAAAAGCAATCTTCTGGAGATACCAGAAAACTGATGCAGACCCTTCCCAGACACAGGCGTTTCCCTGCACAGAGATGTCACCCCAGCAGCACCCACGTGTTCTAAGAGCATTTGCTTTGCCCCTTGGACGTTTCATGCATCCACATCCCCTGGCTCAGAGACCCTCCAGCCTCTGCCTGTAGCCAACACCCTCCATCTCCTACTCTGCTTGTCAGATTCAGTCCCCGGAAGAGCAGGAAGGCAATGAGGATGAATCATTTCTGGTGATAGAAAAGCAGGAATGAAATGCCCACTATGTGGCCCCAAATTCCTATTTCTGGGCCACGGTTCACTGAGTCCTAGAACCTAGGAGTTGGAAGGGACCCTAGAGAGATCATCTGTTAGCTTTCTGCCTCAGCTGCACCTGCTGACAAAGTCCCCTGGCCCGTTGCTTCTGCGTGCATATCACCACCAAGAGGAAGGGCCTCCCTTAGCAAATCACAGACAAGACATTGACACCTATGTGACATAGGACAGGGACGCTCTGATGGCAGAGGGGTTGCCTTAAATGCAGTGGTTGATAGTATGTTACAATCACAAATCCCCAAGAGAATTGAAGAAAGCTTAAACTGTCTCCACTAGAAAACAGCCTAGAGACATGATATTTTGGACATATTCTGGTAGGTTCAGAGACTCCTGAAGCCAATCCATGGATGCCAAATTAAGATCCATGCTTTAGGGGTGCCTGGGTGGCTCAGTCGGTTGAGCCTCCGTCTTCGGCTCGGGTTGTGATCCTGCGGTTCATGAGTTCGGGCCCCGCGTCGGGCTCTGTGCTGACAGCTCAGAGCCTGGAGCCTGCTTCTGTCTCTCTCTCTCTCTATCTCAAAAATAAATAAGCATTAAAAAAAAAATTAAAGATCCACGCTATTTTTGAGGACCAAGCAAATGGTACAGGTCCAGGGACTAAAATAACAATTAAATTATTCTGGCCTTGGGGGAAAAAAAAAATCAAGCCTTGGCAACTGAAAATGTTTATTTGAAACTGTCACACTAGACATTCTTCTCATCACCCACCTGGACCAGTTGTGTCTCAGAGACACAGAGAAGTTTAAAAATACTGAAAAAATAAAATAAAACAAGGCCCCTTTGCAAGTAGTGGGGGAAGGGGGCTGCCTATATCCTCGATGTGCCCGCCACAGGGTGCGGAGAAATGCCACGCTCTTGACCATTGTGTTGGCAGCTCCTAGGATTCCGAAGGAGTTAATGATTTTATGGGCCCAGAGCTCACACATGTTCCACCTTTCAAGAGCTTCATTTCCCTTTTGTTTGGAGCATTTCCCAATGACTTTTAATTAAGTGTATTCTCTGTTGGCAGGAATGAGACAATAAAGGGAAAGGGTTGTGTGCATTCTTGCTCACAAAACCAGTGCTATGTATTTGTTGGTTGCCGATTGATTGGTGGGAGGCCGTTGTAGCTGCAAAGGAAAACCCACAGTTTAAGTGCTACCTCTAAAAACAAGTTTGGCAAGGTGGCCCTTACAACACTCGTGTGGTGTATTCCACATACACCACAGAGTATGGATTTGCACAGAGTGGATTTGCGCTCTTGAAACTTTCTTGGATGTCAGGATCTGGGTCCTGGGAGCGTATGCTTCCTGCAGAACTCCGTGCACAAGGAGTCATCCCCCTCTGTATGCAACAGCGTTGATAGTTGGACCAGATGTTTGGCGCAGGGCAGAAGTGTGGGGATGACTATCAGGGAATAGCACCTGTAACACCTCTTACAAGCATTGAAAAGAAGTTTCCCATTATGCAAGGTGAGACAGACCAGAAGCAGATCTCTTTTCTCAGTATTAACTCCTTGGTCTGAAAGGAACTAATCTTCTGCCTCTAGGCAACACAACAGTCAAATAGATGGCTTTTTGTTTGGTTTTGGTTTTGCTTTTGTAGTTGTTGTTGTTGTTCTTTTTTTCAACATTTCCAAAGAAGGACATTCCAGCCTTCCTCAACCTTGCATTCCAGAGTGTCACAGTGCCTATACTCAGGAAATATTTCCTCAGGTTTAACTTAAATCCCTCTCCCCGCAATGGGAGACCATTGCCATCCTCCAAGGACCCGAAGGACAGCTGTCTGGCCCCTGGCCAGCCACGCCATTCCATGTTCCCGTTGTTCAGGGGAGGAGACGTCTCTGGGCATTTGTTGATTGGCTCCCCACCACCCAGCAGGAGACCGGGGCCTGAACCCCGGGGCTCCTCTGAGGAGTTTACTTTGCCTGCTGGGGCACTGCTCTCCCAGGACTCTAAAATGATCACAAATGAGCAAGATTGGCTCAACATTGCACAGATAAGAAGAGGGGGGAAGCCAAAAGTTGACCCTCAAATCGTGATGCGTCAGGTTCAACACTCTTTCCCCCAGGCCAGAGGTGCTTCCTGGGAAGTAAATGAAGCTCTGGGCCGCCCATCATCTATTTCCTGTTTTTTTCAATTCTTAGTCCGAGCAGAGAGGCAGACACACAAAGAAATGGGCACAGGGACTCAAGGAAAACCATGAGCACACGTAGAGTCTTCTGTCACAGGGACTGTGAAATTGGTGGCAGGGAGGACGGCAGGAAAGCCTTGTGGTGCGGGTGGCATTGCAGGGTGGTCAAGGGCGTCTCTGAAGGCAGCCAGACTTGATCCCCAGCCCCAGCTCCAACGTGACACAGGACAGGTTGGCTTGCCCCTCATTATGCACGAAACGAGAACAAGAATACCTCTTTTACAGGGTAATTTTGAGGAATAAATGAGATAATGAACAGAAAGTGCTCCGGGCAGGGTCCAACAGATAGGAAAAGCTAAATAAATGGGGCAACAGTAACTATTCATATTATGGGGTGAACAAAGCAATGAGGCCGAACGGAGCTAAACCAGGAAAGGTGTCATGGAGGAAGTAACAGTGCAACAGGAATTTGAAAGCAGGACTGGGGCTTGGTGAAGAGGAAAAGAAAGGGCATTATTTCTCTGCCTTCAGCCTCCCAGAAGCACGGATGTCAGTCTTTGAGTGTGGATGCCCAACGTGTCTGTCTTCACAGACTTTCAGATTTTTCAGCACATTCTAGAACAGTAAGATAGCAGGATGCCATAGGAGAGGCTATGGATGGACGCTCACAGGAGACCTGGGAGATGCCAGCATTAAAGGAAATTCTACCCTAGAATGAAGGATAGCTTCAGTATAACTCCATTAAAAATTGAATGCACCATAATGTTGAGCCATTCTTGGTGTGCATAACTTTTAAAAAGGTTAAATCTAATAATTTGGCTTGCTTGCCATAGATCTGTTGTTTCTCATATAGATGGGAGAGATGACCTCTCCAAGACTCTACAAATTATTGGAAATAGAGAGATTGCAATTCTTGGAAATTTCCTATTGATCGGTTAAGTAAATCATCTGCTAAATGGAAATCTAATCTGAAAGGTATACGTTTAATGGAATTAGTAAGTGAACTGTGTAGGCAAAATGTTAGAGGCAGCCCCAAAATGCCTTACTTGACTGGAGATTTAGGAACAGAGGAAGGACACTGAGAGGGAAATTACTGGATGCTCTCAGGGGCTGCTTTTGAGATCTGCCCAGTCCGGTGTGGATTTGTGGAAAATAAGCCACCCCCACGACAATCTCCAAGGGCATGTAAATCAGGACGTGCTTCTAATCCACGTATGACGAGCCACGTAAGGTGCCCCGACTAGAAATTGTAGGAAGCCCACTCTGTGCATGGATGCCACCAACTCAGGGTTTCTGTGCCTGATGGCATGAAGTCAGGTGGTTTCACAGATGTCGCCGTCCTGCATGTGACTCCTGTTTGGCCTGCCATTGGCAATGTCCGGGGAAGTGTTGGTCTGGGGAACCTGGGCTTTGGAAGGACACTCTTCACAACAGGTGCTGAAATAAGATACTTGAGAGGAATATGGAGAAAGAAAAAGTCACATTTTTCTTCTGTGCCGGTCACTTCACCTACATTGTTTATTTAATCTTCCTAGCAGTTCTGCAAGGCAAGAATTACTAAGCTCATTTTATAAATGAGACAGCCTAGTGACAGAGGTGGGATTTGAACCCAGGTCTGACTGAGTCCAAAGTCTACAAGTCCAAGGTCTCCCCACATCACACGGGTGCCTTAAAAAAACAGAATCTAGTTTAATTTCACCGAGACAGCAGGCTGTATATGCTGGACCAGAATGAGCAAGGGCTATAAACTCGCATCCAGAGGACAACGTACATGGAATCATAGAGCATCGTGTTAAGAGATTTGAAGTAGGTCCCACAGGAAATGAGCAAAGATTTTAGAATGGCGATGACGATGGGCAATAATCAGAATTTTCCTTCCCATACTTACGAGTGGGGTTCAATATAGAAAAGAGTAAGAGGAGACCAAATGGAAAAGCAAATCGAAAGGAGGGGAAAACTCCTAGTTCTGGCAAATTTAGTAATAAAGCTTTGAACCAAGATGGATCTAGAGTGTATTATGCTAAGCAAAACAAGTCAGTCAGAGAAAGACAAATATCATATGATTTCACTCATATGTGGAATGTAAGAAACAAAACAAACCAGGGGCGCCTGGGTGGCTCAGTCGGTTGAGTGTCTGGCTTCAGCTCAGGTCATGATCTCACAGTTTGTGAGTTCGAGCCCCGCATCAGGCTCTGTGCTGACCGCTTGCTTGCTCAGAGCCTGAGGCCTGCTTCAGATTCCGTGTCTCCCTCTCTCTCTGCCCCTCCCCTGCTCATGCTCTGTCTCTCTCTGTCTCTCAAGAATAAATAAATATTTTTTAAAAATTAAAAAAAAAACAACGATCATACAGGGGAAAAGAGAGAGAGAGAGCCAGCCAAACCAAGAAACAGACTCTTAACTATAGAGAAGAAACTGATGGTTACCAGAGTGGGAGGTTGGGGAAGGGTGAAAATAGGTGATGGGGATCAAGGAGTGTACTTGTGATGAGCACTGGGTGTTTTATGTATGTATGTGTTGAATAACTAAATTATACACTGAAACTAATATCACACTGTTGGTTAACTAACTGGAATTTAAACAACTTTAAAATTAAAACAATAAAAACAAAACAAAAAAGTGAACCCAGATGGTAATCAAAAGACCTGGGGGAAAAAAATGATGACAGATTATATTTTTCAAAAATGGCCCTAACAATATTTCCCATTCCATATTCCCTTATAGAGTCTTGTCCCTCCGCATCAAGAGGTAGAGTCTGGGACTGCTCCCCGTGAACCTGGGCAGGCTTCTGTGACTGCCTCAACCAATCGCCTATGACAGGCGTGACACTATTGACTTCCAAGGCTAGGTCATAGAAAGTGACATAGCTTCCACCTGGTTCTGTCTCTCTCAAGATGCCTGTCCTTGGAAGCCAGCCATCGTTCCGTGAGAAAGACCAGGCCACACAGGCCCATGTGGAGAGAAACTGAGGCCCCTAGCAGTGGCCCCAGCTGAGCTGACTGCCAACATCAAGCACCAATTGACTGGCCATGTGAGTGAGGCATCTTGGAAGCAGATCCTTCAGTCCCCAGTTGAGCTGCCTCAGGTGACGCCACATGGAGCAGAGTCAAGCTTTCCAGAACGAGCCCGGCCTGAATTGCAAATTTGTGGGCAAAATTAACGATTGTTGTTGTTTCAAGTTCCGAAGTTTTGGGGGGATTTGGTAGGCGGCAATAGATACCCTGAATAAAAAAAAAAAAAAAAAAGGCCACTAGAAGATCAATCCCAGCCAAATGGTCGATTTTATTTACTTGATTGTGTCTTCCTTGCTCAGAAGAGTGAACATTTTAGAGCTGGGAAATACTTGCATAGCCACTGACAACCAGATAACAAAGCACACTAATCACAGCTTTTCTATAGTATCCACCCTAGGAGATGGCGGTGTGGACACAGATAATCGTTCACACTAACGAATGATCCCATGGAAAACAAACCTCGAGAGTCTGCTACATTTTAGGCAAAATTTTAGTTGTACTATATTTCACAATCCTTTTGTCATCGACTCCTGGGGAAACGCCTACAGAATCTTCTATTTTACAGGGTCAGAGAAAGGTATAGAAAATTGATTTTTTTAAAAAAATGTCACCCGTATGAGTAGGGGCAAGACTCAAACTCAAGTGTGATCTCAGCGCTCAGCCTCTTTCTGTTATATTATCCTCCATACTTGCCAAAGATGATACCTCTTTTGAGTTTTGCACATATGGGCTATTAATGGTTTTGGAGTTGTTTGGATCGGATTCCTTTTTCTTCAGCAGCAGCATATTTACCTTTCTCGGCTACTATTTTAAAAAAAGAGAGAGAGAGAGAATTTGCATTCCTGAAGCATACACAATTCAACGGTGTTGAAAGCAGATGGTTCACAAGTATGCTGTGAGACACGGGGAATCCAAATTAAAAGAAATTTTTGCCACAGTTACGGAGCGCTGTGGTGCACTGTATATACAGACGTGTTATGCAGTGTTGAAGTAGAAGTGGCTTTTTCGAGACGTAGAATCCAAAGCAGGCTCCAGGCTCTGAGCTGTCAGCACAGAGCCCGACACGGGGCTCGAACTCACGAGCCGCGAGATCATGACCAGAGCGGAAGCCAGACGCCCAACCGACTGAGCCACCCAGGCACCCCCTTGACCATCATCCTTATTAAAGGTGTTTTTCATCCAAGCGAAGACAAGGGTGTCTTGTAAGTAAGTGGAGGTGTGGAACACAGCATGAGTTGTGCAAAACACGCAGATGTCTGCCCTCATTGGTCTGCTTGGAGGCTTGCAACAAAATGGGAGGCGTTCCCTCAATCATCTCTTGGAGGGAGAGGTTATACAGGGGCAAGAGGGGTGAGTCTGTCCCTCTGAGTGTCAGAGCATTCGGTGGCTGGGGGAAGTGAACGGCCAGGTTCCTCCGTTCTGTCTTGGCACTGTCCCTGGAGAACCGTGACCTTGTGGAAGTTCTTAACCCCTTGTTTTTCTTATTCAATAACACGGTGCCAACTCTGCTGAAAAGAAGTCAGTTCTGCAGAAAACTCACCAGTACGTGTGCAAACCCAAAAGCCTGTTATTATAAACAACGCTTTTTCCGTTTCTTCCCCCGCTGGCAGCAACGCGTTTCTTTCCTCAGCATGCCATTTTCAAAACCTTTGACATTTCACCGCACCTCATCATTGCCTTCACCGTGGATCGTGCCAATTTGTCAGTTTTAATCTGTCTACAAACCTGCATCTGCCGGCAGAAACCTTTTTATTTCTTATATGTTGATACAAAGATTTCGCCCATCGATTTTTGCGTAGCTCTGATTTCATGCAAGCTAAGCAAACAGTGACAGGTTGGTACTTGGGATAATGAATGCTCAATCAGATTAATACAAATCAATGGCATTGGCAAGTTTCGAATGAGGTGCAGGGGGTGGGGTCTGGACAGCATGAGCTGCCAGAACAAGACAGATGGTCAGAAGCTGACACTCTTACCTCTTTATCTTGATGGGCTCATTAGCAGATTTCTCTCCTTTGGGTCTCATTTGAGTTTCTTGGCTTTAAATGGCACCCCATAGATTGCCTACCATCCTGGAAAACAACTGACATACCCTCCTCATGACCTGGCACAGAGAATATTCTAGTGCCCAGAGTCTGTTTAGCAGCCTTGAGGGCTAGGACTTAGGTCAATGGATGCTGGAGTTACTGCTTATCCAATAGGACCATTGGGATCCAAAGAGTTAATATGTTGCTGGTAAGAACCTACTTTTCTAAGGGGCGCCTGGGTGGCTCAGTTGGTGGAGCGCCTGACTTCAGCTCAGGTCGTGATCTCCAGTTTGTGAGTTCAAGCCCCACATAGGGCTCGCTGCTGTCAGGGCAGAGCCCGCGTCGGATCCTCTGTCCTCCTCTCTCTGCCTCTCCCCCACTTGCGCTCTTTCAAAAATAAATAAACATTAAGGGGCGCCTGAGTAGCTCAGTCAGTTAAGCATCCAACTTTGACTCAGGTCATGATCTCACGGCTCGTGGGTTTGAGTCCCGCATCGGGCTCTGTGCTAACGGCTCGGAGCCTGGAGCCTGCTTCGGATTCTGTGTCTCCCTCTCTCTCTGCCCCTCTCCCGCTCGTGCTCTGTCTCTCTCAAAAATAAGTAAACATCTAAAAAAATAAAATAAAATAACATTAAAAAAAAAACCAACAACCTACATTTCTAGAAACTACGACTTCTTGAAAGGCAAGTCCTGTACAAGGCACATTATTTTATTTAATTCACACAGGAGCTTTAAGAGGTAGAGTCTATTCTTTTGTTGTTGTTGTTTGTTGTCCTTGTTACAGATTATTTTATAAGTGAGAAACTGAGGATTAAGTCATTTGTCCCAGAGGGCCAGCTGGTGAGTGGAAGAGACAGAACTTGTCTCCGAGGCTCTAGGACTCCGAAGTCCTGAGGTTAACCACTGCCATCACCTCACTTTGGCTTTACCACCGGTCTCATAGGCAGGGGGCAGATGGCTGAAGTTTCAGGCAATGTTTTCAGCTCCACATTGACTCCTAAGCATCCTTCTCGTCCTTCCTTCCTACAGGCGTCAACAACTCTTGGCTCTTATCTACCTTTCCTGAAACATACCTCTATCCTCATGTTCTTTCCCCTCTAAGGCTGGCAATGAAGCAGGGGGGAGTCTCCTTGCCCCCTCTTTCCTCCTCGCGCTCCAAATGACCACCATAACCACCACAGGAGAAAGTTATAAGAAGTCAAAATCAGAAACGCTTCAGGATTTTAATAATCATCGATCCATCAAATAGACGCCCTAACAACAATGACTTCTTCTTCTTCTTCTTCCCCTTCTCCTCCTCCCCCTCCTCCTCCTTCTCCTCCTTCTTCTTCACATTGTTTTTAGTGATTTCCTTTCTAGGTAACGTCTCGAATCCTCTCTTCACTGACTTGGCTACTTATATTAGAGCTGAGGAGTTTATCCTGACAAAGCTGCGAAGTGTGAGGATCTTAGGATTGGTCTGAGCCGAGTTCATAATCTTCACCCTGAATATGAGCATATTCTGCATTTCTTCATTCCTTTGCTCCTGGTCAGCTTCTCTGATCGAGAAGAACGCTGCCATCTCCAGACCCAAAAGGTCACACAGGAGGCTTCAAACTCCAGCTTTGCAGATGCTTTTCCCATACTCAGAGCAATCTCCTTGGCCCCCAGCTGCCCGTCCTCTCTCTGTATCCTGGAGGTTTGCCAACAGTACGCTCCCAGCCAGGTCCCAACACTGTTTCCACCTGCTGATTGTACTGTTCTTGGTTGTCTAAAGAATGAGACCACTCTCAGCCTACTCAGTCCCTGAGCTCTGCCACGTCATCTCATCACCACTATCCCCACTTCTTTTTTTGAAAAAAAAAAAAAATGCTTCTCCCTCTTGGATTCTGTGACACCACTCTCCTGGTTCTCCAAAGTCCACGGTTTCTCCCCCGTCCTCTTTTTCTACCACTGCCTAAGGTGTAAACCCCACTGCTTAGTCCTTCTTTTTGCTTTTCAGCATTTACACTAACTGCCCTCAAGAGCATACCCAGACTTGTGGTTTCAATTACCACTGCGATTACCACTTACAGATCTCCCCCCCTAGACACACTTGTGTCTTAATTCCAAATAGCTTCCTATGGGAAATTTTCACTGGAAGATTCTACCATTAGCTCTAACTTACCATGTCTAAGCTTCTCAGTCCCATCAATAGCATTATCATCCTTGTAGGCTCATTGGCTTCAACTTGACTACTTTCTCTCCCACTAAACTTTATTCATTTACCTATGTATTCATTTATCCACTCACTTATTCATTCACTTAACAACATTTACTAAATGCCTATTCTGTGTCAGGTTCCAGGTGAGGCACTAAAGATACAGCATTAAAGGACATATCCTCTATCTAACATTGGAAACTTTCCATCCCTCAAGAACATCCTCTATACAGACTTTGCTGTTGCTGAAGGGGTACCTGCTTCACTTACTCTGAGTGACGAAGAGTCCATTCCAGGCAGAAGTTTCTACAGACCATATCTCAGCTACCCCAGACAGTGGATCCAGAGTGCAAAACACAGCTTGAAATGATTTGTGTTGGCCAGAAGTATCTGTTCTACATAGACTTCCAGGGATATCAGCTAGAAGGACAGGGATATCTCATCCCAAAGCTTGTAGGTCAATAACTTCAAGATCAATGACTCTACCCACTGGGAAATAGGTCAATACCAAAAACCTATGATCATACCCTGGCACACAGCTCCACTCACCGAGGAATATGGAGTGGGAGAGAATGAGAAGGAGGGAGGCAATATCTATCAAGGAGACTGCAAATCAGAGATCCCCTTCTGATAGAGGGTTTAACTCCCAACGTGAACTTGAGAAGTCAATAATTCTCTCTAAGCCTTAGTATATCTATCTGTAAAATAGAATCGTCTTTACATTGTGGGATGTTCAAGGGTCTGGAGAAGGTACTGGGAGGAGGAATCTCACAGGAGTTTGAGGGAGGGATGCTTCCTGCCTGTGTTATTACCTTTATGTGCAGTGATTCCTCACCACAGCATCCCCAGGACCTAGCAGAGCAAATGGCACATATTAGACCATCATTATACATCAAATGAAAAAATGAATGGATTGAGGCTTCTGCAGTCATTCATTCTCTCAAGGGCCACGTATGAGTTTTTCAAAGCTGGGAGGTGAGCTGTATTTCTTTTCTGCCTCCCTACTTCCTTCTGTGGTTCTCAGTTTACAAACATCTTAGCTTGGGCCAAGTCTGTGATTCACTCCCTGCTCCTCTAACCCACCCAGTAGGCTGTGTCATGAGAATTGTGTGCGGTTGTCCTGGGACAGGACGTTAAATGAAGACTCTTAACATCCTCCCTGCACTGAGGTTTGGAGCATGGATCAGCATGGATCAGGAAGAGAAGGATAAGAAGTTGGGCTCAGAGGTCTGGGGCCGACTAGCCTCCTCTAAGAGCTCTGTGCCTTGTTCAAGTTCAAGCCTGGATTACTCTCTTGAGGCCTGTCTCAAGAGACCTGGGAGGAGGAAGGTGAGGTTAGGGAAAGGACAGTGTAGATGGAGGAAATCTAAACATGTTGACTGGAGCTAGATCCTCTAGCTCTCCAGGGCTGTGCCTTTCACCCTCTTTCCTACACTATGAACTACCACAACTGACAGAGGAGACCCAGCCCCCATTTCTGCAGGACCAAGTCATGGGCACCTGCTTCCCCCCATGACTTGAAGCTGGGTATGGAAGGTAAGGGCCTTTTTGATGGTTACTCTCCCTCCCTTTGACCTTCCCGCCAGAGTTCCGGGTGAGACAGCCAGTGCTCTGATCCAATCACAACTGGGGCTCTTGCCCTGTCATGAAGCCTCCTCTGTGTCACCAAGTGGTAGGAAGATAATGATGTCTTCCCCATGGGCTAGTTATTTATCATCCTCACCTTCCCATGCTCTGCTCAGACTTTTGCTCCAGCTGCCTTCCTAAGTTCTGCATATTAGGGGGCACTGGTGGGAGGTGAGAAATTACAAGTGGAAGAGGTTATGATTATTATTCCTCCTTTTTCTTTTTCTTTCTCTTCATTTGCTTCCGGCAGCAATTGTGGACGAAGCTGTATTGCCTTGAGGAGCCCAGCTTTGGTGGCAACGGGTCCTTCCTTGGTGATCCTGGTAGCGACCACGTGCTCCCCTCTCTGTGGGGTCAGCATCGCCGGGCGGCCCATCCCATGGCTCCGGTGTCTCCCAAGTGCGACGTCTTCCATGGTAACTGCATTGTGTACAGCACCCTCACGAACCAGCACAACAGTCGTGTTTTCCGCACTCTGAAAACCCCAATCCCTTCCTTCGGTTCTGTAGCCATGTTTCCTTCCAACAGTAAGTAATTTCTGGGTCACTTCTCCCCCTTTTGCCTGGTTTCATCCCTTCGAGTCATTTATAACTAGTTCCCTGTATTAAATGCCTTCTGTTTGCTTTTCTAGTCGTATCCTGTCTGTTACACAGAAATTAGGAAAGGTGGTTATTCATGGGTAGAAAACAATTTTCTCATTTTTTCCCAAAAGACAAGAAGCAAACATTTTTTTCCCAAAGGGAAGAAGAAAACATGAGAAATGAAATGAATAAACAAATATATTACTTTCTATGACAATTACCTAAGCACTGCCTGTTTATCATAATACTGGATCGTTGTTGTAATATTATTTTTCTTGGGTAAAAACACATGTCCATCTATGATATGTTATCTCCATTGGAACTGAATTTATGCATATGTCAAATTAGTTATGAATAATGTTTTACATCCGAACTCATTGTCCTTTCCAAACCATTAGATACATCTTCTTGCCATAATGTAGCAAATTAAGTGTGGTATCTCCATACACACAAAAATGCTGTCGTCTTCTGTGAATGTATCCATTGTGGAGGTATAGCATGGCTTAGATTTAAGTGAAGCTAACTTACAAACTGAATGACTCCTCACTGCTGCTAGCAAATGCCTGCACAAGTGACATCATCAAGAAACAATTTATTTGAAAGTTTTAAGAGTCATGATCTAAACGTTAATTTGCAGGTAACTAGATGATGAATGATGAGCTAGCCGCCCATCTGTCCAGCACAGACAAAGCTACAGAGTCATTGAAGGCGATGTTTACCTATAATTATTGACATTGCGAGATGTATACAATATATTGTTGCATGAAAAACCGGCTATAAAAGTTTGCACAGTATGATTGCATTTTTAAAAAAATATATTTGTATGTATAAAAAAAAAAAACACTGGAAGGTACAGCAGAGATAATAGTGATTATCTCCTATTAGTGGGGTCATGTGTGGTTTTTCATTTTCTTTTTACCAGGTCGGTTTTTCACATTTTCTACAAGGAAGGTATGTTACTTTTATTTAAAGGGGAAAATTCAAGTTTAAGTTAAAAGACAGCCAGGTATGGTCCTTGCTTTGTACAGAATGGGAAGCCAGCCGGAAGAGCTGCATGGGAGTGGAGGAAGAAGCGAGGAGAGCTGGGGAGAGACATCTCTGGGACCCACCCCGCTAGGTTGTCAGATGGGTTCCTCCCTTATCCTACTTTATCATCCCATGAAGCTGTTTTTTTTTTTAATTTTTTTTTAACGTTTATTTATTTTTTTTGAGACAGAGAGAGACAGAGCATGAACAGGGGAGGGGCAGAGAGAGAGGGAGACACAGAATCTGAAACAGGCTCCAGGCTCTGAGCTGTCAGCACAGAGCCCGATGCGGGGCTCGAACTCACGGACCGCGAGATCATGACCTGAGCCGAAGTCGGACGCTTAACCGACCGAGCCACCCAGGCGCCCCCATGAAGCTGTTTTTAACAAGGTTCTGGATGACCTCTGAGGCTCTCCCAAATCGGGGTTCCAAAACCCAACCTAAGATTCAATTCAAAGAAAATGTATTGGTGATCATCCTATAGCAGGTCTTAAAGAGACAGACGTGAAGTCCCAAGTACCTGTTCCCCAGGTGCCTATTGCTTTGTCAAGGGACTGACACTGGTGTCAGAGCAGAAAGATTTCCCTTTAAACCCTGCCTCTGTCTCTCACTAGCTGTGTGACCTTGGGGAAATTTAATCTCTTTGAGTTTCAGATTTTTCATCTTTAAAGGGAAGGTAATAATTCTTCCTTCTTCTTATTGTTTGGAGGGTTAAATAGAATGGTAAAAATAACCCAAGAGGAAAACAGGGAGAAAGAGAGGAAAAGAAGAAAGGAGAGAAAAAGAAAGAGAGAAAGAGTGAAATGGGAGGAGGGAGGGAGAGAGTCATTTGATTTCTAGGCCAGTTTAAGCTTTCCAGGAATGAGAATTATCTGTAGGAAGGAAGAAGAAAATTAAAAAAAAAAAAAAAAAATCCGTACTCAAGGAGGGGTAGCCAAACTTTAAGAGTAAAGCATTGGATGTAAGAAGTGGGCTAAAAGCTGGGGCGCCTGGGTGGCGCAGTCGGTTAAGCGTCCGACTTCAGCCAGGTCACGATCTCGCAGTCCGTGACTTCAAGCCCCGCGTCGGGCTCTGGGCTGATGGCTCAGAGCCTGGAGCCTGTTTCCGATTCTGTGTCTCCCTCTCTCTCTGCCCCTCCCCCGTTCATGCTCTGTCTCTCTCTGTCACAAAAATGAATAAACGTTGAAAAAAAAATTAAAAAAAAAATAAATAAAAGATAATTACATAGAGTTTCATAATTGCGTAAGACCTTCTATTAGCCTTTGCCTTTTGTGAGCACGCACAGCGTTAACACATCCAGATTTTCCACATAATCTGTGTAGTTGCTGAAGGACAAAGGATCTATCTGCTTGGCCCATGTTTCCCAGAGAGCCCAGATAAATGGGAAATCAGGGTGCCCACGACAATGATGGAAGAAAGACCATTGCCTGCTGAGTCTACCTCATAGACATAGAGAGGACAACACCATGTGGGTGGCAAGGGAGGCTTCGGGGGGAAGATTACTTGGCCGTGGCAAATTATTTCTACTTATAAAAAATTTGTGCTGTCTGTATTTCTATGAAAGAGATATGTAGAATATATAAGAAACTTGATATAAATAGCTTTTCTGTGTGTTTTCGCTTATTATGTCCCGATGGTTACACTTGGAGGACCCGGTCCCATCCCTATCCTCAAGTCCCTTTGACCAAATGGCCTGTAGAAGACAGAAATGTAGTGACCTTGAGCCCTTGAGCCCTTGAGACCTTAGTCAAACACTGACTAACATGCCAATATGCAACCTTACATCCTTTCGTTTTTCAGAGTTCTATCTCCTCACCTAGGCTGTAAGCACCCTGAAATAAAGAGTCAGGTCTTCATCTCTATTTGCAGGCATTCTTAGCATAGTGCTGGCTCCAATAAATCATTACTTGGAAGGCCCACCAGTATTCCTCTCTCACAAAAATTATTCCATTATTTACATTTACATTGTACAATTAACAGCCAACCATGGTAAATCAAGATAATCAGCTTTCAATTGGCTAGATAGATTTGTTAACGCGGTGAATAATTATTCACCAGTAAATGAATCAGCCTAATTTGTTTAAGTGCAGGTCATAGATAAAACATCATGTTCCCATCATTTTAAGATATTGATTTGCATGAGAGATAAAGTCAAACAAAGCCCATGGTTTGGCACTGGATGAAGATAGGTTAACTTAAAGGAAATCAATCAGTCTGGCACTATCCCAGCTGCCGTGGATAATGAAAGTCCCATTGCCCTGTCCTCAAGGAGTTTTGAATCAAACTGAAGAGTCAAGACAAACATAGCAATTAGGAAATAATAAAGGCACCGTATATCCAAAACAAAAGATGTGAAGTAAGCCAGCATTTTCAGATAGAAGGCTTTCTTTTAAAAATAACAAATTTATTGGGGCGCCTGAGTGGCTCAGTCGGTTGAGCATCTGACTTTGGCTAGGTCATAATCTCATGGGTTGTGGGTTCAAGCCCGGCAACAAAGTCTGTACTCACAGCTCAGAGTCCAGAGCCTTCTTCGGATTCTGTGTGTGTCTCTCTCTCTCTGCCCCTCCCCCACTCGTACTCTGTGTCTCTGTCTCTCAAAAATGAACAAACGTTGAAAAATAAATAAGTAAAAATTTAAAAATTTAAAAAATAACCAAAAATAACAAAGTCATGTATTAACTCAGAAAAAATACATAACCAAATATTAAAATCAGAAGTCATATGATCCTCCTGAGATTAGGGCTGTTAACATTTGGTGCATCTCCAGAATCATTCTTATACAAATAAAAGATATTTTAAAGAAAACAAGATCATATCATAAAACTATTTTTAACTTAATTATTTGTACTCAGTAACATGTTATGAACAAATTTGAAAATCTGCTTACCAAATTGCAGATTACACTAAGCCAAGGAAGAGAGCCACCAAGGAAACAATTGCAACCTGGGGAAATTTTTCCAGCAGAGAACAAGGGCCAAACTAACAAAATTAATTTTGACAGAGATGCTTCTAAAATCCTTGCCTTGGATTGACAGCCTATGAATCAACAGTGTCACTGCCTGTCAAAAGTCTGACGTAACCTACGTGTCCCAACAAAAGCATGGTGCCTTTGAGGAAACGCCCTCTCTAGGTTGTGCTGGTCTGACCATTCCTTTGGGTTCTATACTTAATTTTATGGCAAGGTTGGTCAAGGGGACCATAAGCAAGGTGAAAATCATGTCACGTGACTCATAACGGCAAGAGCCTAGTGGTGCTTAGCTGGAAAGAGGAGACTTTATGACTCTGCATGCATGTGCGTGTGTGTGTATGTGTGCTTGTGTGTGCATATGTGTGCTCGTGTGTGCGTGGAATTCTTTTTTTTTAAATTTTTTAAAAATGCTTATTTATTTTTGAGAGAGACAGAGCATGAGTGGGGAGGGGCAGAGAGAGGGGGAGACATAGAATCTGAAGGAGGCTCCACGTTCTGAGCTGACAGCACAGAGCCCAGTGCGGGGCTTGAACTCATGAACCACGAGATTGTGGCCTGAGCCGAAGCCGGCCACTTAACCCACTGAGCCATCCAGGTGCCCCAGTTATGTGTGGTAATCTTTAGCAACACGCACACACACACACACACACACGGAGTTATCCTGCAAAAGAACAATTTGATGTATTTTGTGTAAATTCAGAGGGCAAAAATAGTTGGGCAACTCTGAGATCACCTTCACAGCACACTAGAAGGAATAATGATATAAACATCCGAGCCATTCAACAAGAGCACAGACTGTCTTCGTGGTAGCAAATTCCCCTTCCTCTGAAACTACTTAAACAGAGATGAAGAATAGGGAATATGCCTGCCATTGGACTACAAGAATTCTGCTGCCCCTTCCAACTGTACGAAATAAAGTGAAAGAACATTACTGGACTAAATAAATATTACTCTTGATTTCCGTGTGTGTGTGTGTGTGTGTGTGTGTGAGAGAGAGAGAGAGAGAGAGAGAGAGTATATGGGTGTGTAAAATCTAAATCTTAAGATATTTAGGTCTTGAAAACTTTCTTTTAAAAAATACATCTTGAGCTCAAACCTTAAAAAAAAAGTCCCTACTTCCTTCTCCATGAGGTGGTGGAACGAGACAGACTCAGTGTGAGTTCAGCTGTGCCGCACCCTAGCAGTATGACCTTGAGAAACACGGGGAAACTCTTGGAGTCTTATTATCCCCATGCTACAAATGAAGAAATAACCTACAGTCAGAGGTGCATTGTGAAGACTGAATGCCATCACACTGCCTGGCATATATTAAGTGCTGGATACACAGAAGCTGTTGTTGTTGTTGTTGTTGCTAATATTATTATTATACTGGTCTTTGCCACCCCTTTCTCTTCGGCCCTCCTTTTCTCTTCTTTCTCCCTTGTGTCTCTTCCTCCCTAACTCTATCTTTCAAGGCACTGTCAGTGTATCTCTACGTCCATATGCACCTGTCTCATCTCTCCAGTGATTCTGAGTGGCGTTTAAGGAAGACTGGACAGGCAAGGGCGTGCTGGGTATGGAATGTAAGCAGAATGGGACAAGGAAGCAAGGTAAAAGGAGGCAGTGCAGGGGAACCACAGGAGGCCAGCTCTTTCCCCTCCTCATTTCCTCCTCCCCTCCTTCCCACTGCCGAAAGAACAGAAACAGGAAGGAAGACCAATGGAGGAAAAGATACTGTTAAAAGAACAGCAGTGAGAACAGCAGAAAGGGTAGGATCTCACACTGGAGAGGCTCAGAAGGAAGTGAGAAGCAAGAGGCAAACCTCCAAGCCCCGAGGGAGTAGAATGAAAAAGATAGATGATTTTAGAAGAGATAACGAACGAGTCTCCGAAAACTCAAATTTTCTGGGCCCTGGTGAGCTTTGCTTAAGATTCAACTAAATGGAAATATAAATAGCCGAGAAAGAAGCCAGGGGATAGGAGCTGACATAATGGACTATATTGACTCTCTGAGATATAAGGGACCTTCTTAAAAGCATAATATTTTACATGATCACTTGTCAGGCTTCCTCTGGGTGAGTGAGCTCCCTTTGGGAGAGGTAAGTGGGTTGGCCAATCTTAGTGTTTTGTTTAAAGTGCACCCTGCATTGTGCTAGAAATCATGCAGCTTTACGGAGCAGACAGGGAGCCGGGAGAAGGACGTAGGTGCCCAACACCATCTTCCATTCTCCCAGGGGCCTCACCTGATGAGTGTCCAACTCAGATCCAAGACCCAATTTCCTCTCCTCTCTGCTTGCCTCTCTAACCCACCACCTTCTCCGTTGGGGCCCTTGTTTGAAAGAATTAAACCTCTCTTATCTTGCCGCTCTTACAGGGTGGAACAAGCCATCCAGGCATTTACCCAGTGGATCTAGAACCTCCCTTTAAATCCCTTACTCCACCCCAATTATCTACTCTCAGCTCTCGCCTCTTCCACGTCTGTGCTCAGTGCTGGGAACTCCCCTTATATCCCAAGCCATGTGGCTCGTCCCCTCTCCTATTATCCTCTTGGCCAATAATTCTTCAGTAGATTTGGAGATTGTTAAAAGACCCAGATGCAAAGGCCCACATTCAGAAGTTCCAGAAATAGAGCCTGAGAATCTATACTTCCAAAAATCCACAGCTGATGCACATTGTTTGAGAACCCTTGGACTCTGTGTGTGATTATTTAGGACTTACCTATACATCACCCTATATTAATGTGTTGATTTTTCATGAGTTGGGTCAAGTGTCCAAAGTAAACCATGATCACCTCCTGTACTGGGCCTGTCATCTATTTTTCTTGGTATTTCCCTTCCCTGGCTAAGAAGTGCTCAGAAAATGTCCATAGATGATGCTGGGTTGGTTTGGGTGTTGTCAATGTTATAGAATGACAGGTTGGGGTCATGCTGGTTTTACGTGACTCTGTCTTAGTAAAGGCACAAAGCCTACCAATCTGTAAGCACTCAGCCTTTGAAGATTTACCCGCAGGATTCAAATTTCGAGAATTTCCCAGCCAGTTCTTCCTCTCTAATCTGTCCAGACTCCCCACATCCTATTCATGTCCATGCCCTCTCATTCCCAACTCAACTTACGCCTGATGCTTCTGATACCACTCCTGTGGTACAACTTTGGTTCAAAATTACCATATGTAATTACCAAAGTTACCAAAGTTCTCACCTAAGTCCTCCATTATCTCCTGATACTTCATCTCCTAAGGGAAGAGAACTCTAGAGCCGAGGAAAGAAACAACATGAGCACTGGATTTACATAAAAGATCCAGGAACATACATGAAGGTGCCTTCGGTTAGAAATACGTAGATATATTCAGCGACATGACTAAAGCAGAAGATCATGAAAACCCATGAGAGAGTGGACACAGTGCTTTAGAAAATAATTAATTCTGAGGTCATCTTCATATACATCTTCATTTGGTGGACAAGAGTTAAACGGCTTCAAGGTAATTCAGCATGTGTAATAGTCTCAGCGTCTGAGCTGACAATCTTAAACATGTTTTTTAGTGAGAACATCAGACGGTCGATTGTGCAGAAAGTTGTTTTTTTTTTTTTTCTGGCTCAAAGAAGACATTGAACCGTGACTCACACTTTCACTGAGACTGTGGCCTCACTGTAAATACGAACAATTCCATCCAAGTTCATTCGCACCCAAGGGAGGGCAAAGCAACAAAAATGTCACGAGTTGGTTTTTTCCTTTTACTTCCATGACATTTAATTATTGCTTTCGGTAGGCAGAAGGGCTGGTGGCTATTTGCTATTCAAATAGTTTCAATGTACAATATCCAATATTCCCACCAGTTGGAGAACTCATTTCCAGGATTCAGGTGAGCTGCTGTCCATGAAAACTTACCAGTTCTAAATCCTAGCCCTTTCAAGATTCAACTCAAGCAGGGGCGCCTGGGTCGCTCAGTGGGTTGAGCATTCGACTCTTTGTTTCAGCTCAGATCCTGATCTCACGATTCATGAGTTCAAGCCCTATGTCAAGCTCTGCACTGAAGCACAGATCCTGCTTAGATCTCTCTCTCCCTCTCTCTCTCCCCCTTCCGTCTCACTCTCTTTCTCTCAAAATAAATTAATTAAAGAAAAATTTCAACTCCAGCTTTCCTCCCTTTTCAAGATTGAGTCCAGTGCCAATCCTGGAAAACACGAGTGCACACAGCCTTTTTTTCCATTCACAGATCTGCCAATCTTCTTGCTTTCTTGAATTCAGTTTGTCATTTCCACCTCCAATTCTGCAAGACTCCCTGTCCCCACCTCTGTACTTGCCTAAATGCAGCCTATGATTCGAGGCTTGGTTCAGGTTATGTCTCCTCTACAGGGCTTTCTCCAACAACGTATCCTCAAACCGGTCACCTCATTCTTTCTTATGCCACAGCACCGAATCCACTAGACACGTTAGCCCTCTGGTTTTCATTTCGAGGTGGTTGTGTTTTGTCTCTTCATATTGACTACAAATGCATCTGGATTCTTACATCAAACAGATACCCCTTCCCCACTTAGTCGTTTTGTGACTTTGAGCAAACTATGCCTCAGTTTTCTTTCTATAAAATGGGGACAGGAATGGTTGGGTGGCTTATTAAGTTAAGCATCTGACTCTTGATTTTGGCTCAGGTCACGATCTCATGTTTGTGAGATCGAGCCCCAAATTGGGCTGTACACTGATGACCCAGAGCCTGCTTAGGATTCTCTCTCTGCCTCTTTCACTCTCTCTCTAAATAAAACATTAATAAAATAAAATAAAATAAAATAAAATAAAATAAAATAAGGATAATATAATATTTACCTCATAGAGTTACAGTGAAAATTGATTAAAGTAACTGTTCATTAAATGTTAGATATTATTGCCACACAGTGCCTAATGCAGGATATTCACTGCAGAATAGCATGACCTCACAGGCCACAACTTAGCTTCATAACTGTAATGACCTTTTTTCCAGCATTCTGATCTAACTTGTGAACTTTCTATGACTTTCTCAAAGCTCATAGTGAAAGAAAATCTTTCTATACATATATAACACACATACATATACACACAGTTATTTATATATAATACACATATATGTATACATCTTCATACTTTCTTTTTTTAACTTTACTTATTGCGTGTGTGTGTGTGTGTGTGAGAGAGAGAGAGAGAGAGAGAGAGAGAGAGAGGGAGGGAGAGAGAGAATCCCAAGCAGGCTCCTCACTGTCAGCATGGAGTCCAAAGCGGGGCTTGATCTCATGAACCCTGAGATCATGACCTGAGCTGAAATCAAGAGTCACACACCCAAGCAACTGAGCCACCCCGGTGCCCCTACATCTTCGTAGTTTCTAAAATTAAATATTTTACATGAAATTTAACTTGTCAAACAAAATGCCTGGCAGACTCCTGAGGAATGTGGGCACATGACCTTGGTGATCCCCTGCCACCTGCACAGCTTCGGGATTTATAATCCTGGGATTGTATCACCCTACTTCCCCATCACATGGAGATTGGAAATACGGGTCTTCAGTTGTTCAGATTTGGCTCTTTTTCTCAGCAGCCTAGAAGATGCACATCGAGGAGTAGAAGTCTTTGTCCAAAACATCGTTGCTACTGGAAGGTGCTGCCTGGGGTAAAGCTGCAAATATCTTTTCCAGGGAGGAATGGCCTACAGTGTCGTTATGGACTCATTTGTGTCCCCTCGAAATTCACGTGTTGACGTTGTAACCCTCAATTCATGTGCTGACATTGGAAATAGGGCTGCCAAGGAAGTCATGAAAGTTAACTGAAGCCTTAAGGGTGGGGTCCTCATCCACTATGTCTAGGGTCCTCATAAGAAGAGACAGGTATCAGGGATGCCCGTGCACAGAGAAACTTTGGCCATGTGAGGACACCACAAGAAGGTGGCCTTCTGAAGGCCAAAGAGAAAGGCCTCAGGAGAAACTCACCCTGCCAACACCTTGATCTTGGACCTCCGGCCTCTACAATGACGAGAAAACAAGTCTGTTGGTTAAGCCACCCAGCCTGTGATACTTTGTTACGGCACCTTCAGCCGACTAACACGTGTGCAAATCCCACAAAATAGGAATTCTCCACGCTAACGGTAATATCCTCAATAGACCAATGAATGAGACCCCCGATGGTTACAAAGGGAGGCAGAAGACAGTGCTGGAGCTCAAAACAGGCCAGTTTAGCCGGAAGAAGGGCTACTGAGAGTGGATAGGAAAGAAGAGTTCAGCACACAGAGGTCTACCAAGGGGAGGCCAATGAGAACCACCTGCTCTAATGGGCAGCCCCAGGGAGCTCCTGCTTGGAGACACAGTGGGCATTCAATGGGAGGGTCAGAGGCGGAAGGTTCCAGATACCCACTCTGCTTCCTGCTTACCCTGGCCGTGGCAATGTGGTGTCAAGGGACTCAAACCCCACTGGGCTGCTCCCCCCTCTCTGTGACTCTTGCCTCCCAAGGCTCTCATGATCAAAGACCCATTTCCGGGAGCTGGTCTTGGTCTGAATCATGAGCCACACTTTAGCTGCACAGTCGAAGTAATTAACCATGGTGGCCAGAAATATTGTGTTGGAATATCTATTCAGTGGCCTGTCTCAGAACACTCTGAGCCACGTTCTCTACAGCCTCTTGACATTTTTAGGGGAAAAAATAGCCAGCAATCTTTCTGGGGATGCTGGGGTCAGGGCTTGAAGGTGTTAGGAATTACAGAGCATGGGACTCAGAAGTGTTTAACTGTGTCCATCCCACCCCTGCGTGTTAGGTGCATCTAAACAGCACCCATGTACCTCCTGCTGTAGAACGGTTCTTGTCTGGGAATCTAGAGACCTGAGTTCTGGACATATCCATGCAAATGCCTTCTAAGTCAGTGATTTTTTTTTTTCACACTCTGAGTTACCAGTCTTGCAAACCCATGTTTATTTCTGTATAAAGCATGAGAACTGTAGGTGGTGAGGTGTACAGAGAGCCCCAGAACAGTCTGGAAATCTGTACTGCAACGCCGGCACTCCCTAACCAGCCCTGTGGCCTTTGGCATCCCTGCCCCTCTCCTGTCTAGGTCTCAACTTCCTTGTCTGTAAAAACACGGGGACAAACTTTACCATCGATAAAACCCCCCTCTGGTTTCAGAATTTTAAGAAGCTGTGGAAAAACAACAACAACAACAACAACAAACAAACGTTGAGGCCAAAAACAGACTGCGTGTGTGTGTGCACACATCCTCCGTGGCTCTGTAAGTGGGGAATGGGCAATGCAGGGTGTTCGCTAAAACAGTGCGATCATTCTTGCTTGATTTGTTTCCCTGTGGGCAGCACTCGCCGCTGCAGCACCTCTACCCACACACTGAATAATGCCAACCAACCAAATGCGTAACGTTAGGTTGACAGTGAAAATATACATGTGGCGTGGAGAAAAGCCCACTCAGAGAGGCTACTTGGAGGAGGAAGGCTCTAAACTGTGTATGCCAGAAAAAAAAAGCAGAGAAATCCACCCCCCTTTCGCCCCTCGGGCTGCCCTGAAATGCCAGGGCGCCCCATGGGCATCCTGAGAGCTCGGAACCACACAAGGGGCTGCATTCACGGCTTCACGGCCATCTTCCTCCCGCATGCTTTGGCGCTAAGATGCAACGGACATGCCAGTTCTGAATTAGAGTCAGGCCGACACAGCATCCATCCGCTGCAGATTAAATACGAATTTACCAGGTAAAAGCCAAATGTGATGAACGTTGCAACAAATAAGAGGATTTGGAAAAGTGTCTTAGAATGGTGGAGGACGAGGGGGAGGCTTAGCCAAAAACAAGGCAGCCATTGACATTTAGCAAGTGGCTCCTTTAATTAAGGACCGTCTTCTTAAATTACATTCATTTCTCTTACCACTTTCAGGGAAGTCCAGGGTGAATAATATGTTTGTTTCTGGCTAAAGAAGTGCCAAGTTTAAAGGTAGTTTTTGGTTAATAAAACGGGTCCGAGCGATTAGCCAGAAATCCTGTCTACTTTCATAGACCAAGAGAAACTGGTTTAACCCTCATCTTCAAGAATAAAAGTATATACTAATCCACAGCAACTTTCTTTTTTTTTAATTTTTTTTAATGTTTGTTTATTTTTGAGAGAAAGAGAGAGCATGGATGGGGGAGGGGGCAGAGAGAGAGGGAGACACAGAATTCGAAGCAGGCTCCAGGCTCTGAGCTGTCAGCACAGAGCCCCACACAGGGCTCGAATTCATGAACCATGAGATCACGACCTGAGCCTGAGTCGGATGTTCAACCGACCGAGCCACCCAGGTGCCCTGCAACTTTCATTTTAAAGCATGTTCAGAGCTAGTAAGAAATAAGAGTAAATGACATTGAGATCTACTTGTCTGTTCCTTGAGCCTCTTCTACCTGACCTAATGCTATGTAGTATAGCCTGTGCACAGCTGCCAGGCAGAGCGTTCTAGAAATTGTTTTCCCTTCTGACATAAGAACTAGCAATGGCTTCTCATTATGTGTCCGGAAAACAAAATTCTTACTCTTGATACTGATATTCAGAACCTTGAACAATTCATTGCTTTATCTCCTCTGTCCCCACCTCCCCTCCTCCCAAGCTCACTTACTCTCAACGTGGCCTTTGGATACCAACCAGACCAGCCTCTTCAATGTCACCCACATTCACCCAATCTCCCATTCTTGTACCCTTGCTCATGCTGGTTCCCACTTGATTTGTCCCGTTCACTGCTCCGATCTCAACTCCTGGCAGTAAGCCAGGCATATAGAAGGTACATAATAAGCATATAATAAAAAGAGAGAGAGAGAGAGAGAGAGAGAAAGAAAGAATTAAAAAGGATGGAAATTCTTTGAAAACCATTCCATTATTCCTACCAGTCTAGATCCTAATGATTCTTACGAGGCCACATCGAGTGGTTTCCTCCATGAATTCTTCAGCTCTCCACCCCACATGAACCTCTTCTTTCCCCTGATTAACTCTTTGAAGACCAATTTGATTGCTTGTTGTTTTCAGTGCCTAAACTAGAGTTAAAGTCTCAGTGAGTTCCCCCAATTCTCCATATGAAGGAAGACATTGAAGTGGATATTTCGAAAACCCGCATGCTGTATCTAACTTTCAGTGTGATCAAAATTGATTTAATTAAGTGATCTTCCCTCTTTTTTTTTCCTGAATCATGCAGTGTGGTCCTCATCTGATCTCCAGTTACCATCTCTAAAGTTTACGATCAGAGGGCCAGGGTTGCAGCCAAACTGTCTTGACTCATATCCCAGCTATGAAATTTCTTAGCTGTGTGACCCTCGGCAAGTTACTTAACTCCTCTGTGTTCTCAGTACCCTCATCATAGACGCATTGTGAGTCTTTGTACATGTAAACTGTTTGACTATTACCAGGTATCTAAAATGTCAAATATTCACCATCATTATTCTCTAACCACGCTGGCCTTCTATTACCTACAACACGCCACACTCCTTTCTACCTCAGAACTTTCCAACGTGTGACTCCCTTCTACCTGGAATGTTCCCTGCTCGCTCTTTTCCTTCAGGTCTCAAGTTAGATGGCACTTTGTCAGGGAGGCCATTCCTGATCCATGGAATTCTAGGTTAAGTCTCTTCTGATGCGTCCCTATAGCTCCCTACATATCAGCATGGCACAAATCACACGTGCAAATTCTTGTGCAATGATCATCTTTCAGATTAGACTGTTCACTCCACAGGTAAGAAGGAAATGAATTTGTCTTAGCCATCCTTGGACGTCCAACGTCCAAGAGAGATCACAAATATTTATTGAGCGAGTGAATCAATGAATGTAGAGAGAAAGTTGGAGAAGTTTCATGGAGGTGACGGTCTCAGACTTTGAGACACCGTTACATCCAACAGTGCAATTAAAAGATGTAAAATAAAGTAGATTAGGGTAGCTACCTAGAGACCAGACGGCATATGAGTAGTTAGGGAGATGGAGAGACACATAACCCCAGGCTAAGACCACCAGGATATACTGACCATTAGCAAACGCTGTGCAGAACAGGGAAGCAGAAAGTTCAGTGGCGCATTGGATAGCAAATATTTTTGCCACCTGTAACAAATCGCCATGGCACATATCCCAAACCTTTCCTCTCCAAAGGGAGCACAGGATTCAAGTTGCCTGGGTAATTTTAGTAACGCCTTCTTCTGGCACATTCCTGAACAACAATGGTTTTCTCGTGTTGCTTTTTTTCACTTCTTTATGTGGCTGAAGGTGGGGGAACCCAGTAGGTTAGCAACCCATGCCAAAAAGGAGTAGAGATGAAAATACATGTTTTTAGCTAGCACACAGCCCCTTCCCCCAGTCTACCTTTACAGTAGAAAATAGCTCAGCATTAAATATTAAATAAGTGAACTTGTTCAGTGCTATGATAACCCACAGCACAGTTTCTAAAGCACACTCACACATTTCTAAGCCTCCCAATTAATCAGAAGAAGTTAGAACCTCATGACATTGTAGACACCTCTAACAAGCTTGTTTTAAAAGAGTAAAAGAAACGTGTTGATTGGAGCAAGTCAGTACTAACAATAAAGACAATGTATTCAACTCGTCCAAGCAGCTCCATGGGTGGGAGGGGGTGAGAAGCAGAAAGTAGTTAGGGAAGTGAACTTGGCTGACTGGCAGACTGGTGCCTTCCTCCAGAATTACCACCTCAAAACCTACTTCCCCAAACTGCCTGTACAGTCTCTTATTTGGGCAGAACGGGAAGGTCCCTACTCCTGTGCTAACTTGGATTTCAGCCTCACTTCCCCAAACTCCGCCCAGTGGAGCAGGTACAGAGGCGCGCAGGGTGGCGGAGATGGGAAATGCAGGGAGGAGGGAACAGAGTCCTGTCGCTGCCTTTCCACCCATGAAGAGACGAGAGAAACTGTCCCCTCATTTCTGCACAGTGGGAGAGAGGGGCGAAGGGTCTGCAGATTAATTCATCGTGACAACCTTCGTGAGGAACCTCAGTGTTTGATCTTGAAAAGACTTCATAATTCTTTTGATGGCTTTGAGAAGAGACTGGGTAAAAAGTTGACTTCCTTTTTGATTCTCTTATCAAGAGTAAATAAAGTTCAACTTCGCACGTTCTCTAGCGAGCGAGACCCAGAGATCAAGTCTGTGATGGAGGGAATTCAATAAACATGAGGAAATGTGACCCGTCAGGGAACAAAGATCCCACTGTGCTCCTCTCCAACGGGAACCTGACTCTTCCCCTGAAACTGTCATAAGCCTTGGCCAGAGAAGCGTTCTGACCTCCGCAGGGAGTCGCCCAGCGATCAGGTGCGCCTGTCCCCGACCCCAGAACTGCAGTTTGCTTCCTTTTCAAAGAAACTCACCTGGGCAGGAAGACAGGAGATAGAGCACCTGATGAATGGGCGCAGTGAGGTTAGCTGGCTTTGCAGACAGAGTTTTGCCGCTGTCTTCAAGGGACCTTATCTCAATGACGCCTTCTTTCTAGCCTTTAGGTTTCCCTTTCTGTGCAATGGGATAGCAATTTCGCCCTTATCTAATTCACCCGGTCAGCATCGAGATGCTGACACTTCACCTGCCATCACGCCACACGGCTGTAGGGCGGGGTCTGGCCTTCAGTCCCGGGTGGTCTCGTATTAGATGGGCTAACTGGTATTTCTCCTTGGTGCTTGTTTAAAAAAAGGAAGTGCACTTTAGTCAAAAGTTCTTTTAGTCAAAGAACTAATGGCCCATAACAAGAAGAATAAATATTTCCGATAAAAGATTTATGAATCTTTTAAACAATTTTTTTTTAATGTTTTTATCTATTTTTGAGAGAGAGAGAGAGCACGAGCAGGGGAGGGACAGAAGGAGGGGGACAGAGGATCGGAAGCAGGCTCTGTGCTGACAGCAGAGAGCCTGATGCGGGGCTCGAACCCACGAACTGTGAGATCATGACGTGAGCCAGAGCTGGGCGCTTAACCAACCGAACCACCCAGACACCCTAAACGCTTTATGAATCTTTTTTTTTTTTGTAATTTACATCCAAGTTAGTTAACATATAGTGTAATAATGATTTCAGGAATAGAATTTAGTGATTCGTCACTTACATGTAACAGCCAGTGCTCATCCCAGCAAGAGTCCTTCTTAATGCCCCTTGCCCACTTAGCCCATCCCCACACCCAACAGCCCTCTAGCAACCCTCAGTTTGTTCTCTGTATTTAAGAGTCTCTTATGGTTTGTCTCCCTCTCTGTTTTTATATTATTTTTGCTTCCCTTCCCTTATGTTCATCTGTGTTTATCTGCTAGCCATCTGGATGTCTTCTTTGGAGAAGTGTGTGTTCATCTATTCATGTCTTCTGTCCATTTCTTCACTGGATTGTTTGTTTTCTGGGTGTTGGTTTTGATAAGTTCTTTATAGATTTTGGATACTAACGCTTTATCTGATACGTCATTTGCAAATGTCTTCTCCCATTCCGTCAGTTGCCTTTTAGTTTTGCTGATTGTTTCCCTCGCTGTGCAGAAGATTTTATTTTGATGAGGTCCCAGTAGTTCATTTTTGCTTTTGTTTCCCTGGCCTCCAGAGACATGTCAAATAAGAAGTTGTTGTGGCCGAGGTCAAAGAGGTTGCTGCCTGTTTTCTCCCCTAGGATTTTGATGGCTTCCTGTCTTATGTTTAGGTCTTTCATCCACTTTGAGTTTCTTTTTGTGTCTGGTGTAAGAAAGTGGTCCAGGTTCATTCTTCTGCATGTCGCTGTCCAGTTTTCCCAGGACCGCTTGCTGAAGAGACTGTCTTTATTCCATTGGGTATTCTTTCCTGCTTTGTCAAAGATTAGTTGGCCATATGTTTGTGGGTCCATTTCTGGGTTCTCTATTCTGTTCCATTGATCTGTGTGTCTATTTTTGTGCCAGTGCCATAGTGTCTTGATGATTACGGCTTTGTAATACATCTTGAAGTCTGGGATTGTGATGCCTCCTGCTTTGGTTTTCTTTTCCAAGATTGCTTTGGCTATTTGGGGTCTTTTCTGGCTCCATACAAATTTTAGGATTGTTTGTTCCAACTCGGTGAAGAATGCTGGTGGTATTTTGATAGGGATTGCACTGAATATGTGGATTGCTTTGGGTGGTATCGACATTTTAACAGTATTTGTTCTTCCTATCCAGGAGCATGGAACGTTTTTCCATTTTTTGTGCCTTCTTCAGTCTCTTTCATGAGATTTCTATAATTTTCAGTGTATATCTTTTTTACCTCTTTGGTTAGATTTATTCCTAGGTATTTTATGGGTTTTAGAGCAATTGTAAATGGATTAATTCTTTGATTTCTCTTTCTGTTTCTTTATAAATCTTTTAAATTTTATCTTCTGTGCCTGCATTACCCACTCAAAAATAATTATTTACATTTTGAAAATGTAATAAAAAAAATTGGGAGCTTTTCCACTAATTAAAAAAAAATTTTTAATGTTTATTTTCTTGAGAGAGAGATAAAGAGAAACAGAGTGTGAGCGGGGAAGGCGCAGAGAGAGAGGGGGAGAAACAGAATCTGAAGCAGACTCCAGGCTCTAAGTTGTCAGCACAGAGCCTAATATGGGGCTCGAACCCACTAACCGTAAGATCATGACCTGAGGTGAAGTCAGACACTTAACCAACGGAGCCACCCAGAAGCCCCTCCCACTAATTTTTAATGTACTATTGTTTGCCAATCTTAACCTTATACATCTATTTTGGTGAGATTTATCATTTGTAATTTATCAATATAATTACTTTATAGTCCATAGCCTTTCCCAAGATATTTGTACACCCCAGGGGCTTCTACAGCCCCAAGTGGTGAAATATCCTTCCATTCTTCTTCAGTTGGGGTCTTCACCTGCTAACAAAATGGTCTCTTATTAGCTTTAGTCCACTAAGAGAACAAAAGACTTATTTCACATTTTTGCCTGTCTGACTCTAATCTCCTGCTTCCTCACATATCATATTCAATTCAATCAACATCTGTTGAGTTCCCAATATGTGCCAGGAACTTCTCTGGCATCTGGGGTTACAGCGATGTGTAAAGCACAGCCCCTGCCTTCCGGATGTGTATTGTCTTGTGGAGGAAGATATGTATCATAGAAATTCTGTCCACCCAAAGGGGCTTTTAGAGACCATTTACCATAAATCCCTTTATTTATAGATGCTGTTACAAAGATCCAGAAAGGTAAAGTGATTTACCCAAGTTCTACCTTCTCAACAGCTGAGTACTGACTGGAATTTGTACCCCGTGGTTCAGAGTCTAGGGCTTGTCCCACCATATCCTAGTGGGGGAACGGAAACCAACACAAAACAAAAAACAAAGCTTCTCCATTGTGGCTTTATCCAGTGAAGAGAGAAAGGCAAGACTCATCTCTGTTCTATGGATCTGATAATTAGGATGAATCACTAACAAGTAATTTAGAGGGGCACCTGGGTGGCTCAGTCAGTTAAGCGTCCAACTTTGGCTCAGGTCATGATCTCACTGTCCATGAGTTCAAGCCCCGTGTCGGGCTCTGTATTGATAGCTCAGAGCCTGGATCCTGCTTCGGATTCTGTGTCTTCCTCTCTCTCTGCCACCCCCCCCCCCCCATTCATGCTCTGCCTCTCTCTGTCTCAAAAATAAACATTAAAAAAATTAAAAGAAGTAATTTAGAAATACATACACATTGGGGCACCTAGGTGGCTCAGTCAGTTAAGCAACCGAATCTTATTTGGGCTCAGGTCATGATCTCCTGGTCTTATGATCAAGCCCCACATAGGGCTCTTTGCTGAGTACGGAGCCTGCTTAAGATTCTCTCACTCTCTGTTCCTCTCCTGCTTGTGCATGCACACACTCACGCTCTCTCTCTCTCTCTCTGCCTCTAAAAAAAAAAAAAGAAGAAGAAGAAGAAAAAGAAATACATAAACATTTTAAACCCAATATTTCATAATCTACAATTTATGTTTAACATTTAGGAACTTTGAGATGATTTGATCCAGGCAAATATTTCATCAATCCCCACTGTTTCCTGCCTCCTAACTGTCTTTATGCATTCTTGAAGTTGAACGTAACTGTAAGTGAGAGATCCAGTCAGACCCATATTTTTCTTTTATGGTTTGAAAATATTTTTATTTGTAGGTTGCAAAGATTATGAGTGGCTTACTCTTTAATTTTACTTACTGTCTTATTGAAATACAATTGATATGCAAAACTTACACACAGACAATATATACAATTTGATGAGCTTGGTCTCTATTTTTTTAAGTTGATTTACTTATTTTGAGAGAGACAGAGACAGCATGAGTGGGGGAGGGGCAGAGAGAGAGGGAGAGAGAAAGACAGTCCCAAGCAGGCTCCCTGCTGGCAGCACAGAGCCTAACGTGAGGCTCGAACTCAAAATTGTGAGATCATGACCTGAACTGAAACCAAGAGTGGGAGGCTTAACTGATTCAGCCACCCAGGTGCCCCAATGAGTTTGGTCTTCTGCATAAACCCTTACAACTAATACCACAGCCACCATCTCCAAAAGCCTCCTTATATCCTTTTGGGTTTTGTGTGTGTGTGTGTGTGTGTGTGTGGTAAGAACACTTACTATGAGATCTCCCCTCTCCACACATTGTTAAGTAAACAATACGGTAGTGTTAATGGTAAACACAGTGTTGTAAAGCACGTCTCTGGAGCTTATTCATCTTGTAAAACTGAAACTTTATACCAATTGAATAATAATTCCGCATTGCCCTCATCCTCTGGCCCCTGGTAACCACCGTTCTATTCTCGGCCTCTGTGGTTGTGACTGTTTTAGGTACCTCCTATAGAAGACATCACACTGTATTTGTCCTGCTGTTACTGGCTTATTTCACTTAGCATAATGTCCTCCAGGCTCATCCATGTTGTTGCAAATGTTTTCTAAAAGGCCGAATAATATCCGATTGTGTGCATATACTGTATGTTCCATGACCATTCACCTGCCGATGAATATTTAGGGTGTTTCTGTATCTCGGCTATTGTGATAATGATGCAGTGGTCATGGGAGTGCAGATGTCTCTTCAAGATACTGATTTCTTTCCTTTAGATATATACCCAGAAGTGGGATTGCTGGATCATATGGTGGTTCTATTTTTATTGTGGGAAGAGGAACCTCCATACCGTTCTCCACAGCAGCTGCACGATTTAATCATGCACCACCACCAACGGTGTAGAAGGATTCCAATTTCTCCACATTCTCGCCGGCCCTTTTTACCTTTTATTTTTTGACTGACCGATCCCCTACAGGTGCTCTTCTCTTAGCTGTATGCTATTTCCAGAGTGTTCTTGAGGGAAGCCTAGCTAGCCAGTGATCCCCACCACATGGTAAGGACCCTGAAGATAGAGCCATCTTTTCTGTTTCCTGAGGTTGTCTCCTACCCTAACCACCACTTTCTGTAAGGCCCTGTCCTGAAAGATCTAGACTTTTAACCAGGCTGGAATTCTAAAGCAGAGGCAGCCTGCCTTGGCCTATCTCAAGGGGCTGTTTCTGCTGACCCCTCTCATGTACTCCTGCTTAGAAGTACCTCAAGCCAGCAGCCCAGTAGTGATCTCAGAATATATGAAACATCCTTTAGGGACTTGTTTAAAAACCTTTTGTGTACATAAATTCAGAGCAAATAATAGCCTATTCCATAAATGTCATGAGGCCTTAGAGATTATCTCATCCAATTACAGACAACTGAGGCTCAGAGAGGTGAAATAAATTACCCAAATGTATGTAGCTACTTGGTGACAGAACCAAGTTTAGGATTCAAGTTTCCTCAAACCTACTGCAGTACATTTTTCAATAGATCACCTTCCGATTCAAATTAGAAATACATAAGTAGTAATGAATTAGTAATGAATATTTAAGGAGTGCTGGAAGGCAAAAGGCTCCATGCGAGGTGTTGCAGGGGACACGGAAATGAATTACATGCACTTTCCTTCCTCTAGGGGCTCCTAGCCTAGAAAAAGAGAGAAACAGCGCTGTAATTTAAGGCAGCTTTCAAAAACCTACAATATTTGAGATTAAGCAGTACAAGATTGGGAGAGATGAGAAAGGGAGTAATTTTGAGTCAAGAGATTTAGGAAACCCAGGAGGAGAGGTTGGTTTGAGCTGAGCCTTGAAGGGCGAGTAGAATTTTGACAGTGGTCATGGAGACAGAAGGCAATCTAGATCATCAGGACACAGCCACAGAGGCAGATGGGTTTCTGAGCTCCTCTCTGATCTCACTAATGAATTAGAGAAGGTGGCATCTGAATTTCTGGTGACTGGGTGCAGGGTTCGGCACTCTCGACTGGGTCTGGAGGTCTAGCTCTTGATCCATTTCCAGTAGTAGCACAGGCCAGAGCATTTGCTGATTGCTCAAAACCCTATACGGTCTGAGTTCGTATCCCATCTCTAGTATGTACTACCAAAATGGCATTGTGCAAGTTATTTAAACCGCTCTCTGCCTCAGTTTGCTCACCTGTAACGTGGAAACTAGAGCATTTACCTCATAAGCTCGTTGTGAGAAATAAATGAGTTAATATAGGGAAAGTGCTTAGAACAACGTCTGGGTCTTGGAGTTAGACAAGTGTTTGTTAATTCAGTCCCATCTGACAGAATTGCAATAGCTTCTTTCCGGTCAAAGATTCTTTGCAGAAGCAAAACAAAACAAAAACTGTGAGGATTTCCCATTGTTACTCAGATTAAAAACAGGGGGGTTGGTGCGAGAAATAGCTCCATACCACATTCCGTGATGAATTCATGAAATAAATGCTTGCAATACAGTGTCCTTTATCATTGCCCCAGTGCCCTGACTCCCCTCGGCCAGCAGATCCCAGACAGGTGAGGTGACCCCTTGTGATGCTCCTCACCCTGAGATGAGGGGCTTGGCCTTACCCGGAATTATAGTCTGTTCTTGGTAATGCATTGAAGTCACATGGGAGCTTGATTCTCTATGGCTCAGAATAGATCCTGACCTCACTGTGGGCTCCCTCTGCTAATGGTTTCATGTATTCCAGATTGCATTACTACCAGGAATCGATTTTTCAGCTCTTTAAAAACAGTCTATTTTGGTCATCTTTCCCCTACTCTTAGAGATGTATTTATTTCCCAGAATGTGTAGTGACTCGCAGACAAAATAAATTCTGATAACTGAAATGGAAGCAATCGGTCGTCCAGTGGTCAAGAAAGCTGGGAGGTTTTCCTTGAGAAATTCTTTTGTAGGTCAAAGCAAAAGAAATTCGGTTCTCTAATGTGGAGGCCCCAAGTGAAACAAACAATATAACATCCAACTGAGACTTGAGAACTTCTAGAAAAGCTGTCGGATATATGGAGTTCAACAGCTTAGTCAGTGATACTATCCAACATGGTACCCCTAACCCATAAGGCTATTGAAGCACGTGAAATGTGGCTGGCATGTTTGAGGAAATGAGTTTCTACTTTTGTCTAATTTTATTTGATTTTAATTTAAAAATCCATGCTTCATTCAGTACTGAAAAGCTTTTTAAGTTTGGGGAAATCTGGGGATATAAATCTACATCAGTTATAAATATTATGTAATCTAAATACACATCAAGTATTTCTGATTAAAATTTAGCATCCAAATTGAAATGTGTTATAAGTGTAAATTACACTGGATTTATAAACTTAGTATTAAAAAAAAGAATGTAAAATACCACCTTAATAATCTTTTCACATTGATGGCATGTTGAAGTGATAATATTTTTTGTTATGTCAGATTGAATAAAACATATCATTAAAATTAAGTTCCCTGGGCTCTTGTACGATGTGGCTTACAAAAATTTAAAATACTTTGGAGACTCACATGTTTCTATGGGACAGTGCTATTATAGAGCAGTTTCAAAAACACCAACCCATTTATTCTTTACAGCAACCCCATGGGTTTGTCAAGACAAGTGTTATTATTTCTGTGTTGAAGATATGGAAACAGAGGTTCAGGTAGTTGTAGCTCACCAAACCCTGGAATAAGAGGCAGAGACTGACTTCATGGCTTCTGAGTGAAATCCAGGCTCTTCCAGTGCACTGGGTTGGCTTGAAACTACAGGTGAAACTTAAGAAAAGCCATTTGGATTCATAATTGAGCCTACTCATTCTATACCTAAGCAGCTCAAGGGAGTCTAACGAGCCTTAAAAGAACAACATGTCCCAAGCAAAGTTCGCATGGAGATAAATACATGTTGAAACTGCACTCATTTGGCCTTCATGTCTGTTTGGGGACACTTCAACAAGCATTTTCATGCTAGAAATAGGGTACTCAAATGTATCATATGGTCATTGCTCTGTATCATAAACATGAGTCTAGTCACTGAGGTTTGCCCAATAATCACAAGGTCAGCGACAGCAAGCTGACTAACTAAAGGAAGTTAAAATGTAGGCTAAATATAACAGCAAGAGAAAAAACTATAAGGAACCAAACAATAAAGCAAGAAATGTCTAATGCATTAACGGGAAGAAAAAAAAAGCAAAACCCATAAAACTTCACCGAAGATGATAAAAACACAGAATTTAAAAAATAAAGAGGGACAGACAACATCCTCATGAATGAGAACACTAAATATTATAAATTATCACTTTGCTCCCCAACTACTAATAAGGAGCTTAATAAAGAAACATGCTAAGTGACACCGTAGGGATATAATCAGCAAAATACAAACTGTTGAAAACACTACCAAACACCCAGATTCTCCAAAAACAATGTATTTCAAGAGGAACACAAAAGAAATAGGGAATTCGCATAAATGTTTTAAAAGACTTTTAAAATACAACAATTATAACTTGTGAATCTTGTTTGATCCTGATTTTAATTTATTAAAAACTTCTAATTAAAAAATTTTAAGCACCTGCAAATTTTAACGTTGGATATTTGATGAGGAATTGTTTCATTTTGTTCACTATGATACTGAAATAGTAGTTACTAGTTTAATAAACTTTACCCTTTAAAGGCACAATTTACATTTGTAAAATATTTACAAATAAAATATGCCTGAAATTTGCTTCAAAATACTATAAAAGAAATTTAAACCCTGGTACAATTCTAAATTACTGTTAGTTCTGTACAGGTAAAAAGAATTAAAAACAGAAGAATATGTACCATTGCCTTTGCTACAGACTTAATTTTCTTTTAAGCCATACAGAGAAAGACAGATACCATATGTTTTCACTCTTATGTGGATCCTGAGAAACTTAACAGAAACCCATGGGGGAGGGGAAGGAGAAAAAAGAAAAGAAAAGAGGTTAGAGTGGGAGAGAGAGCCAAAGCATAAGAGACCCTTAAAAACTGAGAACAAACTGAGGGTTCATGGGGGGAGGGAGGGGATGGCAGGTGATGGGCATTGAAGAGGGGATCTTTTGGGATGAGCACTGGGTGTTGTATGGAAACTAATCTGGCAATACATTTCATATAAGAAAAAAAAATAAAAATAAATTTTCTTTTAATAAAACCTTGCTATCCAAGATTTCTGAAATTTCTTCTTTGAGGTATGATAAATTAAGTGGTATCAGACTAGCTCTCTCACTTGAACTAGCAGAGCTTAACTAGAACAACTGGTAAAAATATAGGAAACAAATATAGACTGTGGCCCTATGATAAAAGATAAAAATGAGATAAGCTCATTAATTGTTTTTGCTTTCTGATTAGAAACATACTCCAGGATATAAAGCTAAGAGAGAGTTTCTTTAGCAAAACAAAGAGTTCTTGCTGGATTAAGAAGACAGCGCTCCAAGTTTAGAGAGGCTGTAGTGGCTGAAATGTGCAAATTGGAGTACTTGAGAGAAGAGATCTATGTTGAGAAAGAACTCCAGAAATCTGGAAAGGGATCTCCTCGAGTCTGGTATTAATATTAAGCTATGTGTGCATAGTGTGAGAGAGTACAAGAGGTTTGGTAAAGAAAAACTCAATAATCAATTACCCGGGAACTATAAACTGAGCAGCTACCAGAGCTCACGTAGGACTGGAAGACATTGAAATTCCTCCAGACAAGTAAGAGATTTCATTAAACACTTTAAAAATCCCATAGATTGGGATTATGCTCAACCCATAAGCCTGGGTTGCTCAGTGGGTTGAGCATCTGACTTCAGCTCAGGTTGTGATCTCATGGTTCTTGGGTTTAAGCCCCAAGTCGGTCTCTGTGCTGATAGCTCAGAGACTGGAGCCTGCTTCGGATTCTCTGTGTCCCTCTCTCTCTGTTCCTCCCCTGCTCACACCCTATCTGTCTCTCTCAAAAATAAAGATAAAAAAAAAAAAAAAGAATTCCATAGAGACACAGAAAGAACATGCTTTAATAGTGGGGCTAAAATTGCCCTAAAGGTTCCAAAATGACCCTAACTAAGCTCAAAAATAAATCTCAAAGGACCAAGATGATCTTAAATTAACTGCCTGCCAGAATAAAGTCCAACATTGTTTAAATATAGGCAATGAAACCAGACACGCAACAAGTGGAATGAAATGTCTCACATTCAATCAAGAATTACTAGACATACAGAGAAGCAAAAAAATGAGACGTCTATGCAGGAATGAAATCAGACATTAGAAACAGATCTAGAAACAATATATATATTGAAATTAGCAAAAACTACAGTACAACAAATATTACAAATATGTTTAAGAATTTAAAGGAAAACCTGAACAAAATGGAAATTCCATCCTGCTTATAGGCATAAGTCTAGAAAAGACAAATCTAATCTATAGGGACAGAAAGCAATGTAGTAGATGCCTATGGATGCTTATGGGAGCTGGAATGGGGCTCCAGTAATTTTCTTTCAGTATTTTATAACTTGATTGGGGTGCTGATTATACTCAAAACTCATCAAAATGTACACATAAAATGAGTGCATTTTATTAGATACATAAATTATATCTCCGAAAAAAGTTGATTTGTGAGTCAAAAAAATAAAAATAAAAACAAGTAGAGGAAGGCGGATAAGGGTATGAATGGACCTAGGTTGGCCATGAGTTAATGATTTATGAGGCTGGATAATGGCTACATGGTAATTTGCTATATTATTCAAAGTTCCTTGTAATTAAAAAGAAAGTTGGGTGTATATATATATATATATATATATATATATATATATATATATATTTTAAGGGGGAGAAATAAACTGCTGGTTCTGTCAGAGAGAATATAAGATTGCAGATATCTTTTCTTTGGCCTCTCCTTAAGCATTTTCTCTTTCTAAAATTTTATTTTTCTTTTATATCCCCAATTCTTACTTCATTCTTACTACTTCCTCCTAGACACTTAGTCTAAGTGGTCCACATCCTTGGATACTTATGTATTTTTGAAAAACAGTATTGCTTTTGCTATATATGTATTTTAAATTTATATAGATGGTATCGTGCAATAGATTCCATCTTGTTTCTTCTTTTTTGTTTCACTCAGCACTATTTAGAATCTATATGTATCTCTTCTTTATTGCTGTGACTGTTGAAAGGGTTCACTTATTAACTCCCCTAGTGAGGGATGCCTCAACTGCCTCCAATTTCTCACCAAATCTTCAAATGCTTCTCATCCTATTCAGAGTGAAATCCAAAGTCTTACCAGTACATGAAACACATTCGTTATCTGCCCCCATTTCTCTCTCTTGCCTCATTTCCTCTTGCTTTCCTCCCAACGTCCTCAGATCCAGCCACACTAACATTGTTGTTCCTTAAACATTTTAGGTATGCTCTCAATTCAGGTCTTTATGCTTCCTGTTAACTCCTCCAGAATTACATGGTTTATCCCTCACAGGTCTTTGCTCAAATGCCTCCTCTTCAATCAAATCTTCCCTGGCCACCAAATTTAAAATTTTTACCTGTTCCTCTTTACTCTAGCCATCCCACACCCCTTTATCCTGCCTTTCTTTTCTCTGTATAATTTATCATCATATGAAATACCCTAATTTTACTTTTTAATTGTATTCGTTGCCTTTTCTCTTCACTACACTGTAAGCTTAATGAAGGCAAGTGTGTGTGTGTGTGTGTGTGTGTGTGTGTGTGTGTTTACTAACTCTTGATTTCCCTACCATCTAAAATAGTTTCTGGCCCATTGTTAGCACTCAAATACTTATTGATTAAAATACTGCCAGATTCATCTGTAGAATAACTATACCAGTCTTTATAAGCAATATGAAAATTCTCATTCCCCTCATTCTAGCCAAATATTTGGTACTGCAAGACCTTCTAATTTTTACCAATCTAATGGATATAAGATGCTATTGTATTTTTGCTTTAATTTTATTTTTTCTAATTACTGGTGAAGTTGAGCATCTCCATATATATTTGTTAGCTGTTTGCATTTTTCTAATGCAGAGCAAGGCCCAAACTGTTTTCAATTCTATGAAGGCTGAAAGAGGTGAGGAAGCTGCAGAAGAAAAGTTTGAAGCTAGCAGAGGTTGGTTCATGAGGTTCAAGGAAAGAAGCCATCTCCATAGCATGAAAGTACAAGGTGAAGTAGCGAGTACTGATGCAGAAGCTGTAGCAACTTACCCAGAAGATCTAGTTAAAATAATTAGTGAAGGTGACTACACTAAACAATAGATTTTCAATGTAGGCAAAACAGCCTTCCATTGGAAGTTGCCATCTAGGATTTTAATACCTAGAGTGGAGAAGACAATGTCTGACTTCAAAGCATCAAAGTTCAGGTTGACTCCACTCTTAAGGGCTAACACAGCTAGTGACTTTCAGTTGAAGCCAACACTCATTTATCATTCTGAAAATCCTAAGGTCCTGAAGAATTATGCTAAATATACCATGCTTATGCTTTATACATGGAACAGCAAAGCTTGCACGTCAGCACATCTGTTTATGACATTGTTTACTGAATATTTTAAGCCTAATTCTGAGACCTACTACTTGGAATAAAAGACTCCTTTCAAAATATTACTGCTCATTGGCAATGCACCTGGTCACCCAAGAACTCTGATGAAAATGTATAATGAGATTCATATTGTTTTCTTGCCTGCTAACACAGCATCCATTCTGCAGCCCATGGATCAAGGAGTCATCTTGCTTTTACATCGTTATTTAAGAAACGTCTCTCATAAGGCTACAGCTGCCATAGATAGGGATTCTTCTGATGGATCTGAGCAAAGTACATTTAAAAATCTTCTGGAAAGGATTCACCATTCTAGATGCCATTGAGAACATTTGTGATTCATGAGAAGAGGTCAAAATATCAATTTTAACAGGCGTTGGGAAGAATTTGATTGCAACCCTAATGTTTGACTTTGAGGGGTTTAAGACTCCAGTGGAGGAAGTAAGCGCAGATGTGGTGGGAACAGTAAGAGAACTAGAATTAGAAGTGGAGTCTGAAGATGGGGCTGAATTGCTTCCATCTCATGATAAAACTTGAAAGGATGAGTGTTGTTTCTTATGGATGAGCAAAGAAAGTGGTTTCTTGAGATGAAATTCACTCCTATTGAAGATGCTGTGAAGATTGTTGAAGTGACAGTAAAGGATTTAGCATCTTACATTAACTTTGTTGATAAAGTGGTGGCAGGGTGTGAGAGGACTGACTCCAATTCTGGAAGAAGTTCTACTTAGCCTAAGCTCAGCCGGAACTTAAACTTTACACCTTATTCAAAAATTAACTCAAAATGGGTCCTACGTCTATATGTATCACATAAGCTATAAAAGTTTTAGAAGAAAACGTCGGAGAAATCTTTAGGACTAAGGGTTAGGCAAACGGCTCTTAGATATGACACCAAGGCCATGTTCCATAAAAGAAAAAATCAATAAACTGGATTTCATCAAAACGTAAAACATTTGTTCCATGAATGCCCCTGATAAGAGTACGAAAAGACAAGTCACAGACAAGGAGAAAGTGTTTGCAGATCATATATCCAACAAAGGTATCCAGGGTACAAAAAAAAACTCCCTAGACTTGAGAGTGAAGAAACAAACAATCTAATTAGAAAATAGGCAAAGATTTTGAACAGACACTTCACCAAAGAAAATACATGGCTGACAAACACACAAAAAGATGTTTAACATCCTTAGTCATTACAAAAGTGCAAACTAAAGTTCCATTAAGATATCACTATACTATTAGAATAGTTAAAATTAAAACATTAATAATAAAAATATTGATAATACCAAGTGCTGGTGGAATGACTGTATCTTTCATATATTTCTGGTAAAGCTACTAGAAAATTTGGCATTTGCTTACAAAGTTAAACAGCAAATGACCATATGACCCAGAAGTCATACTTTTGGGTATTTATCCTAGAGAAATGAAAAATTTTGCTCACACAAAAATCTATATGCCAATGTTTAGAGAAGTTTTATTCATAATAGCCTCAAACTGGAAACAATCCAAATTCACTTGAACAGGCGAATGGGTAAAGAAACCGGTACATTTCATATCACGGAATACTACTCGGCAAGAAAGAACAAACTATTCATTCTTGCAACGACTTGCCTGGAATTCAGGGGTATTGTGCTTATTTGGGGGGAAAAGCCAATATCGAGATTTGTAGACTGTGTAATTCCACTTACGTAACATTCTCAAAATGACAAAATCATAGCTCAACTACCAGTGGTTGTGAGAAGTTGAGGAAATGGTATGACTCTTAAGGAGCAACATGAGGGGATTTCTTTGCGGTGATGAAATCGTTTCGTATCCTGAGTGTGGTGATGGTTCATCAAATCTAGATCTATGACAAAATTTCATAAAACCATACATCCAAACATTTTTGAAAGACAGAGCGTGTTAAAACTGGTGCTATCCAAATAAGATCTGTTCTCAAATAATAGCATCGTCCCAATGTCAATTTCCTGGTGTTTACAATGTAGTCTGATTATGTAAGATGTTATTGGGGAAAGCTGGGTGCACGGTACCCAAGAGATTTTCCTACTATTTTTGCAACTTCTCATGAATCTTAAATTATTTTAAATAGAAAGTAATAATAAAAATAAATTTTAAAATCTTATTGACTTCTATTCTCTGCCATCTACTTTCCTATTTTCTTTGTCATCATAGATTTGTGCACTTTATATTCTTTCACTGCCCTTTTGGTGAGGTTTGAGAAGTAGTGCTAAACACTTGTGTTCATCCCACCGTTTTTTAATTTTTTTTTAACGTTTTATTTATTTTTGAGACAGAGAGAGACAGAGCATGAACGGTGGAGGGGCAGAGAGAGAGGGAGACACAGAATCAGAAGCAGGCTCCAGGCTCTGAGCCATCAGCCCAGAGCCCGACGCGGGGCTCGAACTCCCGGATCGCGAGATCGTGACCTGAGCTGAAGTCGGAGGCTCAACCGACTGAGCCACCCAGGCGCCTCAGCCACCGTTTTTAACCAGCATTCCCTCTATTCCGATGTACTTCTTTCTCATTCTTTAAATGGCTGTTCCAGATTGTTAATGGACTAGTTTCTCATGATAATTGTGTTTTGAAACGACCATATCTTTACTTTTATTTCTTTAAAAAAATCTCTTACTGTTTACTTATATTCGAGAGACAGAAAGAGAGACGGAGTGCAAGCAGAGGGGGGGCAAGAGAGAAACAGAGACAGAAATCTGAAGGAGGCTCCAGGCTCTGAGCTGTCAGCACAGAGCCCAACATGGGGCTCAAACTCATGAGCCGTGAGATCAGGACCTGAACCGAAGTTGGATGCTCAACCGACTGAGCCACCCAGGTGTCCCCATACTTTTATTTCTGTCAAGGATCAGTAATTATGGCCACTGAGCACCCAAACTGGAAAGCCAATAAATGAAGTTAAATCAAACTTCCCTCATTTTATAGTCCTTAATACAGTTTCTCACGGAAATACAAAACTGATACAGAAAATTATACACGTAACCGTGTGATTGATGACTTTTCTCAGAGTGAATACACTCATATAATTATTGTTAAATATTACTAGTACCCAGAAGCTCCCCTTACCTAAGCACACATAACAAGTGGCAGAGCTGGGGTTCAAAATCAATCTCCTAAAGACTAGGGCTTTGTTTCACTTCAGCAATCTTTCTCCAAAATGAGCTATATTTTTATTCTTCATAAGACTTCTTCCCACAGTTAGGGCCCATTTTTTCATTTATATTGAAGACATTTTTAAGGATCAGCAAATGGAATCAGGTAAGTGGCCCTTTGGTCTCCTTGCCAACCTAAAACTTTATAAATTGAAACTGCAGTCATTCATTCACTCATTCACTAGCATACGCTATGAGAAGGAGAAAGGATTAAACACAGCCCCTATTCACCAGAGAGTAATTGAAAAAAAAAAACAAAACAACTGACTTTAATATAAAGTAGAATGATATGAGCGTTAAATAAAAATATGGAATCCCCTCCCTTCCTATTTATCCTCCGCATGGATGACAAAATAATCTTTCTAAAACACTAATTTAATCATACCCTCCTCCCAAAGACCTTTACTCTCTTCCCATCACATACTGCCTCCTGGATAAATTCCACATTCCTTTGTCTGGCATCCAACTCCTACAGAATTCCGGTGGTAGCGTTCGTTACTCTCTTCCTCATCCCCAATAGCGTTGAAGCCAGATATACCTGGATTTGAACGGCAGATCTATCCTTTCCTAAATGTCTGGCCTTGAGCATATGATTTAACGATTCTCAATTTCAGTGTCCATATTTATAAACTAGAGATAAACGTTCTTCCCAGAGTCTATAAAGTAACAGGAGATCATCTGTACAATGTACTTTGCTTATGTGTTTAGCACATACTGAGCACTTTGTGAGCGGTAAGTACGCTGCATTTCCTATCACGCTGAGCTGCTTATAATTCCCAAACTCAATGTTATCCAACTGTTTCTTCTGTGTGGGATAGTCTCAGCCTCTGCCTCTCATCCTTTTCTGTTTGGTTAATTTGTACCTCACACAGCAACCCTTGGGTTTTGGTGTCCCCAGTGAGGGGGCTCCACGGAGATGCTCCATATTTAAGAGAAAGAGGAAAGTTTAGTAAGATCTGGAGCACAGAACTGGAGCTCATGATGTTTCTGCTGAGGATTCAATTCTGTGTGAGCTCTGAAAATACCAGATAATAGATTTTTTTTTTTTTTAAGGTAGATGTGGATGTACACCCACATCTGGAAAGAGAAAGGCACAGGGCTCTCCGATGCAAGGAATTAAGCTGGTATTTGTATTTGTATTATGGTGATTGGCTTTACCTTCTCGTTTTGCATAATCTCTTTTTCAATGGTGAGGAGTGTAATTTCCCTTCAGTTCATAGAATAGTACTTGGAGAGGACAGAGAGGAAGTCTCTGCATTTTGTGAAAGAGAAAATTACCGGCACCCCTTTTGTTCCCTTAGGCAGGATTTGGATGGATTACTCATACTTAAAAAGGAAGGCGGCTTTTAACCTTAAAAAAAAAAGAAGAAAGAAAGAAAGAAAGAAAGAAAGAAAGAAAGAAAGAAAGAAAAGAAGAGAAAAAAGAAAAAGAAAACTCCTTGCATTTAACACAGTGCATTGACATGTTACTAAATCTAAGGAATTTTGAAGGATAAATTCCAAGACTTTATCCAAAACATGAAACAAATTCTTCAAACACAAGCTGCCAAGCTCATCAACTTGTTCAGATCCCTGCAACTTTGGTCTCACCAAACTGCTCGCTTAGCTCCTTGATTGGCTGCTTAACCCTTCCAGGCTGACTGGGGTGGTGGGCAGGGGGAGCCTGGAGGGGGGCTGATCAACAAGCTCAGAGCATTGGCCCCTCTTGGAAGATCAGACTTCTGGAATCGATTTGGGTCCAGAATTGCATTACCCAAGGAATGTGGAGTATGCACAGTCCTTGATGGCTTGTGAACCACACTTCCTGAAGCTGGCCACCAGCCAGAGCTAAGGCCATCAGCATCTTAAAAATGAATTCTTTATGAGACAAAGAACAATCTGCCCAATTTCTGAAATCACTGACGTGGAAAGCTTGTCTGTAGGTAACCTAAAACTTGGTCGACATTTAGACTCCTTTGTTATTTCTAGTATACGGGGAATCCAATGTCACTCCAAAATGTCCTTTCCTTTCTACACGCAGGCTTGGTAAGGCACTGAATAGCCTGGGATTGCATCTTGCTGAAACTTAACTGCTCTACCAAGAAGTCCGTTTCTGTGCCAATAATATTGTTCACTGCTCGAAAGACAGGGCAGGCAGCACTGAAGTCAATGAGGAAAGATAAAGAGGAGTAATGATTCTCTCTCCAAGAACCAAAAGTCTAGTGGGAAAGATGAGACAAATATCTCTGAAGGATGCTTCAAAATCCAAATAAAGCAGTAGTTTGGAGAGGCATCCTGCGGAGTCTTCAAAGGAAAGGGTGGGTTATGAAGACATGACTAAACTCAAGAACATTCCAGCTGCTGAGAAAAGATGAGGTTTCTGGCTCAGAAGCAGGAGTCAGCAACAGTAGGTGTGGGCTTGCCTGGCCAGAGTGGAGAAATCCTAGCCTGAGAATATGGTGGGATTAACATAGGGTAGGAAGAGGACGGGGTGATAGTCAGAGAGCCGTGTTGAAGCTCAACTTTGCTTTATTTTTGTACGTGGATTATAATTATCTTGGGGTTATTTTCTTACTCTCTACTTAGGCAAGGCGCATTTTCACCCGATAGCGTTCAGATTATCTTCTTGCTTCAGATCAGCTGATTTCATTTCTACCTCTTGTTTTAATCACTTCCTTCAAAGTCAAAATAACTGCCCCTGAAAATGGGCTGTTGGCCCATAAACATCACTTCTGGCTCCCAAATTCTGCACTGCCATCTAAGTCGCCACACAGAGTAGCTCCACTTTATCCAAAGAGGGAAGTACCTCTTTTGATTCTGGTGGTGCATGCGTGGGCCTTCTGTTCCAGTAATCGAGTAATTAATTATCCAGCACTCTGCAAGCAAATCTGACGAAGTTATTCCCCCACTACCAAATCTCGGCCACTTAGATAGTAATGATAATGACACTTCACCATCAGTGTACATTTTCACACGTATTTTCTATCGAATCCCCTTTTCTACTTATGAAGAGAGCCAAGAAACATCTACGTCTTATATTCTTAGCGTCAGAATTGCCCACCTAATCGGCCAATTCCTCATCGTATCAATAATAAAAAGTAACATTTGCAAAATGTATTGAGATTCTAGGGAGGCCAATATTTCCAAGTAACCCCCTAATATTGATGGGTTTACCCATCAATTACATGGAACCTAGAGCTAGCCTGAGGGAATCATTCCAAATTGAATGCATTTTTCATGAGTTTTTTTTCTTAATTTCTGCTTCCTAAAATAACGCAAGGAGTGTCATTTTTTATCCTGTTTCTGAACAGACGTTTGCCAATAAAACTAAATTCACGTGAGTATAAATTCGTTGAAGATACAGAAAATGTCTAGCATGGTCCTTTGGTGAACAAATTAGGGAATAAGTGAATGAATGTACGACTTTTTTAAAGAAGCTCTTTTCGTTACTCGGGGATGGGCCCAAGAATATGAAATGGCTGAAGATGGTAATAAATAAAACTGATTAAATCACTCAGTGTATCGTAAGGTGGTGATAACAAGACCGTTGTAGAAAATCAATTGTTTGCGTGGTCAGAAATCAAGGTGATTGTACTTGTTAGAGTCATGGACTACTGCAAAGTGATCTAACTTTCCACTGAGCAGTACGTTCCAGGGCTTTCAAAGACCTCAACAATTCCTACCATGTCTCCCCAGCAAGGAGAGCCCCTTAAAGATCATCTGATACTATCCGTGTGTTTACATGGAAACAACAAAAGTCCAAGGAAGGACTATAACTTGACCAATGTCACACGTTTGCAGCAGAGCATGAAGGGTCTCCTTCTTCCAACCCAGCTAATGCTCCCTCTACTGCACCATGGCTCCATGCTATGAATGCACCGGAAGGAAGAACAGCTAGGCCAAGGGCAACTGATGAGCCCAGATGCTAGACCCAGAAGGGCTATCTATGTAGGAAAGGCCAAGCTGGCTATAAGTATTCAGAAGCAACTGAGCACTTCCTGAGGGATGTTATCATAGGGTAGAAGAGCCAGGAGACTACGGTCCAGGTGAAATAAAATACAAGAAGAGCTTTGTTGGGAAAAGCTGGAGAGAGAACATGGCTGACGTTGGGTCAGTAGCCCCAACTGCTGTAAGGATCTGCCCAAATGCAACAACGCCAGAGGAATTTGAGTTCCTTCTGCAGTTGGCTGAGCCAAGGATAAAGTGGCTGATGAGCTCTTCATAGCAAACATTACTAAGGGAGACGCCATCATTTCAAGTGATGCCAGAGCAAAAATAAAACCGAGGACCGCAAAGAAATGACAGGGTGCTCGGATCCAAGCAGAACAAAGGGGCAGAGACTTGCCAGGAGTTGTTTTAAAAGAAAAATATCTTCACCCTAATGTCAAGGATAGAAAAATCACAAAGAAGGGAGAGGAGATTGTGTTAAGATTTATCTTGACACCTTACCATGGCAGAGAAAGGCAAGGCGGCAAAATGTGCTGGGGCAGAAGAGGATTAAACAGTTTCCACAGCATGAAAAGATGGGGCTGAGGTGGAATGTGAGGGGAAGGTTTTCGATCTCGGGCCGGAGCTGGGGAGATAGAATGTCTCCATATCCCATGAGGAGGAAGCAGCATTCCAACGGGTGGGGTCAGCAGACCCGCCGACCAAGAGCTGCTCAGTGTGGTCACCTCGCCTAGACTCCTGGATGGAAAAATTGCAATTCAGATTATGCCGATGGGCATGACCGCACAACACAATAAGCCAAGGGAACGACAGGAGCCTCCTTCAGAAGTTGAAATCAACTAAGTCACCAGGATGGGCCCTCCCACAGCCATGGATTTGGTGAGGGTTGAAAAATGGTGGTCATTCTGGAGCCAAGGCTGACCAGTTTGGCTGAAATGCTTCAGCAACAGCGTGGTTGCCATGTGTGTGGACGCAGCTTAGATTCATTATCCAGATGTTTGGGCTACATCAGATCAAATATTTGGAGAATTAGAAAAATCAAAATAATTGACAATATTATTTTTTCTTTGAGTTTCTGCCAAATGCTTTGGCATCACTGTCTTCACAGTCAAGGGGGAAAAAGTATGAAGAATGTAAATATCTAGAAAAAAAATCACAAAAGTTTCTTCCTTTCTTTCTTTCTTTCTTCTTTCTTTCTTTCTTCTTTCTTTCTCTCTTTCTTTTTTTTAAACTTGATGTTATACCATGAGCTAAAGTTACGGCTATCTGTTCACGGGTAAAATGAAGTGTTGTACTTAAGGCATTACACAAGAAAACTCCTCTTAATCCAATCTTATCTATCTGATTTATTAGAAACAGGCATATTGAAGCCAATGAGTATACACATGATTCAGAAGGAAAGATCCTAGCTTTATTCTTTGTGTCGGAAGTGGGGCAGAACTTAGGATTTGAAGTCAAGTGGACTTCAAAAGACAGTGCTCTTGTGCATCCAAAGACAAGTTGCTTAACTTCCCTGAACCACGGTGTGCCCATCTTTTAAAAATGAGGTGAAAATAGCAGAACTTTATAAGATTATTATGAACGGTAACTGAGATCACACATATAGAGCATATAATACGGTGCCTCGGACACAGCAGGTGCTCAGTAAATGTTAGTTGTGACATAAACAAGGTTGGACTGGATTGAGGAAGGGGACTAAGACATCCAGATGGCATGTTTGTTTGTTTGTTTGTTTGTTTTAACTCTGGAGTATTATGCACTGAGATACATAACCTCTAAGAATCACACCAATTCTAAATTTCCAAGTGTCAATTAGTTCATCATTAGGTAGCTGAAGTTATCATTCACCCTTTTTTATCAGTTGCCCAATTATCATTAATTTGTTAAGAGAGGCACCCAGCAGGTGCTGAACCAACCATTGCAGCCATGACAGTGAAGGAGAACAGACTGAGGAAGAGCGGTCACTGCATACGGGTCAGCAAATGCACAAATCAAGACCCACGACGTCATCATTCATGCATACACATAAAATAATGCCTCTGGGCATTGGAAGTTTGCATGCATTACCTCACTTAAATCTCATAACGCTGCGATACATACATTATCCCCATTTCACAGAAAATGAGGTTTAGGTTTGAAGAGATTTTTAAAATTTACCTGAGGTTATACCTAGGTAGGAAGTGGCAGAAACTCAGGCTATCAGACCTATGTTTAGTCATTCCACTACCCACCTACCATGCTTCCTCCTCTGGTCTTTTAATAAATGCCACACTGCTTTTTTATTCTTTTTTTTTTTTTAATTAATCTGTGCGGTATTACAAATTGTCTTTGTAAAGTGGAAAATCAGCAGGTACTCTGAATGAAGCAACGGACTGGAAAAGTAGGTTCTGATCATAAGTTCGGCACTAAATAGTGGGCAAGTTATTTAAAATCTGTAGCCCTGTGTGTTCTCTGCTTTATCATACAGTTCCAGTGCTTTACCTCTAAAATTAATTTCATCCTCACAAACTGACCTGGACTGAGAATTGTTTTCCTGGAGTAAAAGCATGCATTTTCCCGACCATCATAAAATGTCTAGAGGACAAGTCTTACGTATTGACCCAGAAGGAACAATAAAAGAAGCATTGTCTCATTTAAGTCTCCAAGACTTGGCATGTTCTTTTCTCTTTGACACCTTTGCTTCTGAGTCCAGTACTCTGCACCTGCAAAGAAAATGTCTCTTCTCTTACACCTTTCTGTCTCTACCCAGTCTCACTGCGTAGCCCAGTACAGCTAAACGAGCAAATTCCATAACAAAATTCATCTGCTTTGTCTGTTCAAAACTGAGGACTCACTCTGACACCAAAGACGTCATTAAGTTGCTGACTACCCTACCCAGGAGTGCTGTCCTTGACATTCCTGTTAACCATAGCATAATACTACTCGTGGTGACCAAATCATTTGAAACTATTGAGGAGAAAATAAACTCATTTCCAAAATGGGTCATGGGAGGAGGAAGGGGGTTCTCCTACTCCACAATTATTGATGTTCTCTTCCCATGAAAATATTCTTTTATTTGTAGTCCTTTCAGGAAGTATTAACCTCCAAACGTTAGGAATGGAACACGGGTGGACAAAGTGACACCAGCCCAGTGGCATTATTTCCATTTTCGCCAATACCACTGGATGGTTTCTTGGCTTATAAAAGTCATGGCTTTCAGATACCCCCGGTGGAAAATTCTCTACATCTGATTTTTGAATACACATTAATGGTGAGAAGTTGCACCTGCCTGGCCTTGTTGGTAGGTTAAAGTTGATGAAAAGGCTCACCTCTCACACTGTCGATGCAAAAACACAACAGAAAACAAAAATCACATTCATTCTCAGTACAAGGCAAGTCTCTGACTCTGGGGACCACGGGGAAGGTCGAAAGATCCCACAGTTTTTTCCAAGTTTTGATACTATCAGATGACTTCCCCAACGGGTGCTCAAAGAGGAAAAGGGGAATAGACATGCCACAGATAGTACCTAGACTCAGTCTGAAAGCCTATATTTCAAACACTGGCTTGAGAAGCTTCCTCACTTTTTTCTTTCTTAGCTGCATCGATCACTTGCTTTGTGCCAGGCGATACAAAGAGAGCGAATGCTATTGTTCACAGAGTGCTGAAGGAGACGGTGAGGTAAGCGGACAATTCTAATTTAGAGCTGAGTGTTTTCCTCACCACAGCCCAACACTCCCCCGGAGAGCTGGACGCATTCTAACTTTAGGAATCTGCTCACGCCGACGCCTTGAACAGTTAGACCTGCGACTAGAAACCGCACGAGGAAGGGTGGAACTTTATTCAGACATCTCTGTGACAGCCACTCAAGCCGTCGGAGGCCCACGGAAGAAGGCTGGAGCTGTGCTGGAGGGTCCACTGCCAAAGCTTCTGGTTGACTCCATCTGTGCCACCAGCATTGACATCCCACCTCCTCAGCCTCTGGGGGCAGAACTCAACGCTGCCATTTTCACACTCGGAGCCAGCCGGAAGCAGAACCTGCTTGTGTCACCGACAACATCATCCTCTTTTAGCCCTCTTCCCTCGGTCAGTCTGCTGTATCTTTCCGCCAGCTCCCCTCAGTGGGGATCACAGGGTGCTTGGAAAACGAGACAGGAAGTGAACTCTCGCGTCATGGAGCCCATCCACAAGACATGAGTAGTTTGTGGGGAAATATCAGGGGTTCTGAGTGTTCTCATCCCATCCTCGCCTGTCTTCTTATGTCTCATCTTGCCAGCCCATACGTTTGGTTCCTCCCCACCCTTCGCCCTGATCAAGAAAAGCCTCAAGCAGCCGGCTGTGCTGCTCTCCTCCCGAGGACACTTCAGCCTTCCCCTCCCTAACCCAGTGGCCCTTCAGTCAGGAAACCACCACGTGGCTTCCTTCTGTCCCACTGGAAGTCTCCCCTTCCCAGTTTCCTCCTAAGACCATCACCTCAGCTCCGTGAAAGGCTGCTCCAGACACTTGCGAAAGTTTGAACACTGACTGAGAGGACCCGACACGCAAGAATATTCCCTCTTCGACAGACAACCAAAGAGAAGATGTCTCCCAGTTTCCAAGTAGACAAAATGTTGTTCCGCCTCACGGTAGGATGCTCTCCTACTTTACCATGTATACAATTTCTATGACCGTTGCCAAAAGAGCTCAAGTTTTCCGTCTATTTCAAATGCTGATTTTTAAAAAATTTCGGGACATAAAGGAAAAACTCAACAACGATCCTACTTTTCAGAGGTAATCAATAATTGCTACGATTCTGTTTTCTTCCCCTTGGTAGCTTGTCCTCGTACTGAGGACAAAGAGAAATCAAGCGCTCCATGTTCCAAAGAAAGCTGAATCAAAGAATTGACTAGAAATGTGGTCTACAGGCCTCCAAGGGAGTGTGTGGCTTTTTTCCTCCTCTCCCATGGCAAGCCAGTGGAAGAAGTTCCAATGGCATTGAGCAAAGAAGAAAGAAAAAACAGTCCCTTGAGCTAAAGCCGGGGCAGGAAGGATTGAAGATGAGCACAAAATTGGAAATGAAATTGAAATGCTTAAACAAATTAAATTCAGTGCGCGAGACTGCATTAACTAATAACTGAAAGCCTACAGAAGCAGTATCTGCCCAAGATATTAAGAGGCAAAATAAAGGAAGTTTGAACATCTTCATATGAAGTGCTTTAATGCTTTTGAATATAGAAAAGATTATTTTTGATTTAAAATTTGACTGATATTCAACTTATTTAAATTATACATTCAAAAACCTCATTAAGTCCAAGTTAAAAATCTTATTAGTCATTTACATGTCTGATAAGTTTTAACAATAACTTTTAAGGATCTGTAAATAATGTTTGGTCCCATTTATGAATGTAGTTAATTAGACACTTTAAATATATTAAACTAAATTTGTAGATGTAATGTATTCTAATTCTTTTCTAATATTCAGTTGCATGACTCCACAAAAAAGAACCTTTGTGAGTACTAACTAACTCTTTTATATCTTAAATAATTCTTATAATTTAAAATGTGGTGACCCTAAAATCCTTTTATCTACGGTCCAATACTTTGCATAACATTTCAATGTAAACCCACAAGTGTAAATTCATTACTCAATTATATTGTTTAAATTCACATTATAAGGCTATTAGTCTAAGAGAAGAATTCTATAAAACATTTTAAGTATATAAAATATAAGTGCAGATTATACAATGTGTTATATTATTTATTATTACTATGAAGTATTATAAAAATACTAATATTATAGTTTTTAGTTTTTACATGTTTTTATACTTAACACTTTCCTAGGATTAAAAGATGGACTCATCCCTCAAGAGAGACCATAACTTGGGGCACCTAAGTGGCACAGTTGTTAAGCCTCTGACTTCGGCTCAGGTCATGATCTGGCGGTCCATGAGTTCGAGCCCCACCTAGGGCTCCGTGCTGACAGCTCAGAGCCTGGAGCCTGCTTCGGATTCTGTGTCTCCCTCTCTCTCTCTGCCCTTCTCTGCTCTCACTCTGTCTCTCTCTCCTCTCAAAAATAAATAAACATTAATGGGGCACTCGGGTGCCTCAGTCGGTTAAGCGGCCGACCTGGGCTCAGGTCATGATCTCATGGTTCAATGAGTTTGAGCCCTGCATTGGGCTCTGTGCTGACAGCTCGGAGCCCGGAGCCTGCTTTGGATTCTGTGTCTCCCTCTCTCTCTGCCTCTCCCCTGCTCATGCTCTGTCTCTCTCAAAAATAACTAAACATTAAAAAAAAAATTTTTAAAGTACACTAATATTGAATAATATTTGGAATATAGAACAAATGCAATAAAGCAAGAAAAAGAAATGAGGTATACATTTTCAACATTCATATGTGGTACTTTGCCTAAATAGAAAATTCAATAGATAAAGGAAGAAATAACATAAATTCTACACAAGTTTTTTTAAAAAATGGAAGCACTGGAAATACCCTCCAACACATTGCAAGAGGCCAGCATTACTCTGACACCAAAACAAAAGATATTACAGAAAAAGAAAACTACAGTACAATTGATCTCATGAACATGCTGCAAAAATCCTTAAGAAAACATCAGGAAACCAAAACAATAGTAAATAAAAATTGTAACACATCATGATTAAAAGAGATTTATCTTATCAATGCAAGCCTGGTCCAACATTGAAATATAAATTAGTGAAAATCACTGTGTCAACAGACTCATGGAAAAAAATATGATAATCTCAATATACATGGAAAAGGCATTTAACGAAATGCAATGTTTTTCCATGACAAAAATTTTCAAAAAGAAATTTCCTCAGCCTGAAAAGGGGCATCTACCGCAAAAACCTAGGGTTAACATCATCGATAAAAGTGAGACACTAATGGAGAACAAACTGAGGGTTGCTGGAGGGGTTGTGGGAGGGCGGATGGGCTAAAGGGGTCAGGGGCATTAAGGAATCTACTCCTGAAATCATTGTTGCACTAGATGTTAACTAATTTAGATGTAAATTTAAAAAAATAAAAAATTAAATTAAAAAAAAAAAACAGTGAGAGACTAAATTTGGACTAACTTTGGGAACAAGGCAAGGATGTCTTGTCTCATTACTCCTATTCAACATCATACTGAAAGTCCTACCCAATGCAACAAGGTAAGAAAAGTAAATAAAAGGTATCTCTTGATAGAAAGAAATAAAACTGTCTCTGTTCATAGATGATACCAGAAAAAAAACCAAAACCTGCTGAAATTGATATGTAAGTTTAGCAAGGTTATAAGTTAACATACAAAAATCAACTTTATGTCAACATACTGGTAATGGATACTCGGAAGTTGAATATTTTAAAAATATTACTTACCACAATACCAAAAACATCAAAAAACAAATGCCATCTAATCCTTAGGGATAAGAGCTTCTCAAAATATGTATTTATTTTGTGCTGAAAACTGAAAAACACTGAAAGAAGCCAAAGAAGATCTAGATAAATAAAGATACTTATCATATTCATGGATTGGAAGGCTTAATGCTGTTAAGATTTCAATTCTCCCCAGTCATCTATAGATCCGATCCACTCTTACACGTTTCCGGGACATCTTTTCTTTTCATTGGTCAAGGAACATGTATACTGCAGAAATTCTTAATTTTTTTTTTTTTTGAGTTACATCCCCTTCAAGATAAGGGTAAAAAAATTTAAACCAGAAAAGGTATATAGAGGCTACTCTTACTGCAAGAAAACATGAACAAGAAGAAACAGACCTGTATGGTTCATATTATTAAGGAATGTCAGAGCCCTTAGAGATTAACTTGCCCAGTACCTTCGTGTTATAAATATGGGCACTGAGGCTGAGAGCTTACTAAAAGTTATACAGCCTCAACATCTGTGGCAAAGTCTAAAAAAAGATGACGTTTCCTGACTGCCTATCCAATGACTTTTCCAAAAACAAAAATTCGTTCTCCCTGCCTAGAATACCCTGAAGCCTAGAACCATGACTCATCCTGCAACACTTGCATTCAGTAGAAAAGCAATTAAAAACTCTACTAAATTGAGGTCAAAGAAATGTTCGATGAATTTGTCTTTGCTGAGTGATTTGTACTTGCCTATTCTCAGACTGGGTTAATGGAACTCATCAGAAGTATGTCTGGCCCAGGATGATCTGGAACCAGGAAATGATCTGGAATCAAGAAAGTGCCTTCCATTTCTAACGATAATGGATGAAAGAGGGAAAAAAAATAATTGAAAATCATTGCTACTAAAGCGTATGTCAGAGAAAATCAATTCGAGCTTTTCTCATTAGTTAAGACTCAAAGCTAAGATTAAAAAAAAAACAACAAATGAAGCATCCTGTTTCTAATTCAGAGAATTATTGGGGAGGGACACGTCATCTATGACCCTCACACTTACTGAAGAGTGCCAATTCAGAGGACGAGCCCCACCACAAACCAGCATCCCTCTCAAGCTCTGTAAATATGAAGAGAGACCTCACTAAAAGTTGTTTGGTGCCATCGCAGGGCTTGGGAAGAGGAGCTCTTCTCTGCCTCATCTTAGAAGCACTGCTTTCCCTAACCCAAAAGAGAATGACTTTGTGAAGTTTGAGGGTGTCGGCAACCTGGGGAGACTGGTATTGCATTCCGTGGCTGAACATCTGCTTCACCAGAAGATGTCCACTGGGCTGCTGGATGCAGTAGAAACAAAACCTGGGGAGATATGGCATAGCAAGAGACTACCAGTGATGAACGGGGAGAGCATTGTCATCCTTTGTTCCTAGTTTGGAGGGATTCAGAAAATAATCCCGTACATGCCCACACTCTAAGTACAGGCCACAGGGAGCAGAAGAGGTTAAGAGCTATAATCTCCCTACCACTGACACAGCAGGTGGAGAATGGCACTTCAGAGAAGTAAAGCATCATAAACCACCTCCTGGGAGTCAGCAGAAAGATGAGGCCAAATTTTCTAACACATCACCAGTGACTAGGAAAGCTTCCCTTGGGGGTGGGGGTGGAGGGGGTTTCCTCATCAGCAAGGCATGTGAGAGCAACCATCCATGTAGTTAGAGTTCATGGACAATGAGCTAGAGCAACCACCATGACTATCTCAGGGCAAGACTGCAACATTGCCCAGTCGGAAAGGACAATTTCTCTTTCTCCTGCCCAAACACCTGAGAAACCACTGCCAGGAAAGGGTAGAGAGAAAGGGTAAAGCTACCCGGAAGCCAGGCCATACAAGCCTCACCCTCACTCCAAGATGGTCAATCTCCAGCAGTGGGTGAAAGGAAATGACCGCTTTGAATATAATATGAAAGGGAATGTACTGAAAATGCCGGATCTCAAAAACTGATACCAAATTTTTTAAATAACCGAAAGCAGTAGAGGTTATAGAACCAGGCCAAGATACCATGACATGGGCCACTCTCCAGGATGAAAAATAAATTCAACATGACACAATGAAGAGTGATAGGAAAATTAAATCCTTTTAAACTCACATGTCCAACAAAATGCAAGTCATGAATAAATTGCTTATGTATATTAATGCAGCCCCAAAAGATTATACATTTTAACCTTCCCTATACTCTCCATCTACTTGGTTCTTAAATCAAAAATTGAGCAGGGAAAAAAAGTAGGTCTCTCAACCTCCCTCATTGATCACAGCTCTGGCTGACCTCATATAAAACTTTTCATCCCGCTTCCAATCATGCGAGTTTTGTGCCTTTGACTCATCTTTCCATTTACAACCTTATTTAGCCCTTAGAACCAGCATTTGGCACAACTTCCCTGGATATGACCTTTTGATTCTCTCTTCAACTATGATTCATATTTTCCCTCCAGCTCCAGAGCCATCAATCATCTTGGGTCAACATCTCACCTGATTTGGCTTCACATCCGGGCTCACAGGCTATAGGGCCACTCCAGGCTACCAAAGCCCCCATCAGTTTTGATTTAGACCAGGTCTAAGGAGTCATATCATGCCAGAACATAAAGAGGGCTCTTTCACCAGAGAGACAGACCTCTTGTGTTTTGTTTTTTTTGTTTTTTTTTCCCTTCAGATCTTAAGTTATTGCTTGATGCTGTCTCCAGTGCCCAGATATTCCTGTATCTAAGCAGTCATTGGTCAAAGGGTATCAGACGGGGTCAGTCTCATTAGGATCAAGCTCTGTCCAACATTGATAGCTAATCAGAAACGCGCTCTGGTAGAAACCCTCAGTTCCACAGCTAATCAGAAAAGTCATTCAAATTGTGGATTTATTTGGGAACTTAGGAAAAAGTACTATAAATTTTTTTTTTAATTTTTTTTTTCAACGTTTATTTATTTTTTGGGACAGAGAGAGACAGAGCATGAATGGGGGAGGGGCAGAGAGAGAGGGAGACACAGAATCAGAAACAGGCTCCAGGCTCTGAGCCATCAGCCCAGAGCCCGACACGGGGCTCGAACTCCCGGACCGCGAGATCGTGACCTGGCTGAAGTCGGACGCTTAACCGACTGCGCCACCCAGGCACCCCAAAAGTACTATAAATATTAATTTTAACTAAAAGCAAATAGAAACATAACCTTATTTAAAAACCTTATAAGAACGGCAATTTTCCTTGGAGTATGGGTCTGCTAATCAGAGTTCTGCTTAGGTTTCTTTGCATAAATAACACACTATGCCTACATGGGGGCAAGAGATACATGAGAAATCTCTGTACCTTCCCCTCAATATTGCTGTGAACCTGAGACTCCTCTAAAAAAGATAGTCTTAATTTTTTAAGAGTGTATTATTTATGTAATAAATAGTTGGAATCATACAGTTATGCAGACTTTTCAAATTGGCTTCTTTTACTTATTCATTTGCATTTAAGTTTCCTCGAGTGTCTTCGTGGCCTGATACCTCATTTCTTGATAGCCCTGAAAAATATTCCATTGTCAGGATATAACACATTTTACTTATCCATTCACCTACTGAAAGGCATTTTAGTGACTTCCAAGTTTTGGTAGTTACAAAAAAGCTACTATAAACATCCAAGGGCAGGTTTTTGAACAGACATAAGCTTTTCCGCTCATTTTGGTTAAATACCAAGAAACACAACTGCTAGATCATATGGTAAAAGCATGTTCAGTTTTGTAAGAAACTGCTGTACCATTCTGTATTCCTACCAGTGATCAATGAGAGTTCCCGTTGCTCCACATCCTTACTAGCATTTCATGCTGTCAGTCTTGCGGATTATGGCCATTCTGTGTGTAGTGCTATCTTATCTTTGTTTTAACGTGAATTTCCCTCATGACCTATGATGTGGAGAAACTTCTCATATGGTTATTCGCCATCTGTATATCTTCCCCACTGAGGTGTCTGTTAAGGTTTGGCCCATTTTTAAATCAACTTGTTGTGTTTTTCTTTTTTATTGCTGAGTTTCGTGTACTTCCCGCAATATGTCCTTTCAGAAAAATTTCTCCTGGTCTGTGGCTTGTCTTCTCATTCTGTTGGCATTGTCTCTCACAGAGCAGAAGTTTTTCATTTTGATCAAGTTCTGCTTATCAATTATTTCCTTCATCAACTGCACCTTTGGTGTTGTACTTAAAAAGTCATTGCCACAGTCAAAGTTATCTAGGTTCTCACATATTTGATCTTCTAGAGGTTTTTAGAGTTTTACAATTTGCATTTAGATCTGTGACCCATCTTGAGTTAATTTTTGTGAAGGGTGTAAGGTCTGTGTCTAGAATTGTTTTCTCCATGTGAATATGCAGCTGTTCCCACCCCATTTGTTGAAAAGACAATCTATGCTTCATTGTAATCTTTGCTCCTTTGTCAAAGTTCAGTTGACCATATTTATGTGAGTCTATTCTTGGGCTCTTTATTCTTTATTCATTGATCTATTTATTTATTTACTTGTCATACCCTACTATCCTGAATACTGTAGCTTTATAGCACGTCTTCAAGTCAGGTAATGTCAGTCCTCCAACTTTGTTCTTCTCCTTAAATATTGGGTTAGCTATTTGGAGCTTCTTGTCTCTCCACATAAACATCAGAATCAGTTTGAGGATATCCACAAAATAACTGCTGGGACTTTTATCAGGACTGTAATCTTCAGATCAAGGCGGGAAGAACTGGCATCATCCCAATACTGAATCTTCCTATCCATAAACAGGAAATATCTCTGCATTTGTTCAGTTCTTTGATTTCACTTACCTGAGCTTTGGAGTTTTGCTCATGTAGATCTTATACATACTTTATTATATTTATAGCTAAGTCTTTCATTTTGGATGGGGGTGCTGATGTGGATGGTGCTTTTAATTTCAAAATCCATGTGTTCATTGCTGGCATATAGGAAAGTGACGGACTTCTGCATATTAACCTTGTTTCCTACAACTTGGCTATAATCACTTGTTGGTTGCGGGAGTTTTTGTTAATTCTTTCAGATTTTCTAGGTAGGTAATGATGTCATCTGCAAACAGAGGCAGCTTTATTTCCCATTTCCCAATCTGTATACCTTTTATTTCTTTTTCTTCTCTATTGCACTGGCTAGAACTTCCAGTATGATGTTGCAAAGGAGTGGTGAGAGGGGACACCCTTGCCTTGTACCTGATCTTAGTGGGAAAGCTTCAAGTTTCTCGTCATTAAGTGGGATATTAGGAGCATCTGGGTGGCTCAGTCAGTCTAGCATTGACTCTTGACTTCGGCTCAGGTCATGATCCCAGGGTCGTGGGATCGAGCCCCGCATTGGGCTCTGCCTGACTGTGGGGTCTGCTTGAGATTCTCTCTCTCCCTCTGCCCTTCTCCCCTGCTGGCATGTGCGTTCTCTCTCTCTCTCTTTAAAAAACAAAAAAAGTGTGGTATTAGCTCTAGATATCTTGTGGATAGCCTTTTTTGAAAAGTTCATTTATTTTTATTTTGAGAGAGACAGGCAGAGAGAAAAAAGGGTGAGGGAGGATCTCCAGCAGGCTCCATGCTGTCAGTGCAGAGTTCTATGCAGATCTTGATCTCACAAACTGCTAAGATCCTGACCTGAGCCAAAATCAAGAGTCAGATGCTTAACCCACTGAGCCACCCAGATGCCCCATTTTTGTAGATAGTCTTAATAAGTTGAGTTGTTTGTAAAGAAAGCTAAGGGCAGAAGTGTAAATTTTTAGATGTTTTTGTCAAAATTGCTGTAGCTGTTTCGCCCCTATCGAATCAATAGCAATCTTTTGTTTTCAACATTTACTTATTTTTGAGACAGAAAGAGACAGAGCACCAGCAGGGGAGAGGCAGAGAGACAGGGAGACAGAAGCGGAAGCAGGCTCCAGGCCATGAGCTGTCAGCACAGAGCCCCACACAGGGCTCGAACTCACGAACCGTGAGATCATGACCTGAGCCGAAGTCGGGCGCTCAACCGACTGAGCCACCCAGGCGCCTCTCACCAATAGCAATCTTTTAAAATAATCCATCTTCACTGAGTTTTTTGACAACATTTCAACTTCATTTCAACTGTGTTTTCAAATAAACAACACTTTTTCACATTTATGGTCCGTTGCCTTAAATAATATCAAATTAACTTTTATGATTATAATTCCAAGTATAACTGGAATAAACAGATTTAGGATAAACTCAACTAACTCAATGAACACATAATTTTTCTGAGTACAATTTCATAGTTTTAGTAGAAAGCAGACTACTAGTTATGAGTATTCATGGTGCTTTGGGCATCAGTCAGAGGGAAGGAGGAACATTCATTAACCCAACAAGTCAATTAAGCACAGGCATGTTAAAAGAGCTCTCATTACACAGAATAAAATTAATAATGATCATTTACAAATTTCTTTATACTGTGTAACATGCTATCCCATGCACTGCGGGGCATACATATGTACTACTCATGGGAAACCCTTCTTCCAAATGTTTACTAAATGTAATAAACTATACTCAACCAAATCATGAAGAGTTGTTTTCTAGTTATTTCTCAATTTTTTTCTTCATTCTAATTTTATTAGGATTGGCGTGTCGTTAAAACTTTGATCTTTCTACAAACAATTTCCTGGTAATCTTCCTCATTTCAAAAACTGAGACCATTTAAGGTTTCTAGTAAATATAAGGAAATGAGAAGAATTGAAATGGCAAAAAAAAAAGGTGGTATTGTATTAAGAATTAAGATACGGGGGCGCCTGGGTGGCGCAGTCGGTTAAGCGTCCGACTTCAGCCAGGTCACGATCTCGCGGCCCGGGAGTTCGAGCCCCGCGTCGGGCTCTGGGTTGATGGCTCAGAGCCTGGAGCCTGTTTCCGATTCTGTGTCTCCCTCTCTCTCTGCCCCTCCCCCGTTCATGCTCTGTCTCTCTCTGTCCCAAAAATAAATAAACGTTGAAAAAAAAAATTAAAAAAAAGAATTAAGATACGTATAAGGAATTATGTATTTAACTTCTTAAAATCAGGGAAGCCTTCATGAGAGTGATCTCTTTATACTGAACTTTGACTAAAATAATGATTATGATTTCAACAGCTAGGGAGACGGTGGGAAGGAAAGGCAGTTCTTGGAGCGTGAATGGTATAAACAGCATATAGGAAGGTATAGCATGTTGTTTTAAAATGTAGGGTATTGCGAGGGCAAAGAGGAGAGAAAACGCAGAGAGATGGTTTAGAATCATGCCGCAGAGGGACAACTCCAATAGTCTAAGAAGGAAATAGTGAGAACCCAAAAGGCCCATTCCTGAGAGACAGATGAGTAACTCTCTCCAGAAGCCATTGACGTGGATTTTATTGGGTTTAGATTTTCTGAAGCAAACTGAGAAAGATTTATCTTTTCTGAGTCTGGTGGTTTTAAGTTTTTGAAACCAAAGCCTCAAAGACAGGAAAACAGAATCATCAGGCAGAGGGGGCCACCCATGCAAAGGCGTGAAGTCTCCAGACAGGTCATTTATTCTGGTCATGTTTTGGGCACAAGACAATTGCTTGGGATGAAAACTAGGGATTCCACACCAAATGAAATGCAATATAGATATTATTGTTAAGGAAAGTTTGTTGTTCCAGTGATCAAGCTTTCCAATAATTAGAGTGGTGGTCAAGTGGTGTTATTCGGGGTTGCTTTGGCATAATTTCTCAGTAGACTACGTAGATGAAATATGCTTCTCTTCACAGGATATTTTAGAATTTGGTTTACTATAAAATATGAGCTCTAAAGTTAATAAACAGGGTGGCATTTGGTGCCAAGGATTAAATATTTACTGGTAAAATATACAGTGATGAAAAGGATTTTCAAACAGGCGATAAATCATATGGTCTGAGCTCTATATTAAATATTATTTTTACCGGGGAAAACATAAAACGTAGACCAAGGGAAAAAGTTAACCCATTGTTGTAGTTCCCTGGGGCTGAACTTGTGAGGATCCCCAGATATTCCTTTAAAAAACCATGTAGATGGCAGAGATTTGATTTAATCTTTGAAAGGATTCATTTATTTGGTGATGTAACGAATGCTAACCCCCTATCCTTCACTCAGCCATGGTTGATTCTTTCACACTCTCCCATCAAGCCGTCCCTATTCCATCCATCTCGTCTACCTGTGGGAGTCCTATTGCCCAATGGTGAAGAGCAAAGGCCCTATGGCTAGTCCGTCTAGGTTCAAATCCTGACCGCCAATTCCTAGCTATGTTACTGAAACACTGTGTTTTTCAATTTCCTCACTCATCCACAAAATGAGTAGATTAATATACCACAGCCTAGGCTTCTATACAGATTAAGTGAGTATATACAGATGATACAGATATAGATATATAGATATGACTTAGAACACAGCCCAGAAAATAGTGAGTTGCCCTTCATCCTCCTCTTTAATTATCCAAATATTCACTGTCTTTCAAAATCCAACTTAATACTTGAATAAACTATCTTTGATCAATGCAAACCTTCCCTAGATGTGCATAGCCTCTTAGGCATGTACCTCTTTGTTTTAATAGCTAATTGTTTATCATGCAGTGTTTCAAATTGATTCATGATTTTCCTAATACAGCAGTCTCCTAGAGAGAAAGATACGGGCTAACTTTTTTAAAAAGTCTCTTTCAATTGAATAGGTCTCTAGAAGAGGATACTATCAACGGTCTGTGCCCGCAAATTTTGCATCTGGGGAGAGCCTAGTAGGTGTATTCTGCTGAAAACTGGACATAGTTCCCTGTCCTCCAACTTGGGTAATGAGGGAGGTGGGTGCAACTGTTAAAGCGTGCTCCCTGTGTGTTGGCCCGCACTTGGTCTGAATAGATCTGCTCTTGATAAACTGTTATTTAAGATGGATGGATAGATGGATGGATCAACATGAGACCTGAGGGGGGGAACAAAAAGTCCTGCAGAACAAAAGAGAACAGTTCGCCTCTGGAAATGATTTACCACACAAAGCAGAAGTAACTTTCAGAAGATTTCTGCTTCACATTATCTGTAAGGCGTAGGGAAAGACTAGAAAGAATGTATTGAGAGGAAAATCCAAAAGGCAAGATGCTGGTTAGGAATACTGAGTCAAGAGAATCTTTGTGGTAGGGAAGCAGAGGGGTGGCGAGAGAGAGACTGAGAGAGGGAAACTGATACTGTGATACTACTCTGCATTTTAATTCTATTTCCTTTAAACTCGGTGTTCATGGAGAGCAGCTCAGTGATTTTCTGCAGTCTGAGACTTATGTTCCTAATTAGACTCATTTATGTAGTAACATTAAGAACACGCAACTGGTGGAAGCAATAGAAAGAAATGGGGAACAGTCGAAGGTCAATGCTTTGCCTGGTAAATAGAGATAATAAGAATGTGAAGACAAAAAATCCTACTCAACAAAATCTCAGGATCGTAGGTCATGGGCAAGAACATTTTAGACATGCCCCTGCTTCAGGATAGGGTGGCCTTGTGTGAAGTCACATCCAAAAGACAACTTTCTTGGGGCGCCTGGGGGGCTCAGTCAGTTAAGTGTCTGACTCTTGATCTCAGCTCAGGTCTTGATCTCAGAGTCATGAGTTCAAGCCCTGCATTGGACGCTGCTGGGAGTGAAGCTTACTTAAAAAAAAATCAATATCATCTATATCTGTATCTATATCTATATCTGTATTTATCTATATTATCTATCTATCTATAACTTTCTTTATATGTCTCCAGAGAGGGAGATTCTGGCCTTACAAACAGATTCTGCAAAAAGAACAATTCTACCAACCTAGCATTCTACAGAGAGCTTTTCCCAATACGCGAAAGCAAAATACAGATAGGTGGCAAGATCTTTTATTAAAAAAAAACCTGGGAGATAAGTCATAAGACCTGAACTTTAGTTCCATCCTTTTCTGCTCATTTGTTCACTGATTCTGTCCAAATCACCAAACTTCTGAGGCTTGGTTTCCAGAGCCTGAAAAGAATAAGCCTAAGCCTTATCTTCAAAAACAAAAGTGGAAACTACTAGCCATTCACCAGAATTTTATAAAGCATAAAGCACTTTTGGTGTATGTATTACTTCTAAAGATGATAGGTTGGAGGGGCACGTGGGCAGCTGAGTCCGTTGAACATCAGACTTCGGCTCAGGTCATGAACTCATGGTTCGTGAGTTCGAGCCCTGCATCGGACTCTGTGCTGACAGCTCAGAGCCTGGAGCCTGCTTCAGATTCTGTGTTTCCGTCTCTCTCCGTTCCTCCCCTGCTCACGCCCTTTCTCTCTCTCAAAAAGAAATAAAAAAAATTTTTTGTGAATTTTTTTTTAAAGATGATAGATTGGAATGTTAAATAGCTAAAGACAGGTTTCAAAATGACCAGTGGAAGTTCAAGTGAGGATAGAAATTCTGCAGATATGCTAGTTTGCTTCCCTATCCAGCACGGACCCATTGACCCAATCCAATGCCCCTTGCAAATTAAACTTCTATAAATGTCCAACCTTCCAACTTGTTTCAGAGTTGCCTGGATTCTTTGTTGCATCCTGCATGTGTATCTACCTATTTCTGTTTGGCCATATCAATACATATCCTAAACAGTTCTCCCCCAAAGGGTATAACCCATGGTCCCATAATGACAACTGAAGTCCACAGAACCCACAGCTGAAGCCAATGACTACAATGGTGGTAAAGACAGTGATACCATGTTGGGGCACCTGGGTGGCTCAGTCGGTTAAGTGTCCAACTTCGGCTCAGGTCATGATCTCACGTTCATGCGTTAGAGTCGCGAGCCCCACGTCAGGCTCTGTGCTGACAGCTCAGAGCCCGGATCCAGCTTCAGATTCTGTGTCTCCCTCTCTCTCTCTCTACCCCTCTCCTGCTCGTGCTCTGTCTCTCTCCGTCTCTCAGAAATAAACATTAAAAAACATGTAAAACAACAAGACAGTGACACCATACTGAAGACGGTAACAGAAAGTGATGGAATCGTACCTTGTATTTCCAAAGGGAGGTCACAAAGCTCCCTTTGTGACCTGAGTTTCCTCCATGAGGTTCCACTTAAACACACAACAGATGCACACAAAGCCTCAGCAATTGCCAAATTATATTATTTTAACTAGCAAACCCAATCTGAAAGCCTTGGGCAAAAGTTTTCACAAAGCACATTGGGGCAATGCCAGCTTCGATGATGGCAGAAGTTTTGATTAGGAGTTTGCCCACATCTTAAATAAATAAAGAGTGACCTCCTTACCACCCAGAATGATTTTTCCTTGAATGGAATTATTACTCAATGGAAAGACAAACACTGAAATTCAAAGCAGAAGTTTTCTGTGCATTGATATTAAACCATAAGAAATGAACCAAGAGACCGAAGAGGTAAAGGGGGCCGCTCCCAGTTGCTGGCTGCTTCTCCTTGGTTCCCACACCCACAATGACTTCACCTTATTTTAGGTCCTCTTCTGTCAGCCGGGAGTGGACCCCCTACCATTGCTTTGCCTCCTGGTACATTCCTCATCAACCTTTAAATATCTGCTTCTCTGTGAAGGCTCTTCTAGTCCCTCCACCAGTGCCCCGTCAGTCATATAGTCTGTGGCTCCGATTCCATCACAGCTCATCTCAGGAGCAAGGGCCACCGAGTCAGAATCCCGGGCTTCAAATCCGGGTTTCCCCTTCCTGGGCAGGTTATTCATCTGAAAACTGGGATAATGACACGACTTCCTTGGGGCTAGAGTGAAGATAAAAAGGCAAGCTGTGTCCAGGATTTGTGCGGTGTTTGTGACAAAATAACCGGGCAATAAATTTTTTGCTTTCACCAAATTAAAAAAAAAAATTCCCTATTCAGGTATATTTTGTCTATATTTTGTTATATTTTCTTTTCTATTCAGGTATCCCCAGCAAGGCTGGTATCTAGTACAATGTAGGCACTTAAAATATTTTTTTTTTTCCATTTAACAAATGAGTGCATATGTAGAGTGACTGACACTTTAAAAAGAACTTTATGGGACGCCTGGGAGGCTCAGCCAGTTAAGCGTGCGACTCTTGATTTCGGCTCAGGTCACGATCTCAAGGTTTGTGAGATCGAGCCCCACATCGGGCTCCATCCTGACAGCGCGGAGCCTGCTTGGGATTTTCTCTCTCCCTCTCTCTCTGCCCCTGCCTTGTTCATGCACATGTGCTCTCTGTCTCAAAACAAATAAAATAAGTAAACAAACTTAAAAAAAAAAAAAAGAAAGAAAGAACTTCAGCACATGTGGTCTCCTTGGCACCTTCCGGTAGCCCTCAGAGAGATGCAAGGCAGGCCCAGGCTTCCTCCTGGGGAGAAAGACTCTTCTTCGTCTTCATGTGCAGCTGCCCATCGTGGGACACCTTCTGAGCTCAAGGATGATATCACACGACCAGACTGGATCAAATAAATTACTCTGGTAATGTCGCAGTTTGAAGAAACCACCAAGGGGCAGGAAAAACACAGGGGGTTTTTCAGTCAGGGGTAACACTGCCAGGAAAGTTGACCGACTTCTGGTACCAAAATTCCAGAAGCTTCCCTCCCCCAGTTCTTCCTTATCTTGTGTTTCGATTCTTTCCAAACAATGTTCTTAAGTCCTGTGAGATAGTAGGTAGAACACCGAGTTCTCGTGCTGTCTCTGCCATTAGTAACTGTGGATAAATCTCTTCTTCCTCTTTTTAAATTTTTTTTAATGTTTATTTATTTATTTTGGGAAAGAGAGAGAAAGAGCATGAGCACGAGCTGGAGGGAAGCAGAAAGAGAAGGAGAGAGAGAATCTCCAGCAAGCTCTGCACTCTCAGTGTGCACAGCCGGACGCGGGGCTCAGACTCGCAAACCGTGAGATCGTGACCTGAGCTGAAGTCAGATGCCTAATCGACTGAGCCACCCAGGCGCCCCTCTTCATGTCTCCTAAGGCGAGTTTCAGTATCTACTGAATGGGAACGATACCACTCGCCCTGCTTACCTCAGTCATTGCTAAAGGTGCACACGGGGTGATTTCTGCAGTGAGGTTTCGCGAACTACGAAGCAAATATAAACCATTAGTACTCCCCATTTCCCAGGCAGTAGCAATAGCTTATTTCCCTTGGTGGAAATGATAAAACCTTGTGTTGGACCCAGCAACACTAGGGGTCAGCCACGCGGAAGTGCGCTGGGTCCAAACCTAGTAAGTCCCGACTTCCTCTCACTCTCGCCAAGTTCTCGGCCAATGTCCTGAACCTTTTTGCTTTTGACCCGCCTCACAGTCTACTTCCTGAGCCACTGCGGATCTCCTTGGTGCCTAAGCCCTGGACACACTTCTCGTCCGTAGTGTGGAATCCTGCACCCCACAGACGACATTTGACACTGTTCCTTCAGCACCGTTACCTAGAACAACGAGAGTGAGAAGAACTTTGGCTTTTCTGGGCGCTTCTACGTGGCAAGGGCGGGCCTACGAGGCTTGGCCACAGAGTCGCACGAGGAGCGCCTTCTTTGGTCATTTTTTTGACCCATGCCTTTTTATGCTCCTTGCTCAGAACACGCTTTTACACGCATTTCCATTACCCGATGGTAAGTCTCAATGACAAAGTCCGAAGTTGATTCTTGCTGGGAAGGGTTATTAGCTTTCTCTAGCTCTATTATTTTTATACGTACGATGAGAGAGTTCTCACGAGGTCAAATCACTGGGCAATGTTTCCAGAACTCAAGCCACTCTTCCTCTTGAAAAACTAAATGGAGAGACGAATAGACTCCCCTCTCATGTGTAGGGCAAATACTTCCCCCGGCAGGTGGGAGAGGGTTCCCTTCACGCCAACCCCGCACACATTCTTTCAGAACCTTCTTTGTTTCAAGAGTTTGGCCCATTTCTGCCGGGTTGCACAAAAAGCGTCTAGACCTTGTGAGACAATCCACAAATCAGAGGGAGCCAAGGGGTGGGGTAGCCTGGGGAGGATAAAGTCACAATCCCCTACAGGGGATTGTGTTAAGAAGGTGGAAGAGGGCCTCGGGGAAACCTGTTTTGGTTCTCAGGTCGTGTGGGTCCCAGATCGGTTCAGATCTGTCGGGTCGAGGAGAAAGGCTGTGGAAGCCCCGGACCAGCTCACGCGGAAGCAACTCCTCCACACCGACAAGCCTTCCCACATGCGGCCTCAGGGCCTGCGAGCCAGAGTTCCCTTCTCCAAGGATCCTGTTACAGTACCAGACCTCCAGCTGTCTGCAGCCGTGGGCCTTCCAGCTCCCCACCGCTGGCTTTTCAAATAGAAATGGCCTCTCTCTAAGACAGTTTACCAGAAGAGATGGTTTCAGATGCGCAGTGTGTGAAAATACGATTCTAGAAGCAGCCAGTAAGCTAAGGCCTCAGAGTATTTTCAGAGTATCAGTCGGATACGTTTCAAACCCCAAGTTCAAGAGCCTGTGGGAGAAGAAAGGGTTTCAGGGACTTTTCATGAAAACAGCCCCGGGGGTGGGGTGAGTTTCAAGCTATTAGGAGGTAGATGGGGTTGGGTTCAAGATAACAACCCAATCAGGGGCACTTGGGTGGCTCAGTCGGTTGGGCACCCGACGGCGGCTCAGGTCACGATCTCGCGGTCTGTGAGTTCGAGCCCCGCGTGGGGCTCTGTGCCCACAGCTCAGAGCCCGGAGCCTGTTTCAGATTCTGTGTCTCCCTCTCCCTCTGCCCCTCCCCCGCTCATGCCCTGTCTCTCAAAATGAATAAACATCGAAAAAAAAAATTAACAAAGACAATAAGCCAGTGAGAAGTAAGTCGTGGTGCAAACCGTGGTGCACGCCGTGCTCCGTTTCCCCTTAAATCAGACGCTGTTGCTTTTTTCTGTTCGTATTGACACACGTTTCAACTCCCGGCTTCTTGTTGCTTTGACTATGAGGTTCATAGGCTCAGGGTAGTCTCACTGCATAAATCAGGGACGGTTGTGGTTTAAAATGTTTTCAGTGCTATAAACTTCCAATGTGCCAGTTGTTGAAGGTTAAGTTCGTGTCTACGCCGGGCTGTTTGTTCAGAGCTCCATAATTTGAACAGACAGTGGTAAGAAATTTTATGATATGCATTTATGTTAGTTCTTTCTACTCCTTTCCACCACTTACTCATCCTCCCGGGACCTCAAACTGTGGTATCCCTCTCTTTCCCCCCTCGCTCCCTCCTTTCCTTCCTTCCTCCCTTCCTCCCTCTCTCCCTCCCTCCATTTCTTTCTTCTCTTCCCTCCCTTCCTGCCTCTCATTCTCTTTTTCTGTATTTCCTGAGCCCTGGCTTCTGTCTCATGACACAGCCTCTCTTTTGCCAGATTACATAAATATCAGGCAGTCTGTTCTCTGTCCCTTTGTGAAACACCTTCTCCAAGCTGTGTTTTCCCTTACATTTAACTCTTCCAAAGTAGCAGCCTTCAGAGGGACTGAGGCGCCTAGGCACTGGGGAAGAGAGAGACCAAAGTTCTTGTTTGGCAAAGTCACAGCACCCCTCTCCCCACCCCACCCCACCCCACCCGGCCACAATCAATCTCACCAAAGCCCTTTTCAAGTCTGGAAGTATTTTCATGCAGCTGAAGAAGGTCGGGTTGTTGAGTTGTTCCTTCCGGCTTCCTTGACCCTCTCCCCTCACCTCCCCCCCCCCCCCCACCTGCCATCCTCACAGAACACAGAAACCCGGAGCATAATTAAAAGAAGAAAACAAATAATAGAAGAAAGGCGTTGGACACCTAAGGGTAACCATGAAACATTCTGAAATGTTGGGAGTCAGGTACAGAACCCAGGAACAAGGTGGTTAACATCCCCCTGCCTTGCAAACCCTTTGTCTTTCGGAGCCCCCAGGAGCAAGCTGCTGAGGCTTTGAATTCCTATCCCTGGTGGAGCCCCAGCCAGCGGACTCCACCTACATTCTTACTAGGCCCGGTGGGGAGAGGGAGTCACCAGGGAAAGGGGAAGCAGGGCAGACCCCAGGGACTGTCGGAGACACCACAGGGCTTTAGCCTGTTTTTTGATGTTTGCCCAAAGTCACCCAGTTGAAATGCCTGAATTCAATACCACTTCCCTCACCACACACTCGGCCAAACGTCCTTGGCTTTTCAATAGACGTAACCTCTTGGCACCATGAGTCTTGATGTTTTGCATTCTCTTCTTTTAGATTTTTTAACTCTCAACTTTCTGACTTAAGCTTCCTAAGTCATTTAAATGCCTTACATCCTGGAAGGAGATCCTTCCTTCCCTCCCTTCCTCTCCCCTCCTCCCTCCCCTCCTCCCTCCCTTCCTCCCTCCCTTCCTTCCTCCCTTCCTTCCTTCCTTCCTTCCTTCCTCCTTCCCTCTCTCCCATCACTTCTGCTTGCTTTCTTTATTTCACTTTTTCAGAAGGGGGGAGAGAAAGCAATGGGGGAGCCCTTGGAAACTCTGCCCAGGGACAGAGCATCCCAGGGATGTTTCCAACATGGCGTGGTGGGATGCAGGGAGACCGCACGGACGATGGAGGAGCCACTCTGTCCAGAGAATAGAATTCTCTTTACGACAGCTTCCCAATTCCTTCTTGCTATATTTGTTGAAGTAGCTTCAGAAAGCTACAATCTAATCCTTGTCCCCAGGCTTGTCCCAGGCTTTGGCACTGAACACAGTCTTCAAGTGTTGCCCTTGAGTAGCAAAATGGGCTTATTGTCAGGTTGTTCTCTTGCACCCTTATAAATGCCCTTCTGGAGACTTTCTTCTTCTCTTGGCCAGCGTCTACAATGGCCAAGTCGCTTGGTTTACTGCCAGTGAGGGCTGGTGTTAGTTTTTAAAAACATAGATGCCTTTCATACCTTTGTCTCCACTTTTTTTTTTTTTTTTTTAACCATCCTGGATTATTTTCCCCTAGAAAGTCCAGGAGACTTGCCAAAGTTCACAATCTCCGTGAAGAGCAAAACAGCAGGAAACACTTGCCCATGTACCACACTTGTGTGCACACACAAGCTATGTCTCACTGAATATGGTAGATCAATCATCGTCAATGAAGTAGCGAGTGTGATTTTACACGTACGAGTATTTTTCACAAAACTGACCAGTTGTAAAATCGTAAAACTGATTGGATAGTTTTGGGGGGGGGGGTTCTTTTGTTTTGGGTTTTTGTCATTATAAAGCCCTAGTTGAGTCTTAAACTTTTTGTTTTTCTTTTTAATGTTTTTTTTTTTTTTTTGAGAGAGAGAGACAGACAGACAGAGACAGAGGGTGAGCGAGGGAGGAGCAGAGAGAGCGGGAGACACAGAATCCGAAGCAGGCTCCAGGCTCCGAGCTGTCAGCACAGAGCCCGATGTGGGGCTCGGACTCACGATCCATGAGATCATGACCTGAGCTGAAGTCGGACACTTAACCAACTGAGCCACCCAGGTGCCCCAAGTCTTAAACTTTTAGATGATCTTTCTGGATCTCTATGTTTCTTCAGCAAGAAGCTCTTTCATGGACTTTGTCTGCAACCAGCTTGATACAGCCCATTCATTAGGCATACTATTGATAGGGATTCTTACTGTGCACTTTCTATGTATCATGTCATGTGCTAAGGGCTTTATACACAATTTCTTGCTTAACCTTCCAAGCAATCCTATGAAGTGGGTATTATATTAATTAATTTTACAAGTATGGAAACTGACGCCCAGATAGGTTATGTCACTTGCCTGAATACCTATGCCTATTCACCTTGTCCTCCAGCCCCTGGTTAGAAGTAGAACATCCTCTTCCTTACCTTTCTGTCCATCACATGGCATTTAACATCAGCTCGGCACACAGCGGATGCTGGATGAATACCAGTGAATATCCACTTACCAAGAGGAAAAATGTAAAGCAAGGACCAAGAGACAATCAAAGCAGGTTGTACTATGACTCCTTTCAAATCTCCTATCTTCAGAGCCCTGCAAGCCACTCCTAGGCTAGAGCAGAATAATAGTGATTCTGCAACCAGTTAGCAGTGAACTTTGTGGTCTCTCGCTTCAGAGTTCAGTGCCCCAAGTGGGGACTACGAACCCACGGCTATGGGAGAATAAACACAGATACCCGCCATCCTCGGTCAGCTAAAAACGTTGCCTTTGTCATGGCTCGCATTATGACTCTCTTGACTCTTGACCTTTTCCCAGGAAAAGGTACCGGGATAGGCGTGGTTTATCCGCAGGAGCCATCAAGTCAAGCACACGTTGGGTGTTTACGTTGTTTCCGGGCCTGGTATACCGATTCCGTATTAGGTAACTTCTTATGCCCAGAAACCTGGATCTCACCAGCATTAAGTCTGTCTGTGTCCTTGAAGTTTCGCCAGTTGTCAGTGCTTCAGAGTTGAGTGGAGATCTGTGGAGGTCTTGCTTTTGTGGTCCTATGTCGTACCGGTTTATTAGCAGTTGTTAGTGGGGTGTTTGGATGGCTCAGCCGGTTAAGCGTCCGACTTCTGCTCAGGTCGTGATAGTGAGATTGTGTTGACAGTGAGGAACCTACTTAGGATTCTCTCTCCCTCCCTCTTTCTCTGACTATTCCCCACTCACGCTCTCTATCTCTATCTCAGGGGGGAAAAAAAAGAATTAAAAAAAGAAAAGAAAAGAAATTGCTAGTGTATTCCTCAGATATGTCTCAGATTTCTGGCATTGGCTCCATTTCTAGCTCAGTCTCAAAAGAAGCCCCACACCTAGTGTTCTAGATCAAGTGCAGGCACTTGCTACAACCCGTGATCATTAATTAACCCTAAGATGGTACCAACCCTAAGACGCAGAGATTGCTCACCACAAGCTGAATAACTCTGGTTCCCTGAATTGTTAAAGTCTATTGACTGCCAGGGTTCTATGCTGAGAACCAGAAAGGGCAGAAGAAACAGGAAAGGGCTCTCCGACGCACTCAGTTACTCCAAGAACGACTTCTCTAAGCAAACGGTCAATGCAGACAGTGCCTTTCACACAGAGAGAAGAAACAAGGTGGTTCTAACAAGAAGCTTCAAGACTACAACAGCGGCATGAGCAGAGAAACAGGATGTACCGCCATGAAAAAAAAAAAAGACACAGGGCACAAAGGAAACACGACCTTAAATAAATTGCCAACCACATGCACACATGCATAGGTTGTCTCGCCTCTGTCTGCCCAGAGAGGAAATCAGACCATGAGCTAAGGAATGAAGCCCAGAGAGGTAGATGGACCAAGCAACTGATTCCACCACCTTGGCCTGCTTTCTTTCTTAGACTCTTCAGTTTGAACACCCCGTATCAATGTCCAGCGAGAAAGCAAATAAACAAAATATTGCCCTCAAAGAGTTAAGATTGATGCCACTGCTCTCTTCGGTGCATTCTTCTAACAAGGTCACAACTGCACAACGCTGCATTCTCTGACCTCGCCTACCCTTACTCCTGCGCTTTCTTCCCAGAGTCACATGAACTCTCTTTGCCATCCTTCCTTTCAACTGCTATTTCTTCCGGGCCTCGATGTTCCAAGAAGCTGCCATTTGGGATGCAAAGCGATCCGGACCCACCTCACGGGTTGGTTTCCTTTCAAGCCCAGTTAGGAGCCTTGGGACGGCCCCCATCCCTACTGCTGGCCTGCTTCCCTCCTTACCCAATCAATCCATGGCACAGAGGGAGATATCTTCCACCGGAGCACAAAGAAGACTTTGTAGGACCCAAATGGGTCGGAAGCTCAGGTTTTGATTCCCAGCTCTGCCGCTCACTAACCCGGTGATCTCAGGGCAATCACCCAGCTGTAGGCTCCTATCCGGAAAACGGGGATTGTCATACCTGCCTCGTAGGAATAACTTGAGGTTTAAATGAGATCGTAACATTAGTGCTTCTGTAGCACCTTCTAGGTGCTAGGTGCTGTTAATTAAGTAACTGGCCCAAGGTCACATAGCCAGGAAGTAGCAAAGAGGTGACTTGAATCCGGGAGGGCTGGCCCCAGCACTCTCGCCTACCACTCCTCTTAGTACAACGTTTGTACATCACTCAGCCCCGTGTCTGGCATGCGACCACAGCGTCGTGCATGCCAGCGATCATTTTATCATTATCTTTCTTACACAGGCCATCAGAAAAAAATCTCACGTCAACAGAGATGAGGAGAGGAAAAAGAGGTTCTGGAATGCAGTACCCGGACCTCGGCTTGGCAGGGTAGTTTTTCTATGGGGTCTAGGAAGGACTCACCAAAGATACGCGTGACTTATGTCAAGAGCTGCCTCTAGCTCACACGTGTTCTTGGTTTGGCACCATTGTCTCTTCCGTTTTCCAAGACTGACGCGGAGCTTGAAGTCTCAATGGAGAATGGTAGCTTATTCTCACCCTCTCGTTTTATCAACGAGTAAACTGAAGGTCCGAGTCATAGCATTTTATCACAGAGGCTTTGTAAATTAGCAACAAAGCTGACAGTTGAATGCAAAGTTCTCTTGATGCCCAGATGATGTTCTGGCTCTTAAATGGACAGCCAATACATCTACCAGGTTTTCTAGATTTCAAAATCTCTTGTCCCTTTTCTGCCTAAGTGCAGTGCTCCTGGCCAAATGAGTGATTTAATTATTGATTTGGAAAACATGGCTACGACAATGATTCATCACATGGAAGACAGTTGCAAAGCCATTCTCTCCATTTGCTTCTAATGGACCCGAGGTAGATAGGGGTGGAGTTAAATCAAAAGGTTCCTAATCCTCTCGGTCTTCAGCGGTCCTGAGCTTCGGGGGACCTGTTTGCTCAGGCTGAGCCCCAAGAGCTCACAATGAATTAGGTCGTTCGAGTGCTCCGGACCAGACGGGACATGAAACATTGAAATCGGGGACCTCCTTCCACTCCACCAAAAAGATCCTTTGCCTTTAAGGGCTCCTTTTTAAAGCCAGCGAGTTTCCTCTGATCCTCCTTAATAAAGTGCCCCAGCAGCAGTGTTCCCCTTCCTTATTTGAGATCTGTGCAGTCTCATTAAATTTGATGTGTCGCAGAGGGCTTGGGTATGTGAAAGGGAGGCTGTGAGAGCAGGGTTGGAGGTTGCCAGCTTCGCTAAGGAAACGTAATTCATTACGGCTTTTCAAAATGGACGCCCCTCTGGCTTCCTGCTCCATTGATTTTTCCCCCTTTGCAAGTAACAAGTGAAGGGCCAGCTCAGCCTGCAGATTTAACCCTTATTAACAGCCGTTTAAATTAGAGATGCGTTTTGATGGAGAGACAGGAGCCTTCGTATGTCCCCCACTCAAAGCAAACCCAGAAGAGATGATTAAATACGAAAGCCTGCAAAGGTCTGGTGCCAGGCTGGCAATGTGGCATCTACCCCTCACCCGAGGAGGGGCCAGCGCCGCCATTAAGGAGTTTATCCAAATAACGCGCTCCTACTTTTCCCCGGTTAAATATTCATGACCCGCTCCTTCCTCCCCCACCCCATCCTTTGCAATAGTAATAGAGGAGGGCGCATTTGCTGTTCTATGTGAAATGATGAATCCAAGGACGAGGCAGACCGCTGGCATGCCGGCTCCCAAGGCTTGCTCGGAAAGGCTCCTCTAGAACAACAAGGATGACCCCTGAGACCTTAAAGAGAAAACGCGGACCGCTTAGGTGCTCCCGAATGGAAGAACCTGAACCAGGCCAACCTGCTCCGGGAACGGAGCCTACAGAAAGAAGACAAGGGTGGCAGAAAGACCCAGGCTTTGCCTCCATCTGTGGGGGACAGTGTGTGCAGCAGCCCCACGAACTAGCCAGGAAGCAAAACAGCAAGGTCAAGGGCAGTGCCCTGACAAGGGTACAGACGGTCCAGGAGGAGGCTGCTCGTCCAGCTTGTGTCCCTATTTTACTTGGAACCTCTTCGTGCCTCAGATTCCTTAGGCTCTTCAACCCTACGAGCTCTTAGGGGTGCTGTTCAGTGCGGTTCCTCTCCCTTCTCCCTTAAGAGAACGACGTGGAACGTCACGTTGGGTATCGCAGCCCAACAAAACCTACCTGCCCGTTGGGACAGTGCACCAAGGAAAAAGACCCTTTCCAGGAAGGGATGGAGATGAGACACCGCCCCAAACCAAGTTAACTTTGTTCAGATTTTTTTTTTTTTTTGCTTTCCCACTTCCTCTAACAGCCCTCATCTTCCCTCAAAACAGATAGATAGATAGATAGATAGATAAATGATAGATACAGACATAGATGATAGATATAGATATAGATATAGATAGATATAGATATAGATATAGGGGCGCCTGGGTGGCGCAGTCGGTTAAGCGTCCGACTTCAGCCAGGTCACGATCTCGCGGTCCGGGAGTTCGAGCCCCGCGTCAGGCTCTGGGCTGATGGCTCGGAGCCTGGAGCCTGTTTCCGATTCTGTGTCTCCCTCTCTCTCTGCCCCTCCCCCGTTCATGCTCTGTCTCTCTCTGTCCCCAAAATAAATAAAAACGTTGAAAAAAAAATTAGATATAGATATAGATATAGATAAACATATCAATCAGCAGAATTGGGGTCATAGCCTTTGGAAAATGCTCACACACACACACACACACACCCCGCTATAAGAAAGAAAAACATCAAGGCCACTCTCTCATGATCATACTCTATAAATTTATATTCTTGACTTGCAGCATCTAACTCGAGGAATCTAAAGAGAAACGTTCTGTGACAGAAACAAAATAAGACAGGCCTAAGTGAATCATGCGAGGGCAGCCCCGCCATTTCCATGTGAAGTGAAAGAGGGTGGCAACTCACCGCGTTCTGATTTTATTTTGAACCGAAGTGCGTAAAAAGACTTTTGTTCTAGACTCTAAATTTTATGGTCGCAAATTTTATCGGACAGCCTACCTTTTCCTTCCCAGGATGCAATTCTCGCCACTCCCCCCGGCCCCACTCCACTCCCCAGTCCCGAAATAGGAAAGAAATATGTACACAACAGGGTGGTCCCCCACTTCCCTCCGTTCACTTTGGTGACTTTCACGTAAGTTTCCTCCGGACCCTCAAAGTATACACAGAGTGTGTTTTGAGTAGGGTTCTCTTCAAAGTGTTTTGAAACAGTTTCAACGTAGTCACCGTGTCAGAGAAAGTTATGGCCAGCTTGCGCTGGTGGTAAAGTGGGGACCACTGGAAATCGAGGCCTTCCTCTCTTATTTTATTTTGTTTTGTAGTCATTGGCACCATCAGGGAAATGCACAAAGATGAAGCACTGGGGAAATAAACTCTCAGTTTCCAGTGTAGGTCCCATCCAGGGACAGATTAAGGGAGGTGTGGGCTTTAACAGCTGCCAAGAACTTTCAGGTTCAGAACAAGTGTCCACGCACGACACAGATTTGGCAAAGCCTTCTCCTCTTAATTTCATACTCGCAAGTATGTGCAGGGAAATGTAATCCCTGTTTTTTCTGAGAAGCTTTCCCTTTCTAGAACATCCAAGCCCTGCTTTACAAGCACGTACCTCATGAAAAGGGAGCTTGTAACATGGAGGAAACCTTCCTGCCAAACAAGGAAGTCACTCCCCTGACCCAAAGAAGTAGTGTGTTGTAAGGCGACCGCTTCAAAACGTATTTTGCTCATCTACATCCTGCACTCCCTGCTGCAAAATAGTTCTCCGGCTTCTAAAAGTGTGCGGAATGATAAAAGGGAGGGAAGGAAAGAAAAAAATAAGTCATATGATTGAGCACTTAGCATGTCCCAGAAATGCACTTTAGGACTTTGCATATGTTGTTTCATTTCATCTTTGCAACGAGCCCATGAGATCACTTATCTTTGTGTTTCCACGGAAAGATAGAGACACTGGGAACAAGATGGTTTGGGTAACTTCTCCAAAGTCTGAGGGGCTGATCTAGAAGTAGGATTACAATCTATATAATTTTAAAGCTCCTCTTTTTTCATTATACAATACAGTCTCCCAAGTGCAAGGGTCTTTAAAAATCAGAGACCCAAACACCACCAAAGCCACAGAGTGGAAACAAGAACCTTGATTCTTCGCTCCGTCTTATTTCCCATTATAACAGAGTGACCCACGCTGGGTTTGTATCAAAATGTTGGTTGGCCCCATTAGCACCTTCCTGTCATCATTGTTAATGGACGTAATGCCATGTTCTGTCAGACACAAGCCATCTCATGCAACCAATGGTGCCAGTAAGGGTATCAGTCATATGGATCCATTGTTTCTACAAATACTTATGGCCACTATATTGCAAAGCATTTAAGGTGAAAGAAAGAAAGAAAGAAAGAAAGAAAGAAGGAAAGAAAGAAGGAAGGAAGGAAGGAAGGAAGGAAGGAAGGAAGAAAGAAAGAAAGAAAGAAAGAAAGAAAGAAAGAAAGAAAGAAAGAAAGAAAAAAGTCCACCCAGGCATTGCCTCAGCCTGGCCTCCTGGCCCCACTCACAGTACCTTTTGCCTACCTTCTACCCAAACACACTAATATCATCAGATGCTAAGAAGACATTCTTGAAGCAAAAGCAGACATAGGCATTCACCAACACAACAGAGGGGTGGTTCAATCTTCGCCTAGCCAGAGCCTACCCACCATGCCTTCTTGCCTACTTGCCCACCATCGGCCCCCCGTCCATCCACACCAGGTTCCCACCCACCCCTCGTCCCCACATCGCCTTCTCCACTAGTCACCGCTTCGGTGTTCTGTGCAGCCGTGTCCTGTTTAATAAGCAAACTCTCAAACGGCACCAGACTGTTATACCAGTGTTCTTTCCACCTCACTGTCCAAATGGAAGAGTGGCTTTCCCTTAATTATACATAGTTCTCAATCCCCCTTCCTGACGAAGCTGTTTCCTCTTCCCTGGCCCCAATTTGCAGATGGTCACACTTGCTCTCAACCTCCTCGCAGACCATTGTCCTTCAGCCATTGCCCGAGAGCCCTTCTCCTCTGCAGCCCCCTTCCCTCCCTCCTTGATACAGTCCTCTGACGCTTGATGCCTCGAGCATCAGCTCACCTGAGACTCCATCCGTACCCTAAGCTTTTGTTGATGACTGATGACCTCTCAGATCCCAACCTCCTCACCGGCAATGACCTTCATCTCCTTTCTATTTCTCGCAACAAATCAGCAGCCCTCAAAGCATGGTCCTTGGACCAGTAGCATCAGCATCACCAGAAACTTGTTAGAAATGCCAATCTCGGACCCACTCTAGACCGGCTGAATCAGAATCTCTACGGGTGGGGCCAGCGATCTACTTTAACAAGGCTTCTGGGTGATTCAGGTGCATAATTTGAGAACCATGGGGGCAGGGGATGGTCATACCAGGGACATGTCATCAATTGGAGCTTTTCTTCTCCAAGATCCCTGCTTTACCAATTAGTCATCGTCTTTTCTGCTTCTCTCAACTTTGCTACACTAGCATTTGCCTCGGTCTAAAGGTTGAGATCCTCTTCTGGCCTCAACTTGGTCCAGTCTGGACCCCTGGTGAGCCATTTCCTTCATACCCCTGAGCTTGCAATTGCCCCGTAACCGGTTTCCCCTGGATTTGAACTTTTGGCAAAAATTACGCAACTGTGCTGATTTAACTCCAACTAGCTATGTTACCGGGCCCTCGCTTCCGGTGTATAACCACATTAGTCATTTTCTTTTGGGTGTGCTCATTTGTTCTTTACGATGTTTCTTCCCCCCATCTCTTTTCAGGTGGGCTCCACGCCCAGCACAGAGCCCAACGTGGGGCTTGAAGTCGCGACCCTGCGATCAGGACCTGAACTGAGATCAAGAGTCAGGCACTCAACTGACTGAGCCACCCAGGTGCCCCTGTCCTTTACAATACTTCTGACATTTCTCCATTTTCTTCAATAGTAATATGTCCATCCGGTCTTCCACGCTTTGGGCCAGTGGCCTCGAGCCTTACTTTACTGAGAACAAAGTCACCCAACCAAGTTCCCTCCGTTTTTTCCCCACTGCTCTCCAAACCATCTCTGTGGCTGCTCCTCTTGGGCTCCATCTGGCTGATGCTCTAAATCTTCTCCCTCACGACTCCATGAGAACCCCACTCCTCAGGAATGCCAGTGGAACGTAGGGCCTCTAAGAAGGGAAGTTGGAGGCCATGGCTGTTCAGAGGGCCGAGGAGGTTGTCCGTGATTAATGGTGACACATGCCAGAAATAGATCCAAGATAATAAAACTGAGGAAAGGTTGTTTTGTCGTGGCCAATACCAGATAACTGGTTTCAAAATTGCGATTTCAGCAGAGAGGCAAGGACTGAAGACAGATTGTAGGAGTTTAAGAGAATGAAGTAAGGGGATGAGGGGGTATGTGTGGCCCACTATTAAAAGAATTTAGCCATGCAACGAATGGTAAGAAACGTAGCTACAGAGCAAAACCGAAAGGATCTATTCATCAAGACTCTTCCTTGCAAGTGACAGAGTACCTTCATCAACTCACGTAGGACCAAACAAGGCTTACATGATCAGCTGGAGATGTGGAGATGTCAGTACCCAGAGATCGGATGCTTCCAGGACCATTGTTCTCACCTCTGCTGCCCTGATGTATCTTTCACACTCCCATGAAGACAGGCACAGGCCAGTTCCATTCCACGGGCTGCTGCTGGCATGGTATGTATCTTTGCAACTTTGCCATCACAAAAGAAAGCCTTCCTCCACAGCTCCTGTCAAATGCCATCAAGACTCGGATTGGCCCAGTCTGAATTCTGTGCCCAGCCCTGTGGGTAGAGAAGGAAGGGGAAGACGGGGTATTAGGGTTGAAGATCCCCCATTAGAAATGCAGATGAATGAAGGAGGGGCTATTCTCCGCTCTCCCCCAACACGAATGGCGCTCAGACCAACAGACTAGGAAGAGTTGAGGTACAGGGCAGATGAAAACAACCAATACCAACTGGACGTGGTTAGCCTTGGATAGGGACAGAAGCACCTCTTCAGACACCAGGATGGATGTGAGTGTGTGTGTGTGTGTGTGTGTGTAACCTGTATATGTGTATATACAGCAAAACCTTGGATTGCGAGTAACTTGTTGTGCAAGTGTTCCGCAAGACAAGCAAACATTTCTAATAAATTTTAACTTGATAAACGAGCGATGTCTTGCAATATGAGTAGTACAGAATGCCAAACGTCACATGATCACAACTAAGCCAATGGTTCTTGACATTCGCTTTGATATACAAGTGCTTTGGATTACAAGCATGTTTCCGAAATGAATTATGCTCACAAACCAAGGTTTTACTGTATACATATATAATGTATATATGTTATATATGTACATATATAATGTGTATGTGTATATACACATGCATCCAGTTGTATAGTTATGTAGTTATAGACAAATGTCACAGGCAGGGTACTCTGAAAACAGAGTACAGCTTTGTTAGCAAGATGTTTACTGGGGGTAAACACTTGTGAAGGGAGGGGAGGAGCTGTATTTGGCAAAGGTAGAAGTCAAGCCACCATGCAGACCTCCATCAGCCCAGAGGAGAGCTCTGGAGTAAGTGTCACTAATCAGAATTGTCTTGTGTGAGTCAGAAATGGCTGGACCAGGGGCGCCTGGGTGGCTCAGTCGGTTGAGCGTCCGACTTCGGCTCAGGTCATGATTTCACGGTTCGTGGGTTCGAGCCCCACATCCGGCTCTGTGCTGGCGGCTTGGAGCCTGGAGCCTGCTTCGGATTCTGTGTTTCCCTCTCTCTCTGCCTCTCCCTCACTCATGCTCTGTCTACCCTTTCTCTCAAAAATAAACAAAGGGGGACGCCTGGGTGGCGCAGTCGGTTAAGCGTCCGACTTCAGCCAGGTCACGATCTCGCGGTCCGGGAGTTCGAGCCCCGCGTCAGGCTCTGGGCTGATGGCTCAGAGCCTGGAGCCTGTTTCCGATTCTGTGTCTCCCTCTCTCTCTGCCCCTCCCCTGTTCATGCTCTGTCTCTCTCTGTCCCAAAAATAAATAAAAACGTTGAAAAAAAAATTTTAAAAAAAATAAACAGGGGCGCCTGGGTGGCGCAGTCGGTTAAGCGTCCGACTTCAGCCAGGTCACGATCTCACGGTCTGTGAGTTCGAGCCCCACGTCAGGCTCTGGGCTGATGGCTCAGAGCCTGGAGCCTGTTTCCGATTCTGTGTCTCCCTCTCTCTCTGCCCCTCCCTCGTTCATGCTCTGTCTCTCTCTGTCCCAAAAATAAATAAACGTTGAAAAAAAAAATTTAAAAAAAAAAAAAAAAAAAAAAAATAAACAAAGGTTAAAAAGAGAAAGAAAGAAAGAAGGAAAGAAAAAGAAAGAAAGAAAGAAAGAAAGAAAGAAAGAAAGGGCTGGACCAAAGTGCCTGGGACTTTACCCACCTGTATCACTCAGTCACTGGATGCGAGCTACCTCAGGAAAGGCATGAGCTCAGGAAAAATCATGCCCTATGCCACTGAGGCAGAGTTGGAGATGGTGACAGCTGAAAGCTGCTGTCTGCACTCCCCATAACTGGGTAGTCCTTCTATATATATTTTTTACATTTATTCATTTTTGAGAGACAGAGAAAGACTGAGTACAAGGCGGGGGGGGGGGGGGCGCAGAGAGAGAAGGTGACACAGAATCTGAAGCAGGCTCCAGGCTCTGAACTGTCAGCACAGAGCCCGACGTGGGGCTCGAACTCCCGTACTGTGAGACTATGACCTGAGCTGAAGTTGGGCACCTAACCGACTGAGCCAACCAGGCACCCCTTGAAAGAATTTATTTAAAAAGTTATGTCAAATGTCATAACCTAGGTCATAAAGCAGTGTGGTCCTTTGCTATGTCGGGTAAAAAAATCTTAAATGCCAGTACATTCTTTCACACACCTCTCATCAAGTGGTAGAATCTGTTTTCTCTTCCCTTGAATCAGGGCTGGCCTATGACGGTTTTGATCTTTAGACTGTCAGAAGAGATACTATGTTATTTCTAAGCCTAGCTTTTAAGAGAACTTTGTCTCTGGGAGCCTGAATATGCCAAATAAGAAGTCCAATGACCCTGTTGAAGATATCACATGGAGAGATTCCTTGGTGATGGAGAGGAAGCCAGCTGAGTGACCCCAGCCTTCCTGCCCATCCAGAGCAAGGTGCCGGGCATTGGATGAAGCTGGCTTGGCCTCCTCCGATCGGCCCCCGGCTGAATGCCACCAAGCGACCCAGTCGATGCCAGTCAGGCAGGCCCTGCCTGAGTATCTGACAGAATTGTGTTATATTATAAAATGGAGTTGTTTAAAACAGCCAATTCGGGGTAGGGGGCGTATTTTGATATGCAGCAACAGATAACTGGAAGAATAGGCAAAAGCAGAACCAAGGACATGGCACATTCTGGAAACAGTCAACACAAGACTGAAGACACAACGCGAAAACAGCACAGGGAAGAGCAACGATGGACAGAGATTTGTACGTGAGCAAGCTGGTTGTGAGGGGGTTTGCAAACACGTGTGACAGATCTGACTTGTGCCAAGATGGACATCGCTGGCTTCCCAACTCCCGTGAAGTAGCAGACGAGGTCGTCTGCCGATGCTAAGAGCTGGGAGGAAATGAGACTGGGGCTTGGAGAACAGAGAGAAACTTGGGGAAACTGTGGCACAACGCCAGGAAAAACGCAAGGTCTGAATAATAAGGTCATCAGGAAGTGCCCGCTGTAGTCAAGTGGCCAGGACGTGCGTTGGTCCAGATCATCAGTGTTTAGAGACCCTCTCACATGATGCTGTGTCACTGAGGAGAAGAATGGGACTGACCCAGTCACAGTGGGCACTGGAGCAGGTGTGAGGAGGGAGGGCGCGAGGGTGTGAACGAGAAATGCAATAAGACGGGTGAAGGATAGGCTGAGAGTGTTGGCATCTTGATGACGTAAAGACCAGCATCTCAGGGAGTGGGAGTGGCTAAAAGAGTTCTTTCGTCATTTATTTATTCATTCAACAAACACTTACTGAGTTGTGTCAACTGTGTGCGAGTGTAATTCAAAGCTGCTCAGTTTCTCCGCTTGACAGCAAACAAGAATAGGAAGAGAAAATGAAATGAACTAAGTCCACTTAAGAGGAGTTGGATCCGATGGACAATATGATCGTCTGCGTAATCCGTGGGATTAAATTATGTTTCCATTGCTTTTGAGAGCAAAGAGTTTACCATATCCTAATTCTTTAAACACATTGCGAAAGAAATGCATGGAAGGGCCCTGTCTCAGACTGGCCCCTGAAATATATCCTGTTCAGAAAGACTTTTAAGTAATTTTTTAAATGCTCCAGGCTCTGGACAGACCATATAGAAAATCTGACTTCTGACCTCTGCTATATAATCAAGGATAAAGATCTTAACCTTTCTGTCCTTCCATGTAATTAACCTATGGCATATTACAACCCTGACCCCCTCTGTTCTCAGCATTCCTTAATTCCACTCACTCAGCACACAGTACTATGCTCCAAGGGTTGGGCTGGGCCCAATAGAAACAATGGTTATTAACAATGTTGCTTATCTTCAAGAAAACCTTGGTTTAGTATGGCAGATAGGCCCATAATCAGTTAACCACAATACAGTGTGCCAAATATTAAGATTATGGCTACATACTAATCTTAGCATGTGTTCAACTAGTTAGCCATATTGTGTTATTATTATAAGACAGGAAGTAGAGATGTTACATGAATTACATGCCTACCATTTGTTATATACTTCAGATAAATTACTTTATTTACTTCTCACAAAGTGTTGTAACAAAATAGGTATTGTTGGGGGGGGGGGGCCTCCTCCTATGGCTCAAAGAAGAAACTAACTTGCCCGAGGTTAGGTATGTTACAAAGGGCTGGAAGAGGACATCTGGTCCAAAACCTATGCTGTTTTCCCAAGCCTCATGAAGTACTACGCTTATTGGCATATGTCCGTTTCTTAGATTGGGTTGTATTTTTTGGGGGGGTGGGGGGTAAGAATGCTGCCCGACTCGTCCCTATTTTCCTCCTATGTCAAATATATATTAGCTGATCAACAAGTCTGCATTTCGGAACCACAATGAAGTACCAGTCAAACAAAAGATGTTCCCTAGAAGTACCTACTTGGCCTTAAACTTATTATTTGTTACGAAGAAAAGCATGAATGAAAGAATGTGTGAATGAATAAACGAATGCATGCATGACAGCCGCTGAATGCGCTCTTGTCTCAGGACACTCACATTTGCTGTCCCCCACTCACCCCCGTCTGCCATGGTTTTCCCCCAGACTGTCACATAGTGTGTTCCCTCCACTCTTTTCTTGAGTTCTTCAGCTCAAACGTCACCGTTCACTGACCACCCTATGTAAACAGCAACCACCCCCTCCAACAGTCACCTCTATATCCTCACCCTGCTCCGTTTTTCTTGCAGGATTTACCGCCACCTGACTTCTTACATACATGTTAGTCTACTCATCTCGTGTCCCCTGCGAGAACGTATTATACTCCACGTGAGCTGGACCCTTTTCTGTCTTACCCACTGCTGCATCCCCAGTTATGGGTGCCCCATTAGCATCTGCTGATGAATGAACTTGCCCATTGAACATGGTCGCAGAAATCCAATTCCTTCCTACCCTCCCTCTTGTTATATCCTGAGAAACCCAATAATTGTTATCAACCCTTTAAACAGTGCTGTGTTCCAGAAGTACAATCTCTCTGTGAGATTGCATTTCTTTTCCTTCCCTGCTCCGGCTTTATGCGCGTGCACACACCAAGGTTCTGCCTGGATATGTTGCCACTTTTCCCATCTGCGGGAGTTGGAGATAAACCCTACTGTGTCCATTCTCTCCTCGGTGAATTGAAAGGGTAAAAGGACCCCTTTCCACCTGCTGGGAGGAAGCCTTTTGGACTCCTCCCCCTCTGCATACCTCCTCTTGACCACTGGTGGTGGTTTGGAAGTTAAGTGAAATATTGTTTCAGCTACTGTGAGGTTGGAAGAGGGGAAAAAAAGAAACTCTGCGGGCTAAGGTTTGCTTCATAGCAGGACAAAAGCGGTGCAAACAGCTTCGTTCAGGTTTTCCCTGCCTCCTACGGACAGCCCACAATCAAATACTGTCATTAGAAAGGAAGTTCACTATCGTACGCAGGCTTTCTCGTTTTGTTTTGTTTTAGATAATTAGAGAAAGTACTCGTTTCAAGATGGCACGGGAGCATAATACCATAGTAATATTTGTTGCAGTGGGATTTTGCCTTTATGATAATATTTTCTGCGGTGGCGACCAATCTTATCGCCCGGTTCTCTGTGTCTCTAATTACCTGGAGTAAAACATCGCAACCCCGTGATATTTAAGGGTAGGTCCTATGTGACTAGGATGTTAACAGACTTTAATGCAGAACCTTTGGGATTAAAAGAAACTAAGCTGCCGAGCTCACCCTCAAAGCTGAAATAGTAATTATACTTTGGATGACTCCTTTCCTTTTCTCACTTTCTTATCCCCACCTTCTGTGGGGGACTCATTAGAAATGAGTCAGGATTGGAATTTTCCCTAAATTCCCAGTGAGATTCCAAGAGGGCCAATGATGCCTTAGGGTCACACAGCTAGAGACAAAATAAATAAATGTAGACACAACTAAAGCCCATGTCTGTTGGCTCCTAGGACCTCCCCTACTTGCTCTAAATAGCCCAGAAAAACTGAAAACCTGGGCCACGGACCACAGTCCTTTCCCTTCAGATCCGAATTTCTGGATCTCCAACTCAACAAGAAGTCCCAGTGTGGACGGCGTTCAAAGAAGGAAGGCTTTGTGGAGGTACTTTGCGATCAGAGCCAAAGTGGAAAGTGTACTCCCTAGAAACCCAGCCTGGGGCCGGTGACTACAGGGGAGAAAGCCCTGGATCACATACTGAACATACTGAACAGGAGCCCCCAGATGAGCCTTCCAGAGCCACCTGATTTCTTCTCTGGCCAAGCATGTGGTCTGAAACCCTCGCGGGTTCAACAATAAATCGTTGTTTCTCTTCTTAAATTCCTTCCTTGCAATGAGTAGAGTTACTTACCCTATGATTAATAGCGCCCTGAAAATATTCATACAGGTGCACTTCTTCATCATGACTGTCCCCCCCCTCTTTTCCCCTTTCCATCTCCTCCCTCCCTCTTTCCCCCTACTTTGCTCTCTCTCTCATCATAAACCTTCAAATCCTCAATCTTGCTTGGGGGTATTCGTGGGCTATTGCTGCATTAAAAATTACCACAAAATGAGCATCTGCAAACAGTACAGATTTATCATTTGGCAGGTTCTCTGGGTCACAAGCCTGGGAAGGGCGCGACTTGATCTTCTGCTTGGAGTCCCGCTGGGCTGAAATCAAGGCGCCGGCGGGGGGCTGCTGTTCCCATCGGGGTCCGCTTCCAAGAGGACCGGGTGCCAGTGCAATTCACGTCCTTGAGGCCGCAGGATGGAGCTGCCCATCTTCCTGCTCGCGGTCCGCTGAGGACCGCTCTCCGTTCCCAGCGGCTCCTCGAAGTTCCTGCCACGCGCCCCCATTGGCCATTCACGACGTCTTGTGTTGGCTTTCCTCCAGAGCAGCTGGCGGCTGTCTCTCTACCCCTTCTGCAACCAGTTGGAGATGACCCTGCTTTTAAGGGACTGACGTCATTCGCTCAGGTCCATCAATTGTCGTACCATACAGCCTCATCCCCGGAGTAAACCTCGTCCTATGCCTAGTCCCAGGGAGGACGCAGGGCATGCATACGTGGGCCCTAAGAAATGGTGGGGGTCATCTTAGCATTCTGCCTGTCACACTTAGCAACAGCAGACTCCATCTGTGTGGCACGGGGTAGGACACACCAAGACATTTTCTTTTCTCTTCCAAGAGAGGACCCTGCTCTCCTACTCGAAACACTCCTGATGCGTCCTCTGAAAGCCACTGTTTTCTCTAACGTCTTCGAACTCTCTGGTTATTCCTCCAGAAACCACTGTGTTGGTTCCTCCTGGCCTCCCAACCCTTAAATGCTAGATCCCCCCCACCCCCGGCCTTAAGCCTCTTTATCTACAGCATTTCCTAGAGCTCTCATCCCACCCAAGGGCCTAAAGTACCACCTACGCACAGTGGCTCCCAAATTTATCTCTGGCTCAAATCTCTGCCCTGAATTCCTGACTCACCTACCCAGTTGCTGCCTCGGTGTCTCCACTCACTGTCCAATAGGTACAGGAAGCTTAGTGTTTCTCAAAATAACTCACTTCTACTCCTTCCCTGAACTGTTCCTCTCCACGCCTTCCCCGGCTCAGTAAATGGCAACTCTTCCGTTCTCATACTGATTTTTTTTTTTTTTTTAGGTCAAAATCCTTAGGATCTTCCCTAGCTCCTCTTTCTCTCACATAGCCCAGACACAATTCATCAGCAAAGTCCCTCGACTCGACCTTCAAAACATGTGCAGAGTCTGATAACTGCTTACCGCCTTGTCTGGGTTTCACAGTAGATACCTAACCACCATATTAATTTCCATGGCTGTTCCCGCCCCCCCCCCTTCCTCACTCCAGCCTACACAGCAGCCAGATGGACTCCTGTAAACATCAAATATACCCTGTCACTCCTCGGCTGAAAATGTGCCCAGAGAAAACACCAAAGTCTTCACTTCATGATCTGACCCCTGTCCCCTGTCGGCTCCCGACATGCTGTGCACCCCTTCCTCCATTTCACCACAGTGCAGTCCCTGACACCCCTCCCACATCAAGTGTGTTCTGCCCACAGGGCCTTTGCACTTGCTTTTCCCACTGCTCTTCTTCCAGATGCCCACCAGATACCCACTCGCTTCCTCACTCTTTTCTTCTCTGCTGCAGTAATAGCATCAGACAGAATTTCCCCAACAACCTTATATCCTTGGGACTCTCTATCCCCTCTACCTCATTTTATTTTCTTCGTGGTGCTATCCCTTCCCAAAATATGAGGTCATACAGTGTATGTCTTTATTTCCCATCACCATATTAAAATATAAGCCCCACAACAAAGGGAACTTGTCATTTCAGTGTTGTGTCCCGGAGCCTTGATTAGAGGGTCAGCAACATCGTGAGTATTCAATGAATATTTGCTGAATGAGTGAAAAATGTCCAATAGCTTACACATTAAAGAACACAGATTTTCTTTACATGGTGTTTTGTGGGTTTTTTTTTTTTTTAGTAGAATTAAAGAAGGCTTAGGATAACCCTGTAACTCTTTTTAGAAAATGAGCAAATTCAACCCATGTAACATCAGAGTGAGAACAAAGGAAGACCTTCACGGAAGAAAGATATTCAAATGGGCTATATATTTTCTTTCATCTCAAGGACTATAGAATAAGTTTGGGTCAAGTGTGGTCAGCCTTGATGGAGACTAGAAGATCTTTTGTGTCCCTACACTTTTTTCCATAAGCCAGACCGGATTCCCACCTCCACACCTTGGCTCTGTGGCTCTCTGACTGGTCTGTCTTCACCTCAACTTCTCAAAATCCTACCCACCCTTCCAGATCCCTCTGAAACACCATTTTTATCATCAAGTATTTCTTGATTCTCGCACATCACGTGCCCAAAGCGCCCTACAGCGCCCTATCTCAGATGGCCATCTCTGTGTGCCTCCTTACCCCTCCCTCTTCCCACACGTCCCCACCTTAGAGGGCATGGTTTTGCATGATTTCTCTTTCCTCCATAGCACTTAGCACCACGTCTCACCCGAGAAGATGCTCACCTGCTATATGGTTGTGGAATGAGATTAGAATGACTTGAATAATGATCACTTTTAATTTGGAAAGAGGCATTCAGCTAACAGACTGTTTCTTTGCACTTTCAGGCCTTAGGGACAGAGCTACAGTCACCTTAACCTCCGACAGTCAGTCCAATAGCCTGAGACTACAGTCACCTGTCCAGCTTGCTCAGAGGAAGCTCCGGACCCAATGAGGGTCCTATTATTTCATCAAATGTAAGGAGCAGTCAAGAATGGTCAGGGGAAGAAAAAAAAACCTCTTTGTAAGTGCATTAAACTCTCTACCTATTTTCCATTTCATGCTCACTAGCTGCATTTCAAAAAAAAAAAAAAGTACTTTTAAAATCTTTACGAAAAGCAACTTCTTTTCGATTCAAGCAGACTAACGCTATTCACCCTGCACTGCCCATCGCCCTTGCTAATGCTTCCAGGGGAACATAGCAAAGGGCTACTTTCCTTTACAGTCTTTGATTTGTTCTTTCTGCATCCTGTAATTTCCATCCACACCGGAGAGCCAAGTGCTGTGTGGGGCTAATTAAACACTATAATTATCCATGAGCTATGGCCCAGAAGCAGAGAGAAAATCTAACACATGTCTGATTGTAATATCAGGTAAATACTCAAGATGTGTGACTGGCAAAATGCAAAATATTCTATTCATTTAATATTCTTGATGAATAGTGAATTAGTCTAATCACATTAGCTATTCTATTCATTTATTAGGTGAGAGTGATTAGAAGTGAATAACTACAGAAAAAACCCTCTCAAGTTGCAAAAATTAGACTTCTATGGTTTTATTATGTTTATTTTCAACGGAAGGTAATTGTCTGTAGCTTTCCTGAGATAGTCTATACCCCTCCCCTAGCTTTGCCCCTCGAAAAAACTGAGTGCTGGTTACAAGGGTAGAGAGAACAGATAAGAGAGTGCAAACCTGGCATACAAATGCTTATATAGATTGTAGAAACACATAACAATATCCCATACAAACATCATGCTTCCAAGGATGTAACCATGCTGTGTTTCTTTTTCTTTTTTTTTTCCCCCCCACGGAGGTATGATTTACATACAATAAAATGCATAAATCTTAAGTTACATCTCAATGCATTTTTACTTATATATATGCCCATGTGACTACCACACAGTTCAAAACGCACGTTTCCTAGAAACGTTCCCCTGTGCCCCTTCCCGGGGGTAACAACTATTCCAACTTGTATCACCATACACTGGGTTAGCTGGTTCCTAAAATCAAACAAATGGAGTCATACAGTCTCACATTAATTTTTAAAGAATGGTGTAAAGTTATTTTATGAAGTCATTTTAATACAGAAAATCAAATCAAATGGGAAAGTCCATAAAACACCACTACAAGGAGAGGAGAGGAGAGGAGAGGAGAGGAGAGGAGAGGAGAGAAAGGAAAGGAAAGGAAAGGAAAGGAAAGGAAAGGAAAGGGCCTCAACATCAAAACTATTAATAAAAGTAATACATATGTATTACTAGATATTTCACACATTACAGAAAAATACTGGGGAAAGCCTTCACTTCTTCAAAAGTCATTCATTCCTAGCAAACCCTGCTGGATCTCCCCCACTGATTCCTTCACATCCTCCCTCCATCCTTCTGTGCCCCGCTCTGGGCTCCAGAAGGCTGACCTCTCCGGGGACCCTCAATGGCTCCCTGGTTCCCTAGTGTCTACTTGGGAACTGTCAACGGAACACCAGCTGCAGATGGGAAGGGAGTGGTGAGTCAGGTGGGGCTGTTTACTCCCCTGGCTCTCTCCCTGTCGGGTAGCTTTGAAAGAGTCACACTTCAGGCAGCCCCCTCCTAAAGCTAGCTACTCTCCCCAGGGATAGGAACAACTCCCTCCCCTTGACTCTTGAGGCCTCAAGGTTACGATTCCCAGCTTTGGCTTGTCCCCGATTTCTTCAACACTTCTGGTCAGTTTTCTTTAATCCTTCCCACACCTTTGTAAATAGCTCCTTCATTAAACTCTCCTTGGGGCGCCTGGGTGGTTCAGTCGGTTCAGCCTCTGACTCTTGATTTCAGCTTCAGGTCATGAAATTGAGCCCCTAGTTCAGATCTCTGAGAAGCTCTCTTCCCTGAAGAGAAGCATGGAGCTTGCTTGAGATTCTCTCTCTCTCTCTCTCTCTCTCTCTCTCTCTGCCCCCTCCCCCCCCCCCCCCCCCCCCGCCGGCCAAATTAAAGAAAGAAAGAAAGAAGTGCTCCTCAGCTGTTCCACTTGAATGTGCTGTCTTCTGCCCCAGATTACCATCCACGTTAAGTTTTAAATAGATCTTACAGGAAATACTTTGGTTTCTATAGGCTATAAACTGCTCCAGGAACGATAAAACGGTCTCTAGAGGGTTTGTCAGCTACCTACTTCTAATCATCAGAATCCACTTACGGCATCCACACCCCTCACTCATCCCGATCTTAAAGCATAATAACAAGTGATCCCAAATCTGTAATGTACTATCTTGAAGCTCCCCACGTTACTTGTAAGAAGTGGTAAACTTCTTCAGATGGGGCATCAGCTGTAGGTCCACATCTCTCTTGCTGCAATTTCAGACTGGTCTTCAGACATGGGTGGGTGGGGCCAATATGGCTATGGTGGGACTAAAGCCCATAGGGGACAAGAACATAGTCAGAAAATAAGTCACTCGTTTTAAGTGTCCAGACCCCTACATTCAGATAGACTACACTGAGGTGTGTGAAGAAACTCAGATGTGCTGTCAGAGCGACCATCATATTTAAAGAACTGTAGAAAGAACCAGAGATGCTTATGGTCCAGTAGCAAAGACCTGAGAAGAAGCGCCGGGATGATGCTCTAAGGATGAGACCATCTCTGGAGCTCCAGAGGACGAATGCAGAGCCAAGGGGTGGAGCTTACGGTGCATGGGGCTCTCCGCCTGTCAATTTCACTCCACGCATTCACTCCTTCAACGAATAATTATTGAGAATCTACCACATTCCAGACACCGTATTTGGTGCCAGTAAGTACACCAGTGAACAAGAGAGCGAGTTCCTGATACCTTGAACTGACATTTTGTGTTGGAATAGAAAATCAGCAAAAAAACAAAGGAATATGTAATATATAATTATGATATATAATATGTCTGGCATTGACAAGTGCTATACAGAATAAGGCAGGATAAGGAGGCTATAAAGAGATGAGAGGATGTTCCTTTTCATATAGGGTGATCAAGTTCAGATCTTTGAGAGTTCTCTTCCCTGAAGAGAAGGATCCACATGGACATCTGGGAGGGATCCATGTGAACATGCAGGAGAAAGATGTTCCAGGTGGAGGGAACAGCATCTACAAAGGTCCTGGGGTGGGTGTATATTTCACCGTATTTGAGGAAAGTAAGGAGATCGTGACTGGAGTCGGATGATCACACCCAGGAGTGGATAAGGAATGTGATAGAAACTAAGCTTCCACCTTAATCTGCTGGAGACAGATTGTGTAGGGCTTGAGCCCCTAATGGGACTGTACTTTTCACTTTGAGTGAGATGGAAAGCTATTGGAAGATTTTGAGCAGGGGAGAGACATGATTAGACTAATGTTTTAAGAGGATCACTCTGGATATTATGTTGACAATAATCTATAGTTGAGTGGAGGGAGAAATAAGGAGACAACCAGGAGGCCGTCAAAATAATCCACATGACAGGGGCGCCTGGGTGGCTCAATCGTTTGAGCGTCTGACTCTTGATTTTGGCTCGGGTCACGATCCCAGGGTCATGGGATCTTGGGCCCCATGTCGGGCTCTGCACGGAAGGTGGAGCTTGCTTTAGATTCTCTCTCTCTTTCTCTGTCAAATAAAAAATAAAATAAAATAAAATAAAATAAAATAAAATAAAATAATCCGCATGACAGAAGATAGCGAACTGGACTAAACTCTGTGTCAACATGCATGGGGAGATGTGGTTATGTTCTGAATGTATTTTGAAAGTAGAGCCTATAGCATTCGCCATTGGATTGGCTGTCTGTAAATCATGTTAGCAAATGATGTGCTGGGGCAGGGAAAATGGGTGATGGGCACTAAGGAGGGAAATTGTGGGGATGAGCACTGGGTGTTGTACCTAAGTGATGAATCACGGGTGTCTAATCCTGAAGCCAAAAGCACACTGTATACACTGTAAGTTAGCTAACTTGACAATAAATTATATTTTAAAAAATCCAATTTGGTTGAGAAAAGTTAAAAAGAAAATGATGTGCCAAGATGATCCCAAGGTTTTAGAGATGAGTAAATTTTGGAATGCAATTGCCTTTATTGAAATAAGGAAAACTTCAGAACGGCAGATTTCAGGGGGAAACCAGCAGTTTGTTTTGGACGTGATGAATTTTAGAGGTCTGTTAAGACGTTCAAGCAGGGATGTTAAGAAGGTAGTTGGCTATGAGTCTGGCTTTCAGGAGAGAGGGCCTAGACGGGTATATAAATTGGGGAACTATCAGAATATAGATGGTCTTTTAATCTATGGGATTAGATGAATCCCTCCTTCCCTCCTCCACGGGTGTGGAAATTAAGAACTGAGCCACATGGCACTCAAAAATGTGGCGGTCAGGTATATAAGAAGCCACCCCAAAAGAGACTGAGGAGGAATTGCCATTGAGGTGGGGACAGCCCAGAGACGGTGGTGCCCTGGGAACTAGTGAAGCAAATACTTCAAGGTGAAGGTGTGGCCAACTGTGCCCAGCCTTGTCAGTAGACCAAGCAAGATGGCGGTGGAGAATCAACTGTAACTTCCGGAATTGTGAAAGCCTTTTGCAACCTTGACTACAGCTGTGGTAGCAGAGTGGGAACAAAGACCCAACTGGAGCAGGGCTCAAGAAAGAACAGGAGGAGAGATTACGGAGACCAAAGGTGCAGGCAACTCTGTCAGTGAGTTTCACGATAGAGGAAAAGACAGTAACTGCGGGAGGGATATAGGGTGAAGGAAGATGGTTTGGCTGGTTGGCCGGTTGATTGGTTTCAAGATGGGCACTATTCCATCCTGTTTTCAGGCAGGAATGATGCCCCAGAGCAGTGTTACGTGTTGACAGAGGGACAGAGGGAGACAGGCTACAGGCATGTCCCAGAATTGGCTGGAGGACAGGAGTTCTGGTACACAGTAAGGAGGGCTTCCTTACAGCCAACCGGACTAGTCGTTCTTGTCTGCCTCGTGTTTTGTGGTTCCACGGAGAATTTCACTGGGGGAAATATGAGTGTTTTACTGCAATGTTAAAAAAAATTGATAACTATTTGCTTTATTAACCCTCACATGTTCCTATGAGTCATTTTACCCCCATTTTACTAATCAAGAAGGCTCGTAAAAGTTATATGGTTTCATCAGGTTTTCAAAGCGTATATGAAAACCAGGTCCCAAGCTAAGTCTGACACCATAAATGTTCCACGACATCAGAGCCTAGACTTGCCCCCCAGAGGGTCCACCAGCTAAGGAGAAAGGGAGAGCATCATCTTAGGATGGCAGGCAAGTCAAAGCACAGCTAACATAGACCATGTACAAGCGTGGAGCAGGCCTGGGTAAGTCACGTGCCTGGACCCCCTTGGGGGAGATGTGGCTTGTGCGATAGATTTTAAAGGCAGAGAGTGCTGAAGGCATCCGTTACTATTCCCAAGTAGGGATGATTGGTCTTGCGTGGAAGAGAGTGAGCAAATGTTTTCATGAGCTAAAAGTGCAGTGGCAGAAGTTGAGAAAAGCATCACGGGGCTTCTCTGGGTTTTCAGTCACTTCGGTGACTTTACGAAGCTCCTCCCATGTGCACAACACAGGGCTTTGTGCTGGAGAAATAAAGAGTGTTCATCCTCCTAGGAGTTACTTACACAACGAACAATTCAAATTCAGCATAAGATTTCTAAACATGTCAGTCGGGGTTCTCCAGAGAGGTAAAATCAACAATACATAGATATAAATACGATATTGATGCAGATAGAGATATTTATTTTTATAGCAGAGATTCATTTCAAGGAATTGTTGGAGCTGGGAAGTCTGAAATGTGTAAGGCAGGCCGGCAGGCTGGAAACCAAGGCACAAGCTGATGCTGCAGTCTTAAGGCAGAATTTTTTTTCTTCCCTGGGGAAACCTCGCTGGTTGCTCTGAAGGCCTTCAACTGATTGGATGAGGCCCACCCACATTGTTCAGGACAGTCGGCTTAGTCAATCAACTCTAGCTGTTAACCACATTTACAAAACATCATCAGGTCGACACCTGGGTTCGTGTTTGATTAAGTCACTGGCAACCCGACATAAAATCAACCATTACAGCATCCGATTAGCTCCCAGATGTATCCCTTAGAAGCCAAAAGCAGGTACTTTCTTGGAGACACATTTGCCTTCTAGAATTGCTCTTCTAATGGGATTGTGAGCTGTAGACCAGTGAGAGGCCAGAGGAGGGGCTGTCTCCAAGCCATTGTACTGCTACGGGTGGTTTATAAACGTTCTAATTCATTGTAATTAATTTTTATTGTGCAGCAGGAGAAGGCTGGCACAGTGAAAGGGGGTAATTTCACGAGTCAAAATAACAAATAAGTAAATACAAATAGTCCCCAAGTTCCCAGGAGCGGACCACCGTCTCCAGGTCTCTCTGGGTGCAGCACAGATCCTAGCTCCCCCGCCCCCCCCCGGTGGCCCCCTCAGCAGCCCTGGGTCTTGGGAACCCCTTCCCACCAGTTTTCCAGGAAGCTAAGCTGGCTTCAAATGCCTCCAGCCCCCACAGTCCTCTCCCCCACGAGACCACATCGGGGCCCCTGTCAATCAGGCGGAGTGTAGGTTTGGGGTGTTGAAACAGCACCCCCCCCCAAAAGGGGAGGGATTCGGCACGGGGTGGGCCGGGGAGGGAAGCCCTCCTTGCTTGTGCTCCTTGCAAACAATGAACCGCCTGCACGGAGGCCCTTTGTTCAGCTCCACGCTCGGAGCCCTGGCGAGCTGAACAGTGCAGGCGCGTGTGTGGGATATTAAGTCTCATTTCAAAGCCGCTGCTATGGTGGAGTGACGTGGGACAGGCTGGGTGCTGGGGGTGGGAGGCTGGGAAGCGGCGTGAGCATCTTCAGTGAGGGGCGGGGGCGCCCCGATGAAGACAAGTCTCTGTGCTGTGGGGGCGTTTTCTTTTTCAGGGGGTGAGGGAGGAAAGGGGGGACTTTGACTTTCTCAGGCAGGAACCCCTGTGTTGGGGTTTCGGGAGAGTCTTGAGTAATGACCAGTGTAGGTTTCTCATGGAGGACTCATTTATCTGGGTGCCAGTGGGTGAGCCTGGCTTCCCAAGCTTGAAAATTTAGATTTATTGGGTGCCAGAAATTGGACTGGACACCATTTAATAGGCCCATGCACCATGAAGGTGAGGGTTAGGGGAGAAGAGTCAAAAGGGCAGAATGGATGGGGAAGGGACGTAGTGTGAAGAAAAACAGCAAAATCTGATTAGGGCCATAAAATTCTAGCCGCAGCAGGCGGGAAATACAAGACTCTGGAGAAGCCGGGGGCTTATGCACACAGCCGAGGTCAGATAAATCTGCGGGAAGCGAGACATGGAGGAGAGGAAACAATTAGTGACTCTGAACTTGAGGAAGGGCCTTGCTGGAGAGAGAGAGAGACAGACAGACAGACAGACAGACCACAGAGTCCTGAAGTCCGCATGAAGACAAGCCTGCTGTTAGGAGAGATGAATCGATAAAAAAGCCATTTGCTGGTTACACACACACACACACACACACACACGCACACACATCTTGTTCAGCCTCTTGCTCTGAAACAGAAGAAAAGCTTTGGGATTTATGGAATGTGGATTTACATAGAGAGGCCCTGTAATATATATAAACACTCGGCCAATTTCTGATGTGAAGGGAGAGGCCGAGGGAGGCACGTTTTGTAGGAGGGAGAAAGCACAGGGAAGTGAAATCCAAACCCTGGGCTCTGGGCCGCGTTCCCCCAAGTGTACGCAGGGAATTCATACCCCTTCTCCTGGTGCTGCAAAGTCTTCATTATTTTTTATCTATTTTCCCCCTTGGGCTAGAGGAAGCCGGGCAAAAATGACTTTTCAGGCTTTCAGACATTTCAACAAAAAACTACGTAACGCAAAACGGCTGATCTGTATCTCCCTACTCACGAACACAGATGCTCCTTCAATATCTGTCCTCCCTATGCAAGGCCCTGCATCAGGTGGGTAGCTGTAGGAGTGCACGGTAGGCGCTTCATTCATTCATTCATCCATCCACTCGTTCATTCAACAAATGTCTCGGAGAAGGGGAATCAGATCCATCACTTTCCTCAAAGTGTTCCCATCCTTGTGAGGGGAGGTGACAAGTGAATTCACATGCGTAGTACTCGGGAGACATGGCAAGGGGGTTGCTGAATCCCACCGAAGAATCACAGCCTTCTTGGAAGAGGTGACTGAAACACAGGTTGTGGGCACCTGGAACTCACTGGTCTGCTGCAAATCACATTTCTCAGTCAGCAACCCAGATGTTTGGGCTACATGTCAACACACATGTGGGCATTTGGAAACGCCTGGATTTCTGGTGATTACATCCAAATGCCCAACAGCGTTTGGAGGACGGAGAGCACGCATGTACCTTGTAAATAATGCAAGCATGTATCATGTAATAATTATTTTTATGAGCCATTCTTCCACTAGGACACAGATCATCAAAATTCTTTGCTATTTATTATACATTAGTTTATTACTTTCCCTCAATTACGTGGTAAAATTTATATCTTTGCACATGGCCAAGGTGGTAGGCCCCGTGGCCCAAGGCAATTAGATAAAGCCTTCAAGAAATCAGACGGAACAAGGCAGAAGTTTAATAAAATCTGAAACCCACAGCTGTCAAAGTACATGAAGCCTCATGCTCACAAATATCAGGCATACATCACTACAGAATTGTTTAGCATAAGAAGGGCTGGCAGAGGCTTTGCATGCCATTTTGGTGACAGGTTTAAAGACTATGCTGGTGCATGTGTGTGTGCATACATACCCTTACACACACACACATATATATGCATATATATGTATATATATGGTGTGTTTATGTTGATGTAGGGATGTGCTAGTGGGAGAAAAGCAAAATTGCAAAGGCAGTGCTTGCCTTACGTAGTCCCCAGTCACTTCTCATTTCCAGCTCCTTCCTCACCCTCCTGTCCCACCCCAAACCCTAGACAGCTCAGCGTCCTCAACCCCCACCTGTGTGTTCCTTGTCACCGGCATGTAATCTTACTTTCTTATCCCTTACTCACATAACTGCCTCTCCCATGGAGTGGCTTAATTGAAGCCGTAGTATAGCCTAACACGGAAAGGTAAAGTCCCGAATACGATCGAATGAGTCAAGGGTAGAGGTGGGGGCCAGGGAAACAGGAGAGAAACTTTCCTGATCAGGGGAGGGGTCAAAGAAAGGAGGAGTCGGGGGCGCCTGGGTGGCTCAGTTGGGCAAGCTTCCAACTTCAGCTTAGGTCACGATCTCGCGGTCCATGAGTTCGAGCCCTGCGTCGGGCTCTGTGCTGACAGCTCGGAGCCTGGAGCCTGCTTCAGATTCTGTGTCTCCCTCTCTCTCTGCCCCTCCCCTTCTCTCTCTCTCTCAAAAATGAATAAGCATTAAAATAAATTTTAAAAAGAAAGAAAGAAAGGAGGAGTCTGAACACCTGAATAGTTTCATTGCTACCTCTTACTACATAGGGCAAATCATGTGGGAATCCTTTTACTTGGAATCAGTCCCCCTCGTCTCTGTCGTCCGAGGTCTTTGAATTTGCCTCAAACAGAATGCACGTCAGGCTGCATAATCACCTCTGGCCACCTCACTCTCTGGACGGCGAGCTCCCCAAGCAAGGGGACCATGTCTAGCACGGGTGCCCGGTAATATAGTGAGTGCTCCATACTGAATGCTTTGCAATGAACTTAACTATTCTGAATCGGTTTCTCACCCACAAAATGCCAAAATGCGAGTTCGTCCACTCATCCGTCCGTTTAATTTACTTGCCATTTACTGGACAACCCGCTAGGTGAAGGGCTGCGGGAAGCATACAGATGCATAATCTAGCAGCTCACTTAGAATCACGTTCCCTGCTTACCTCGCAGAACCACAAGAAGGAACAAAGAGATTGTGCATGTGAATGAGCTTTGGAAACTGTACCTGCTACCTGAGGGAAGGGTGCTTTTTATTCTTACTAATGGTGCCGTCCCGACGCTGTGTGCTCGCCTGGCTCGGCAAGGGTTAGTTTCACAGATTCTCCCAGTTTCCCTTCTCTGCAGCTCCCAGCAGATGTATTAAGTGTAATCTTGGAACCGTTCCAGGTTCCCTCTTTAAGACTCAGAAGGTTCAATATTTCCTGCACGCAGCAGGCCGCTCTAGCCTGGCATGACATCAGGGACTCTGAAGGGTTCACTCCCCACGCATCCCTCAGTCTGGGATTGTCTGGGCCTCCATCCCAGCTTGTCCAGGTTCCATGGAGCTTCCTTGGAAAGTAGGGGGAAAGTTCCAGCAGAGGCTGCCACGGCAGCCCCCGCCCCCCACCCCTACCCCTCCAGCTTGTATCCAAGATCACCTGCTCTCCGACTCCCTCAGAAGCACCAGCTAAGGAAGAGAAATCCCGCTGCCCGCTGCCCGCTGCCCTCTGCTTCCTGGAGCAGCCCAAGCCCCACCGTAGGCAGGCAGAGCATCCAGGATGACTCAAGGCTCAGGCGTGGTTGATGGTGGAATTAGTGTCTTTGAGGGGGTATCCGTGGGAAAACGAGCAAACAGCAGCCAACGGAGTCCCCTGAATGCTTGCTGAGCCAATATCATGGGAGATGGGAGTTGGCTCCCCTGCACTGTGTGGGTAGGAAGACCCCATCTGCCTCTTCGGGGAGAACTGCCTCCCTGTGACTGGTCAGAGCCAATGCCTCCTTTTCCCTAGAGCAGCAGCACAAATGGAACCCATTTCCTCCTCCAAACGCTAATGTGGGGAAGGAAGGAGTTCTGAGGGATCTTTGGGAGCATTTCAATGTGCACTCACCATCTCGTCCCCTCTTCTCTCCTCCCTCTCTTTAATTAATTTGCCTAATCACTTGCACAGGCCGAATACACGGGACACACTCTGGACTCATGTCTGCATTTAAACAGGAAGCGGTTTTGTGCCCGTGAATGTGATCTCTTCCTGACTTTTTCCCATCCTTTGTCTTTCTTTTCCTTTTACTCTCCCACGCCCTCCTAACACTTCTTTTATCCCCAACCCTCCCATACTTGGTGGGTTACGAAGTCACTTACAACCTCCCTCCATCAAACACCCGCCCGCTTCCCCAACCTCATCAATTCAGTTGAATGAGTATACACCACAGTAGAAAGGAAAGTAAGATGCACTGAGCTCCCATGAGGCACCAGGTGTGGTGCAAGGACACAGAATACACACAGATAAGCTCCCCGTCCCCATAAGGCTCATCTATAGCCTGGGGACCGGAGCTGGTACTTGAGAACTACTTAATGCACAACATTCTAAGGCAGCGAAGGTGAAGGGCATGTCAGAAAAGTATACGGTATGAGTTACCGAGGCCCTGTAGGCATGAGATCCAAACACCAGCCCATGAGAGATTCTCCCACAGATGGTCACTGATAGATGATCACCCTCCCTGTGGGAGGAATTCCAGCCCAAGGTATGAGTTCAAGCCCTGCCTTACCTGACCTTTGTTAAAGCTGTGACTTCTTCTTTAAAAAAAAAAAAAAAAAAAAAAAATTCACTTTTGAGAGAGAGAGAGAGACAGAATCCCAAGCAGGCTTCTCGCTACCAGCACGGAGACTGACACGGGACTCGAATTCACGAACCGTGAGATCACGACCTGAGCTGAAATTCAACCAAATGACCATGTATGTTTCCCTGTGCTGAAATGCTTTGAATCTGCAAATCCTTCCCTGAGCTTCGCTTTGTGACCCACGTCGTGGCAAACCTGTATTAAAATGGACCGTGGGTACAGGTAAATGTCAGCTGTGGTTTATTCAGGAGACCAGATCCCTGAATTCTTGTCATAATGGTCTGCATTTGGGGCCAGAAGAGTTCATAATTATTCTTGGTATATATTCTGTGCCCAGCTACTAAAGTGCGGTCCGCGCTAAGCATTCGAGGCCATGGTATTTGGAAAGACAGACTGTTATTCAGTCTGTAGCCATCCTTACTGGAATCCTGTTCCGACAGAGCTTGAGCTGGATGAGCTAATGAGAGAGACCTTTTATCAAACCCTGGAGGTCAGCAGATGTGGGCTTTATGGGAAAAGTGAAAGAATGGGGGAAATTCTATCATGGTCATGAAAAGGCACTTACAGTAAACTCTGTTATCCATCAAGGGAGAGTAATAGGTTGTTCTGGTAGGTGGTGAATAGAGAGTCTTTACAGATGCTGCAGGGATTATCAATCTTCAGAGACTGAAGGAAACATGGAAATACACCAAAAAGTTGCCACAAATAAGTGAAGCCTCTTCGAGGATCCCAAACCCCTCCGCACAAGCGTTACGACGCAAGTGGGAATTATCAGATTTGAAGTAGCATCTTTGCTATTGTCACAAAAACAGGGCTCCTGTTTCCTAATTCTGTTACTTTCAAAAACGATAATATTACTAAACGTAATCTAGGTTGCCTCTCCATCCCAGTGGCTAACGACTGCCCTGCTCCTGCCCCATGCTCTAGCCACACTTGGCCATAACCATTTCTAGAAAAAGGCCTGGAGTGTTACTTTCATCGCACCCTTGGGCTCAAAGATCTCTTCCCTCGGTGTGGAGGACCTCCTTGCTCTCACTCCCCCCCTTCCAAGCTCCTACTGCCAGGTGCCGCTGTGGTCTCTCTCATGAAGCCACCCATAATATTCCCCAAAAGATGTGCCTTTTCCCTTTTCAATGAAATATCTTTTTTTTTTTCAACGTCTATTTATTTTTGGGACAGAGAGAGACAGAACATGAACGGGGGAGGGGCAGAGAGAGAGGGAGACACAGAATCGGAAACAGGCTCCAGGCTCTGAGCCATCAGCCCAGAGCCCGACGCGGGGCTCAAACTCACGGACCGCGAGATCGTGACCTGGCTGAAGTCGGACACTTAACCGTCTGCGCCACCCAGGCGCCCCCCCTGCTCCCTTTTCAGAATGCCCAAAGCACTTTGTGTTCATCTCCCTCGTGGCATTTATCGATGCTCTGCTCTTTGGACCACATGAATCTATCTAATCCGGGCACTTCTCTTTAAAGGAAGCTTGACATGTAATCTGCCTGTGGACATTAATGTTCTCATTGCACTTCAACCTTCTGATAGGAATAGAAACTTTAATAAAGAAGCATCACTAGCCTGTAATCTTCCAGGGAATTGTTGACATAGGCCACTTTATCCTGTTGGCTCTTTGTAGTTGTAGGTATTATTTCATTCATTCTCTCAACAAATAACGCTGAGCGCCAACTATGGGCTAGAAGCTGTTCAAGTTTTAGGGCTGCAGCAGTGGAACAAGGCCTGATGCTTAAACTCAGGGAGTTTATATTCCAGAGGAGGAACAGGATAAGAAAGTAAACAGACAACAAATAGGGCTCAGTGATAGAAAGGAAATAAATGAGCGTGATGAGGGCACAGTACTTTAGGCAGGAGGGATGGTCAGGGGAGCCTGTTTGGAGGAGATGAGTATTTGGCTTGAAGAAGGTGAGTAAGCGACCCATGCAAATACGTGAGAGGGAAATATTCCAGGCAAAAGGAACAGCATGTGCAAAGACACTGAAGCAGGAGAATCCTTAGTGGAAGAGAGGCACAAGGAAAACAGTGCAGCAGGATAGGGTGGGACGGGGATAAGGCTGGGACAGTTGACAGGAGATGAGCTCAGAGCGACAGCAGGGGCCAGGTTGTAGGAACACAGGTGGTGGTAAGATTTGGATGTTACTCTAAGATTGAGACTACTGGAGGATGTGCAGCAGAAGTGGGATGTGAGCTAGCTGCTATGTTGAAAACAGACAGGAGAAGGCAGGAGTCGGGGGCAAGTCTGGGGGCACTGGGGGCCCCCACTGGGGGCACTGGGGCCAGTTAGGAGGCTACTGCCACAATCCAGGATGCTGGCACCTTGAACTAAGGTGGTAGGTGGTGAGGGTGGCAAGAAGTCATTGGCTCGGGGATATATATTTGAAGGCAGAGCTAGATGTTCTGCCGAAGGATTGGCCATGAAGTCTGAGAGAGACAACTCCAAGGTTCTTAGCCTGGTCGACCGGAAGAAGAGACCGCCATTCACTGAGACGGAGTACATTGTAGTAATAGGTTTTGGAGTGAGGGAGTTCCTTTTGGGGTATGTTAACACCTATTAGTTATCCAGGCAGAGATGGTGGGTGGGCAAGTAGGCATCTGAGATTGGCATTCTGGAAAGATACGCAGGCTGGATATAAATGCATAGGTTGCCAGCAAGCAGTATTTGTATTGGTCTGTTTGGGCTGCCATAGTGGCTTAATCAACAGGAATTTATTGCCCACAGTTCGGGAGAGTGAGAAGCCCAAGGTCAAGGTGCCAGCCAACCCAGTTCCCTAATGAGGGCCCTCTTCTCAACTTGGAGACAGTTGCCTTATCTCTGTGTCCTCACATGGCAGAGGGAGAAGAGAAGAAACCAGCTCTCTGGTGTCTGTTCTTAAAAGAGCACTAATCCCATCAAGAGAATCTCACCCTCCTGACCTCCTCTTAACCTAATCACCTTCCAAAAGGCCCATTTCTGAACACGATCCCATTGGGGGTTAGGAGTTCAACATATGAATTTGGGGTGGGGGGGGGACTCAAACCAGTCCGTAGCCATATTTAATGCCATCAGACTCGTGTATAAAAGAGAGAGGAGGAGAGTATAGTGGGGGAAAGGACCAGAGGGGAAAGAGGAACCCTGGAGTGGTCCGAGGAGAGGAGGCAGGGCCAGCAACAATCACCAAGAAGGAATGCCCTTGGGAGTGGGGAGGAGGGGGACCAGGAAGAGTGTGGTGTCCTGAGACCCAGGTGAAGAAAGCGTTTCAAGGAAGACAGATGGTCACTTGGGTCAAATGTTGCTGACAGATGAAGTGGGGTGAGGATACCAACTGACCATGCATTTAGCAACCGGCAGGTCCTGGTGACCTTGACGAGAACAATTTTCTGTCAATCCTGAGTGTGGTATGTTCAAGCGAAAGTGAGACAGAGGGGACTGGAGCATCTCCTATCAGTCACTCTTTCCAAGCGTTTCACTGTGAAGGAGAGCAGAGCAGACAAGTTCTGCTTTAGCTGAAGAGCCACCTGGAGAACGGTCACTGCCTCCTGAGGGGGAAAGTGCTCCAAAGGCTGGCTGGCACTCCCCGGGGACACGCCTGTGGTCTAGAAACCCTGGAAACTGCTCCACCATCTACCCACTAAAATCGCAGAAGATATAGCCTCCCTGGAACACCCCAAGTCGGCAGTCCTATACCAGCTAGGCTGATTAAAACCACCTAACACCTCCCTTTCTCTTCCTTCCTGGGGCTACAGGCGCCACTTCATCTGGTTACAAAGACAATGACAATTCCCATTAGGTTTGTCGGAGAACCTGCAGGAGACCCGAGGTAGGAACGGGTCAAGAGCCCAAAGCCAACTGGAAAATTATACGATGAGCACGTCTCTGACTAAGGAGGACACAGGAAAGGGGACGAGTGATAAAGAACGAATGGACAGGTATAAATAAATCCTCAGATGCCTAAATTCCAGAGCGTTTGGGCAACCCGACGGCAATCTGGCATAGTTTCAATTACTTCTTCTAGATCTGTCATCAAATGGTGCCGTGAACCTATATTCTTTGCTGACAAGGGTTTCCCCATTGAAACATGCTTCACAACCACAATGTGCTTCACCTGCTTTTCAACGCGGCCTCTTTAACTGAGGCTGCAAAGTTGGCAGGAGGTGGCTCTCATCCTAAAGTGAAACTTTGCTATTTAGTTCAGGGGTTTTGGGGGTTTTGGTTTTTTAAGTTTATTTTTGAGAGACAGAGACAGAGCGCAAGTGGGGGAGGAGCAGAGAGAGAGGGAGACACAGAATCCCAAGCAGGCTCCAGGCTCCAACCTGTCAGCACAAGAGCCCGACACGGGGCTCGAACTCAAGAAACAACGAGATCATGACCTGAGCCAAAGCCGGACACTTGACCAACGGAACCACCCAGGCGCCCCTTTTTATTTTTTCTTTTCTTTTCTTTTCTTTTCTTTTCTTTTCTTTTCTTTTCTTTTCTTTTTGAGAGACAGAGCACAAGTGGGGGAGGAGCAGAGAGACAGGGAGACACAGAATCTAGTTCAGTTTGAAATTTCACCCAACTACTTTTATTGAGCACCTACTGGGGCTGGATAGTATGCTACTTGGTGCAAGGATACAACTTAAAAAAAAAAAACAAAGACTAAAACTTGCTTCCATGGATCTCACAGTCTAACTCAGTGGTTCTCAGCCAGGAGTGGTATTTGCACCCCCCCCCCCCCCGGGGACATTTGGCAATGTCTGGAGACATTTCTGATTGTCACTACTAAGGGAAGGTGCTGCTGGCATTTGGTGGGTAGAGGCCACAGGCGCTGCTAAACATCCTTCCGCGCATGGGACAGTCTCTAACCACAAAGAACGATCTGATCTGAAACGCCAGTAGTGCCCAGACTGAGAAACTATCTAAGGGACACGGTGGCACATTGTGAGTAAGTCTAGTACGAGAGAGGCTATGACGAGCAACAATTCATGTTTCCAGAGATCCTTCAAGCTTTGTAGAGAGACGGCATCTTAGGTTCAGTAGCTAGACTCACGAGCAGTCTCGGGAATTATACTCCAGAGAAAACAGGGATTCCAGCAAGTTCCTGCGTGAGGATTTGGTTGCATTTGTAGGGCCTCTCAGAAGTAGGAAGTCTCTGTTGTATATCCTGTCATGTTCGGTCCTTACAACAATCCTTGTCAGAGGCCTTCCATCTATTCACATAACTGTGATCCAAGAATAGCCCTCTTCTATTTGGGAAAGTCATTCTCTCCAACCAAGAGAGAGAAAGGGACAGGGCCAAAACTACCAACCAAACAGCCAAACCAACCCTGGCAGTCACTGACGACTGATGCCCCAGGCAGATGTGCATCGCTCCTCAACACCTGTCTTCAGCAAACAGAATCGGTAGATCTCCACTTAAACTTGGAAACTAAGATCTCACTGCTCCTAACTTGCGGTGATCTGGCTCAAATCTAGGCCTTCTGACTGCAGATGCAGAAATCTTTCTGCTACGAGAGGCTGCTTCTTTGCCTAGTAACACCCTTACGGATGGAGCTTAGCCATTCACTAAGTGATTTTCACGTACGTTCTCCTTCCTCGTCAGGTATTTCTTCGGACAAATTCATGGAAAAGAGTGGAAAATGCTCTGGGGGCTTAGGCGGAAGGAGGGAGCCATCGCCTGTATTTTTATCTGTCATATTGACTCTTTATGTTCATACATAAATCACAGGGGAAGGACAGCTAACAGAACTACCTTGCATCCAAAGGGAGTCGGACTAAAGGGTTCATCCAGTGGCACCATACCTGACGTTTATGTGCCCTTAAAACAAAAACAAAACAAAACAACAACAGCCAAACAAAACAAAAGCACCCGGAGGAATTCATTCAAGTCAGGTATGGCTTAAAACGACCAAGTTAAAACTGAGCCACATGCTTTTGTTTAAAGGCAGATGGTCAGGTTTTGTTAATGCACCCAGAGCCAACTGCTGATACAAAGTGGTGCCCTATACATATAAACCAGCAAAGCCATTTTAGAACCCAGAGTTTGAAAGAGTCTATATAAATGTAAATCACCGGCCCAAGGGAGCATAAAATCTACGGATGTGAAAATGGAGACTACTGTCCTTCATCCAGCTCCAACTGGCCAGTGTGGGCTCACATGGCTTTCTCTCATCTGGGGAATCTCTGCAGCATGGATTTAGCTGGGCTTCCGCGTGCCAACATGTCAGCTGGCCGTGACCGGGTGACCTGTATTTCCTCTGCGATGGTCTGTCAAAGCCAAGGGGGGTGTCAGATCTTGCGGAGACACTGAGTCGTCATGCATCTGACTTGTCACCCCTAGCGCTACTCTGATCCCTCGGATTCTCCAGCGGGAGTCTTCCAAGTGAATGCTGGGAGTGGCTTGGCCCCATAATTCAGCCTAATGGCCAGTAGGCCAGCTTTCTCCAGGGCCAAGCCCAAGCTCTAGTTGGAAAGGAAAGGCTTCTGAAAGCTGCATTAACTCTCTCATGCCACCAACGCTGTGTTGCCATCAGGGGTCCTACAGTAGCCACTCCCTAAATGGGACTGTTGGAACATGAAAAAAGTTAGGTGAGCTTCTCCAGGTCCATCCTTCCCAACAGGGGAGGATGTGGCTCACAGGGGCAGGGGATTTATGGGAATAAAAGAGAATGTCTGCAAACTGCTCGGAGCTCCATGCAGGAAGAACCCAGAGAAGAACGATCTAGCTAAAGGCAATTGTTTTCTTCCTTTCCAACCGCGGTGTATTAATTGGGTACAAATCAGTCCACTTAATGCCAATTGACATTAAGCAATTTGCCATTTGATGGCAATTGAAAACCCATGCTTACTGCTCCAAACCCTCTTGATTGTTCCAAACAAATTTCCCATCCTAAAGTGGAAATGGATTTAATTTGATCTCTCCAGTCTGTTCGCCATTATGTGTAAAATAGTGACATTGGTCCCAGGAAATCAGCAGCTACCTGAGCAGTGTTCACAATGAAGGCTCTCAGTCAATGGCGAGAATGCAAAAGGAAGAGTTGCTATAGAGTTAAGGTTGCGGCCACAGACCTGGGGTAGCATGGTTGTTTTTTGTCGTTGTTGCTTACTGTTTTGATTGTGGTTTTCCTGCTCTGTTTCCTTAACAGTAGAGAAGCTTCGAGTCGAGAAAAGTCCTAGAAAGAATCTCGTGCCATTCTGCCACTTCTCCAGTGAGATAGCTAAGGCCTAAGGAAGTTTCATGACTGGCCCAGATAGTTAAGAACGCTAATCCGTTGTCTCCTCATTCCTGTGCCTTCTTTTTTCTCTCAGTCCCCACTCCCACGCCCCAGAAACCCAGCTCAGAGCTCTGTAGACAGAGAAGTAATAGAAAGAATATGTGGTCTTTTGTAAAAAAATGTTTATTTACTTTTGAGAGAGAGAGAGACAGAGAGAGAGAGAGACAGAGAGAGAGTGCCTACAAGTGGGGGAGGGGCAGAGAGAGAGGGAGACACAGAATCTGAAGCAGGCTCCAAGCTGTCAGCACAGAGCCCGACGCGGGGCTTGAACTCGTGAACCACAAGATCATGATCTGAGCCAGAGACGGACGCTTAACCGGACTGAGCCACCCAGGCGCCGCGAGACTGTGTAGCCTTATAACCCAAGGACGTGGAGTTCAAGTTACGCATCCGTGGCGCTTAACTTCTTGGGGACTCAGTTTCTTTATTGGTGAAAGGGGAATAAAGATCCACACCTGCCAGTATTTTTATGAGGACTTCTGCAGAAGCACGTTAAAATTGCCAAGGAACATGACATTTAAGGCATTGCCTGACTGCAGCCCAGCCTAGACAGGAAGGACATGGGACACAGGTTGAAACCCAGGCAAGGAACAAACTTGGAGCAATTTGACAGTAACACCCGGTGCTCTCCACACGTACTTGAAACCAAAAAAAAAAAAAAAAAAAAAAAAAAAAGATTACAGATTAGAAGGCTAAAAATACTTGCAGATGTTTGGCATGGCTATGGTTAGCTTTTTGACTTTTGGAGCACATAACATCTAGGGATATTTGTTCCACTTGGTTTTAACTAAGTTGTCAGCATATTATTTGAAAACTTTCTAAATTCTGAAGATCTATTTTGCAGAAAGATGTCTAATCACTTATTTGAACAAAGCTATAAACATGGCCTCCGGGCTCGCCCTACCATTATGCCTCCCAGTGAAAGGCACAGAACCCTACCCTTTATGCTGCTGGCAGGGCACCCAAAACCTTCATCAAAGTGCAGAAATGCCTACAGAAATGCCTGCCGATGGTACTTTCAAAGGTATAGGCCTAAATGGAACCACACACAGCCGGGTCCTAGAAAAAGCCCCGGGTTGTTTCCCATTAGCTGTATGACTCAGAGCCACTCTACCTCTCTGAGCTTCTAAGAGGCAAAAGGGGGATAAGTCACAATATCAACCCCAGGATTAAAAGGGATCGCATCATCCGGTCTTAGCTCAAATGTCCCTTGCTCAGAGGGGCGATAGCGGATGCTGTGACACGTCACTTCAGGACTCAAGCATCGTGCCCATAGCTGCTGGGTGTGTTGGAAACTGACAGCTCACAGCTGGGCCCTTTCGTAGATTGCCCTCCTCTGCCCACCTCATTCAAGGCCTCACCCACTCACCCCCCAACTCAGCGCATGTACAACACTGGCCACTAAGAGGGTCTAGAGGCCAGCCCTCCGCCTCCGACTAGATTCGCAGCGAAGTTCCCCGTGGCTCCGGAGGCTGAGGTTTTGCTGCGACCATGTAACAGCCCAGCTCCTCCTTCTCGCAAATACTGTTTCCTGTACTTCCGCATGGGTGTTGTCCCGAAAAGAGAGCTCGGCGATACCCTCCCTATACGGTGATCCCCAATCCAGAGTTGTCCTCCCAAGGAACCAACCTGCAGCAAGGACCCTTCCCTGCCACACCAATGTAGAACCACTCCTCCCCGGTCACTGTCTATCCCATCGCTCTTGTCACTGAGAAAAACACCATTTGTCTGCACATGCATCGTCTCCCCCTCTGCTGCTATGATGTATGCTCCCTGAGGGAAGGGACTTGGTGTGTTTGGCCCACTGCTGTGTCCCTGGTACCTGGCACACAGTTGGGTGACACTCCTTAAATATTGTTGAATAAAAGAATATTATGTGTTAAGAGCTTCCAGTCTAGTGAATACAATAAGCCGTAAAAATGTTAGCTTATATGTTTGTAGGAACTGAATTTGTGCTTCAAGAAGGATGAATTAAAGATTATTAATGTGGAGGCTGAAGGACTCACCCAGTGACTCACTTATCAACAAATTAATGGATCCCGCCTCGGTTGACATTTCTGTTTGCCAAGTAATGGCAAAGTTATTTAAATATCTCCATTATGGGTCCTCTGTATATCCAAAGAACACATTTAAACATAAAAAAAAAAAAAAGTTTGAATGCAACGCCGTGTGTTTGTAGTCACCAGCAAATCCCATTTGGATAAACTAACAGCTCATAACTAAGGAAACAGCTATCGATAAAGTGAACAGGTTATTAGTTCAAGAACAGAGTGTTGTCTTTGGCAAGAGCATTTCACGCGTTGATCCTCATAAAGTTCTGGGTCACAAAAGCTACAAGTCAGGAGATCCACCTGGTCTCTGATCCAAGCTCTGACTCTAACTCCCCAAGTGACCCAGGTCACGTCACTGCCCCTCTCTGGTCCTGAATGTTCTCATCTGTGACATGAGAAAGATGCTTTCTATCAACCCTTTTAACAATGACATGCTACATGCAGACCATACTACCAACTACGTCTAGGGCAAGGTTAAAAGATCTCATAGCCTACACATATTTGCGGTGAAAAGTAGATAATCTATGATCTGAATCCAAGGTGGTACTGAAACCGATTTTGCATGATACTGGATAAATAACTGAAAAGGCAAATAACCTTGAGGCCAGTGGATGATAGGATATATATAACTACCTTTGATCTATAGGACAGGATCTGTTTTTCTAGGTCACAAGAGGCAGGTTTTTAAGAATGGTTCCTCCAAAAATCTCTCGAGAAATGCAACGGGTCTCCTTTTCTCGGTTGTGTGAACGAAACGAGGAGGTACCAGTCTCCATCCGCTCTCACTTCCGGTTTGGAGCCCTAGCTCAGAAAATTGCCACTTTTGTTTCCTACCTGCTCTTTCCTTCACAGCTTCTTTTTCCCTTCCTTCCCCATCCTCCCAATTGTGGTCACCCTTCAAGGCCCCATCCTCTACCCTATTCCCTGTGTGCTCATCTCAGATGATGATCTCATCCACCCATATAGTTTGGTTATGGCAAATGACTCCCGTGGCTGTCCCTCCAGCCATGAGCTTGCAGTTTCGAAATCAAATTCCTAATTGCCTGCTGGACAGTTCCGCTGGCCATCTCAACATCTCAAACTCATATCTTAACGTAAACTTAATTTTTTTTTCAACGTTTATTTATTTTTGGGACAGAGAGAGACAGAGCATGAACGGGGGAGGGGCAGAAAGAGAGGGAGACAGGGGCGCCTGGGTGGCGCAGTCGGTTAAGCGTCCGACTTCAGCCAGGTCACGATCTCGCGGTCCGTGAGTTCGAGCCCCGCGTCGGGCTCTGGGCTGATGGCTCAGAGCCTGGAGCCTGTTTCCGATTCTGTGTCTCCCTCTCTCTCTGCCCCTCCCCCGTTCATGCTCTGTCTCTCTCTATCCCAAAAATAAATAAAAAACGTTGAAAAAAAAATTTAAAAAAAAAAAAAAAAGAAAGAGAAGGAGACAGAGAATCGAAAACAGGCTCCAGGCTCCGAGCCATCAGCCCAGAGCCCGACGCGGGGCTCGAACTCACGGACCGCGAGATCGTGACCTGGCTGAAGTCGGACGCTTAACCGACTGCGCCACCCAGGCGCCCCAAACTTAACTTTTTTTTATCGTCCATATTTACTATCCACAGTTCCTGATGCTCACTTCTTTCCCTTGGTTTGTGGTGGCACTTGTATTCAAATTCCTGTTTCCCAACTCTAAATAGTCACTGAATCCTCCCCTTTTTTCTTTTCCCTGTCTTCTGCATATGCCCCATTTCCACTGCTCCCACCCTAAAAGAGGTCTTTTTTTTAATGTTTATTTATTTATTTTTTTATTTTTATTTATTTTTTAAAGTTTATTTTATTTATTTTGAGTGAGTCGGAGACAGTGCAAACAGGAAAGGGGCAGAGAGACAGGGAGAAAGGGAATCCCAAGCAGGCCTCTTGTTGCCAGTGGAGAGCCCGACGTGGGACTCAAACTTACAAAATCAGGAGATCATGACCTGAGCTGAAACCGAGTCCCGCGCTTAACTGACTGAGGCACCCAGGTGCACCCCGTTTATTTATTTTTGAGGGGGGGGGGGAGAGAGAGAGAGAGAGAGAGGGAGAGAGGGAGGATCCCAAGCAGGTTCCGCACTGTCAGCACAAAGCCCAACCTGGAGCTCGAACCATGAGATCATGACCTGAGCCAAAGTCTGACGCTCAACCAACTGAGCCACCCAGGCTCCCCAACAGAGGTGTTGAATAGGATGACCCATTCAGTAATCGATAACATGCATGTTACTATTCGAAAAGTTGAAATAAGCAATGGTATGAAAAAATATGTAGGCCTAACTCACTTAGATATGGCAATATGAGGTAAATTAGTAGCAAACCAGATCAAGCAATGAATAAAAAAGGCATTATGATCAAGTTGGGTGTATGCCAGGAATTCATATATAGCTTAACATTAGAAATCTGAGTAACATAATTCATGATATTAATAGACTGAAGGAGAAAAAACCATATGCTAATACTCATAGCTCCACAGATACAGGAAAAAATATTAAAAATTGATAAAATTCAACACCCATGCAATTTAAAAAGAAAAAAAAAAACTTAGCAAACTAAGAATACAAGGGGATTTTTTTACATCTACCAAAAATTTCTCTCATACATCATTTTTAATGATCAAATGTTAAAAGTTTTATAGGAAAGCTGCAGAAATTCCCACTATCAACATGTCTGTCTTTATAATAGAAGTTCTAAACAGGACAGTAAGAAAAGTCTAAGAAACAGCAAGTATAAAAATTGAAAAGAAAAAATTGTTAGTACTTGCAGTCGACACGATTAGCTCTATGAAATAATAAAACAAAAGAACCTATAGGAAAAAATAGTAGATTCACATTGTTGTATATAGCATAAATATACAAAAATTAATTACCTTATAAATTAAACAAAAAAATGTTAATGTGATTTTGCAAATACCATTCACAACACCCAAAATAAAGTAACCAAATAATTAATCTCACAGAAAATGTACAAAGTCCTTAAGGACAAAATGATATAACATCATTGAAAAAATAGGGGCGCCTGGGTGGCGCAGTCGGTTAAGCGTCTGACTTCAACCAGGTCACGATCTCGCGGTCCGTGAGTTCAAGCCCCGCGTCAGGCTCTGGGCTGATGGCTCAGAGCCTGGAGCCTGCTTCCGATTCTGTCTCCCTCTCTCCCTGCGCCTCCCCCGTTCATGCTCTGTCTCTCTCTGTCCCAAAAATAAATAAACGTTGAAAAAAAAAATTAAAAAAAAAAAAAAAGAAAAAATACCTGAATGACCTAAACAAATAGAAGGATGTACCAAGTTCATGGATAAGAATATTCAATACCTTAAATATGTCCATTATTCCTAAACTAATATATACATTCAAAAAAATTCCAATCAAAGTCCTAATATAATTTTTCGTGTAACTTAAGAAGCCAAATTCTATAATCGTATGGAAGAGCAAAAGGCCAAAAAAAGGCGAAGACAATCTTAAAAAACATTTGCCCTAAATGATTTCAAAACTAACACTGTAGGGTTGGAAAAGGGATGGGCAAATAAAAAAAACTTCCACACACACACAAAAACAGGCTACAGAGCTCAAAAATATATCCATATATATGAGGAAACTTTACATATATGCGAGGAAATGTCGATCGGGGGAGGGGAGGAGGATGGGCAATTCAATAAATGGAGCTAGGGTAACTCATCCTTAGGAGTAAAGAAAAAAATTTCTACCCTATCCCACACCCATTGAAAGCAACTTACAGGTGGCTCAGTCGGTTGAACATCTGACTCCTGATTTCAGCTCAGGTCAAGATCTCACAGTTTGTGGGACTGAGCTCCACATGGGGCTCCACAGTCACAGCACAGAGCCTGCTTGGGATTCTCTCTCTCCCTTTCCCTCTGCCCCTCCCCCTCCCCGTCTCTCTCTTAAAATAAATAAATAAACTTTTTAAAAAGCCATTTATAATAGAAACAAACATATAAAGATGAAAAGTTTTGGAAGAATTACAAGAGAATATGTTTATGGCTTTGTGATACAGGAGAATTCCTTAAAGATTCAAAGCATAATCGGACTATATTGAAATCAAAATATTTTGCACTTCAAAAGACATCATTAGAGGGGCTTTTGATTGTGGCAGGATGAAGCAGTTTTTCCAAAATACATACAACACTGGACAAATTGTCAAAATCAATCATTTCAAGGTCCTAGAAATCAACCAATGGTAGATAATAAATTGGAAAGCTTTATTCTTGAAAAACTGCTAGAACTTTGGGTGAGAACAAGAGGGGTCTGTGGTCTTCTTGCCTGGGGCTGCTCAATCTATTTGCCCCAGTTTGACTGGTAAGCCTTGTAGTCTTGCCAGTGCTTAGCCAGCTGCAAAACTAGGAGCTTTGCTGCCAGAGAGATGAGGTTCAATTCATGATGGTGGTCGGAGGGGTGACATGGGGAGCAAACACCCGGGGCTTTTCCAACTAAAAGTGGTGAATTCTATAGGAAATAAGAATTTCCTATGGCTTGAACTGTAGGAAATAAATGAGGGAAACCCGTAGCAGCTTGCTCGTCCAAGATTGCAACCTTAGTTGTGGTGAGTGATAGACCAATCCGAAATTTAATGGAGAGATCCAGGAAATGAAAATGCCATAGAAGCGCTGAAATCGACTCCCCACACATACCTTAGTGACTGCAAAACTACACACATGTGCAAGGGAGACCCAAGGAAGTCTGGAGATAAAATCCATGGGAGACTTGGGAACTGGTTGCACGTCTTAGTTTCCCTGCCCGCCCATAGATCATTTAGCACAGGGTAAAAGCCTCACTGAATCCAGAACAGCCTCTGCCCAGATCATTGGCTGGCCGCTAGCTATGCAGACACAGGGGTGACCTTTAAGAAGTCAAGATAAAAATTAAAGTAAGAACGAAAAATTTCAGCAGATACCTTAGTGACATCACACCTTAAGGGAAACTGTCTTTCCACACCCCCACCAGCTCTTGGTGTTGCTAATCGTCTTAATTATAGCCATTCGGGTGGGGCCTTAGTGTTAGCTCATTGTGCTTTTCATTTACATTTCCTTACTGACTAATAATGCTGGGCATCTTTCCATGTTAGCCATTCACATATCTCCTTCAGTGAAGTGTCTATTCAAATTATATGCCCACTTTTATTTATGTTTTTATTTTTTTAATGCTTATTTACTTTTGAGAGAGAGAGAGAGAGACAGGGACAGAATGCGAGCCAGGGAGGGGCAGAGAGAGAGAAGGAGACAGAATCTGAAACAGGCTTCGGGCTCTGAGCTGTCACTATAGAGCGCAAAGCTGGGCTCGAACTCAGAAACAGATCACAACCTGAGCCGAAGTTGGATGCTTAACCAACTAAGCCACCCAGGAGCCCTAATATGCCCACTTTTAAAATATAGATGCACTTTAGGGGCACCTGGGTGGTGCAGTCGGTTAAGTGTCCAACTCTTGATCTTGGGTCAAGTTGTGATCTCACAGTTCGTGAGTTCAAGCCCTGCATCAGGCTCTGCAATACTGGTGTTTGGGATTCTGTCTCTTCTTCTCTCTGACCCTCCCCCACTTGTGCTCACTCTCTCTCTCTCTCTCTCAAAATAAATTAAAAACCTTAAAAAATTTTTTTAAATATACATACACTACTGATGGGGATGAAAAATGGTACAACCATTTTGTGAGATAGTTCAGCAGTTTCTTAAAGAGTGTTAAACACAGAATTAACATATAAATCAGCAACTCCACTTTAAATATCTACCTGAAAGACATCAAAATATACATTTACCCAGAAATTTGTACACAGATATACATAACAAATTATTCATAATAGTTAAATGCTGTAAGCCATACAAATATTGGAGTGGATAAACAAAATGATAGAGCCTGGGGCGCCTGGGTGGCGCAGTCGGTTAAGCGTCCGACTTCAGCCAGGTCAGGATCTCGCGGTCCGTGAGTTCGAGCCCCGCGTCGGGCTCTGGGCTGATGGCTCAGAGCCTGGAGCCTGCTTCCGACTCTGTGTCTCCCTCTCTCTCTGCCCCTCCCCCGTTCATGCTCTGTCTCTCTCTGTCCCAAAAATAAATAAACGCTGAAAAAAAAAATTTTAAAAAAATTAAAAAAAAAGACAAAAAAAAAAACAAAACAAAATGATAGAGCCATACAATGGAATACTAGCCAGCAATAAAAAAGGAACGAACAACAGTAGTTGTATACGCAACATCAGGGATGAACTTCTAAAATATTATATTAGATGAAAGAAGCCGGACATGAAAGACTATATACTGTATACTTCCAGGTATATGATATTTTTAGAAAAATCCAAACTAGAGACTCAAAGCAGATCAGTAGTTGCCTGGGGCTTCAGGCAGGAGGTGAGATTCACTGACAGTGGCCAAGAGGAAACTTTTAGGGGTGATGGAACTGCCCTAAAATTGCAGCGATGGTTGTCCAACCATATATTTATTTAAAACACATCAATCTGTCCATTACAGCGAGTAAATTTTGTGACTATACAAATTATAGATCAATAAAGCTTGCCTTAAAAAACAAGCCATCGTTGAGAAAGTAAGAAGTCAAGTTGTAGATTGGGAAAAGATATTTAACACGTAGATAATTATAGAAGGATTAGAAGAATCCAGAATATATATGTGTCTGTGTGTGTGTGTGTGTGTGTGTACGTGTATCCATATATATCCATATATATGGACTCTTACAAATCAAGTAGAAATAAGAAACACAATACCGAAAAGAGAAAAGGGGGCAAAAGTGATGAACAAGCCTTGCACAAAGGAAACCTGAACGGGCAATAATCACAACATCTAAAAGACAATCAATCTCATGGTAATCAAGTAAAATGTAAGTTAAAACCACAATGAGATACCAAGTGGTGCCAGGGAAAAAATTAAAAATCTTGATCACATCACACGTTGGCAAGGATATGGAGGAATAAGAATTCTTAAACACTGCTGGCGAGACTATAAATAGTCACTATGGAGAGCAATTTGGCAACGTCTCCCAATGTTGAAGCCCCGCACTCTTCAGGACTGAGCTGTTCCATTGCTACGCAAACACACACACACACACACACACACACACACACACACCCCGAAATTCTCACACATACTCCACAAGATACGAGGACGTTCATAATAGTAACTGGTGTCGGTGTCAGATTAAATCCTTTATTCTGAATAGCCTTAGGCAGAAATTTCTTCAATCTCACTCAGTTTTAATTTCCCTAGTAGTAAAAGGGGGATAACCATACCTGCCCACCAGAGATGCCGTGCGGGTTAAAAGAGCCAAATGCGTATGACAAATGTAGCACAGTGTCTGAGACTTACTAGACCCTCAAGGAACATAATTTCCCTTCCCTCCGTGTACTAAATGGATGTTCATATCCTTAATTAACTGGAGGCAATACCTCCACCATAAGCGAGGCTGGAGCCTACAGCGAAGCAAGTGGGTTCTTTCAAAATATTTAAGTTCCCATTTCCTCTCTTTGGGTGCTTTCCAGAAAGTGCACCACACCATGCTTCACAAAGAATTTAGAACCGGAAGCAAAAGGTATGTCGCGGGAAGAGGGACGCAGGGACACTGAGACAGTTACCAGGTTAGGAAGCCATTGGTCACAGACTTTGCTCCACCTGGATCTCAGTATGAATTAAGTCTAATTATGCTTGGCTTAAAGCAGCATTTGTGTTACGTGCAAATGGGTCTCGGTAGTTTTAAGGGGTAAATGTGCTTATATACGTTCAATGGGACACACTGATTCCTGCTCCTTAAAAACATACAAGACCATCTTAATTTATCTTAGGAGGTAAGAAGACCAGCGATGTTATGGAGGTCAAAGTAAATTTGTTGGCCCTTTCTCATTTAACTTTACAAGGAAGCTCACAGCAAATGAGGATAAAAATGTGGCTGGATTCACAGGCATGATGGTACGTCCTCCTCTTACAAATCAATGTCAGGCTAGAAGTCTGGTTATTCCGAGCGAGCCCTAACTAACGCAAATTGTCTATGTGAACATGTCAGAACTGGGAGCCACACAGAGCCAGCAGGAAGGGAGGAGGGTAGAATGCACTGGATAGGAAGAGGGTGGGTTTCAGACTCCAGCCCCCGGTGTGCTTACTTACTGGCTATGCCTTCTGAGCAAGCCCCTCAGAGCTTTCAGGCATGAGACCCAGTGATGTGCGTGCTCCAGTTCCGGGTTCTGAAGCTCATCACGTCCTTCTCAAACCCCAGTTGCAGAAGTCATATTCCAGGGCATCTTTTAAGACCCCCGGAAAACAGAAAGACCTGTACTGGATATACAAATGGGTACCAACGAAGTATGGGAGACAGGGAACAAAGAGAGGAATTTAGAAGATGCGTAAACATTACAAATGCATAAATGATAGGGGCGCCTGGGTGGCTCAGTCGGTTGAGCGTCTGACTTCAGCCCAGGTCATGATCTCACAGTTCATGGGTTCGAGCCCCACGTTGGGCTCTGTGCTGACAACTCGGAGCCTGGAGCCTGCTTCGGATTCTGTGTCTCCCTCTCTCTGTTCTCTCTCTCTTCCCCCACTTGCATACTCTCTCTCTCTCTCTCTCTCAAAAATAAATCAAGATTAAAAAAAATTTTTTTAGGCATAAAAAATAGACATGCATTTTTTTTCAATGGCATTCAATTGCAGTGGATACATTTAATTAAAATAATGCCTCCACAAGTTCAAGGAGGTCCAGGTGGGGTACCTACTTTACAGTCTGAACTCTTGAACTGACTAAATGTGTGACTTTGGGTCGGTCACTTTCCTTCTCGTGGCTTCCATTGTCTTCTCTGTAAAAGGAGGGGCTCAGCCAGATGGTTTCCAGGCAAAACAATGTGATGAACCTAAGTTTAGAGGTAAATACCACATAACGTCTGTATAAGCCCTGAGGGATCTGGGAGGAATCAAGGCAGGTCAGAAATGGGCGGGGCTTCCCTCTTAGAACCTCTCCCCTTTCCAGAGTGGGCCCCTCCCCAGCAGACTTCCCAGACCACGCTGGCGTTGCCAGAGGGCTGCTGGGAATTTCTCTGCAGAACCCTGTTCCCAAACGAACTCCCAGGAGGTTGGGGGAAGGAGAAGGGTGCCAGTTTAAAGCAGGTCTGATATGATCCAGGACCTGCTAGGGTTTCAGCTGCCTGCTTTCTGGCAATCTGCAGAGAAATTAAAGAGATTCTTGTAGAGGTTAAATGGCTGTAGTCCTAGGGAGGGGACTCTGTTGCTCAGAAAGAAACACAAAGACGAGATTCATCTTGCTCAAGAATTATAAATAGAACAGTCAGATTAGATTCGGCAGAGGAATGGGGGCACCAGGAAGGAGCCAAGTTCTCTCCGAATAAAGAGGCAAGGCTCCAAAGCCTCCCAAAGCAGGCTTTCAAAAGGGAAAAAAAAGGAAAGATGGGAAAGAAGAAAACTTCAAAAAAAAAAAAAAAATGGGCCTTTTCTTTTAACCCACAACTTTTTATCAGGCAAGAAGGCAAAATCATCAGTTCCCTGAAAGAGAGATTAAAAGTAAATTATCACCCCATAAGGAGCCGTTCCCTGTAAAAGGAATGAAAATAGTTTACTGCTCTACGGAAAATGCAGACGGCTTCCAAACTTTAGGTTAAAAACTTGGCAAGGGGAGTTTGGCCTCCCTGTGCGTCTGTCTTAGAGATGTTTATCCAGCGGATGGAGATACTGAGATGGGTTTGGTTTTCAGGTTTGTTTTTTTTTTTGGTTCGGCATAAGGTTTCCATCAGATAGAGTCTGCAAACTGGCGCAAGCCGGGAGGCTGCTGGAGGAGAGGCCGTGATTTAACTGCAGGCGACTCTGCCTACACCTTAGTACCAACAAAGCCACGGTGCAGAGACCAAGCTGGAAACCGCGCTGGGGGCTGGTGGAGGGCCTACTGGCTCCTGACTCCAAAGACCTTTCTCCCAGGTCTCCTTCTAGCATTAAATGCCATATGGTCTTAGACAAGTCGCTTGACCTGTCTGAGTTACAGATTCCCCATCTGTTCCTCAGTGAGTCTGGCTTACGCCCCCATCTCAAAGTTGTTCAAGGAAGTAATATAAAATACAAGTTCTGTAGAAATGCCATCGGTAGTCGAGGCAAAAACAGCTCCCGTCCAGGGGGCCTCGGTGCTTTCTACAAAGCACGGATACCGGGGGCTGCTTGGCCACGTTGTGCATTTCCCGTTCGCCAGGATTCCTCTTGTAAAAGGAGGCCCACGGGGGGCACGAAACACAGAGATTTCAGGTTTTAGGCCAAGACAGGCTAAAGTTTGAATCCTTCCCTCCTGTCTCATTCATTAGGTGTAGAACATCGGGGGGGAAAGTTTCTGAAACTTTCTGGATCTCGGTTTACTTCACTGTGAAATGGGAATAACGCTGGCTCCACAGGTTTGCCGTGAGGACTCGTAACAATGGTAGAAAGTATGCCCATGTGCTCAATAAAATATGGCTGTTGTGAATCATCACCCACCACCACGGTCACCAATTTTATTCTTTCTGGATTAAATCAGACACACACTCCTTGATTTATTCATACACGCCTAGCTGCAATTTAAGCCTTTTTGTTTTGTTAAAAATGTGTCTTTTTTTTCTTATCGTATTTCCACTTCCAGGAAGATAGAGTGGGCACACGTTTCCCTATTCCTCCCACAAACTACAACACAAGAGCCTGGCCGTTATACGTGACACGAACACGAGACTCTAAAACGTGGAGAAAAGGCAGAAGCCCGGCTAGGGGCCTCAGGACCCAAGAAACAAGGCAGGGTTGCGTTCTCTGGGTTTTCGTTTTGCTTCATATATGCCAGGCTCGGAGCTGAAGAAACTAAAACCTCAGACACGGCAACAGGCACAGATTAAAAATAACGTCAACAGCAGCCTGTGCACCCTAGCCAAGGGACCAGGAAAGAGGCAGTCAAGCAAGATGGAAAACTTTTAGACAATAATCTCTCTACTCCTGCCAAAAAGCACAGAGAACACTGTGGCCTTACCCCCACCCATGCCAGCAAAGGCCAGCGAGGAACCTAGATTTCTATCCTTATCAGGCTATAGTGAGGCACCCACCACCCCCGTCAGGCGTTGTCAGAAAAGACCAAGTAGAAAGCTGCACCTTTTATCCCTGCCAGGCGGTAACCCCACCTCCCCACAGTGACACAGGAGACCATGTGGGGGGCCTGGACCTCCACTCCCACCCAGACTGTTGAGGCACCCCTCCGCATCCCCACTGGGGTAGTATCAGAGGAGGACTAGCGGGGAGTCCGAACTTTCACCACTGCCCAGCTGTAAGAAGGACACCTCCCCATGGTGTCAGTGTGGCCGGATGGAGGGCAGTAACAAGGCACATCAACCCCTCCCAGCCAGCTTGGGAGGTATTAGTGGGGAGCCAGAACTCCCATTCCCAGCCAGCTATGACAAGGATCCCCCCACTGGATGTCAATGGAGGCTCAGGGAGGAACCTGTGCATTTGCCTTTGCCAGGCATTATCAAAAGAGGGCCCTCGGGCGCCCGGGTGGCTCACTCAGTTAAGCGTCCGACCTCGGCTCAGGTCATCATCTCATGGTTTGTGGGTTCGAGTCCCACGCGGGGCTCTGTGCTGACAGCCCGGAGCCCAGAGCCTGCTTCGGATTCTGTGTCTCCCTTTCTCTGTGCCTCTCCCCCACTCGTACGCGCGCGCGTGCTCTCTCTCTCTCTCTCTCTCAAATAAATAAACATTGAAAAATAATTAAAAAAAAAAAAGAGGGCCTGCTTTCCCATTCTTGAAGTAGTGTCAGAGAAAGCCAGCTAAAATGGAATGTTTACCTAAGATCCAGAATATCATAACATATACAAATGTGATCAGTTTTCAACTGGAAATTCCTCATCGTACCAACAGCCAGAAAAATTGCCAAGAGAACACATAAAAATACATCAATAGGTGGTAACACCAACACCAAAATGACAGAGACACTGGAAGTCTAAAGAGGCCACGATAAAAATGTTTCCGGGAACAGTTATGGACATGCTTAAAACGAATGAAAAAGAAAGCACTAGAAACCCTCAAATAAACACAGGATACAAAGAATTAAATAGAAATTTTAGGGCCAAAAGTAAAATAATGAGAATGGAAACGCATGAAATAGAATCGGATGAAACTCCAATTAAGACAGAGATTGGCAGAATGGATAAAAACACATGACCCAACTGTATGTTGTCTATAAGTGACTCACTTCAGATCCAGATCTAGAAATAGGTTGCACGTGAAAGGGTGGGAAGAGATATTCCATGCAATCCAAAAAGTAACCAAAAGAAAGCAGGGGTAGCTATCCTAATATCAAACACAACAGATTTTTAAACCCAAAAAAGGTCACAAGTACGAAGAAGGGCATTATATACTAGTAAAAGGTTCAATACAGCAAGAAGACATAGCAATTATAAACATATAAGCACTAGTAACAGACCAGAAAAATATATGAAGCAAAAATTGACAGAACTGAAATGAGAAATAGTCCTACAGTAATAACAGGAGATTTAATAGACTACTGTCGATAACGGCTAGAACAACTGGAGAGAAGTAAGGAAACAGAGGGTTTGAACAATATAATAAACTAGCAAGATCTAACAGACGTAAACAGAACACTACCCAACAACAATAGAATGTACATTATTCTCAAGTGCGCAGGGACGTTTTCCAGGATAAGCCATGTTAGCCCCCAACACTAAATGCCAATCGATTTTTTATTTATTTATTTTTTTAACGTTTATTTATTTTTGAGACAGAGAGAGACAGAGCATGAACGGGGGAGGGTCAGAGAGAGAGGGAGACACAGAATCTGAAACAGGCTCCAGGCTCTGAGCGGTCAGCACAGAGCCCGACGCGGGGCTTGAACTCATGGACCGCGAGATCATGACCTGAGCCGAAGTCGGACGCGTAACCGACTGAGCCACCCAGGCGCCCCAAATGCCAATCGATTTTTATTTTAGTTTTTTGTTGTTGTTGTTGTTGTTTTTTGGTTTTTTTGTTTTTATTTTTGGGACAGAGAGAGACAGAGCATGAACGGGGGAGGGACAGAGAGAGAGGGAGACACAGAATCGGAAACAGGCTCCAGGCTCCGAGCCATCAGCCCAGAGCCCGACGCGGGGCTCGAACTCACGGACCGCGAGATCGTGACCTGGCTGAAGTCGGACGCTTAACCGACTGCGCCACCCAGGCGCCCCCTAATCGATTTTTAAAGGCAAAAGCCATACAACATATCTCCTCTGACCACAATGGGATGAAGCTAAAAGTCAATAAAAGGAGAAAAAATTGGAAAATTCACAAAGTTGTTAAGATTAAGCAATATACTTTTTGAACAAACAATGGGTAAAATAAAAAACCAAAATGGAAATTAGAACATCTTGAGACAAAAAAGGAAAACACAAGGTGCCCAAACTTATGGGATGCAGTGAAAGCAGTGCTAAGGAGGAAATTTATAGCTAAAAGTGCTCACATTAACAAAGAAAAAAGACTGGGGCACCTGGGTGGCTCAATTGGTTGAGTCTCTGACTCCTGCTTTCAGCTCAGATCATGATCCCAGTGTTATGGGATCGAGCCCCATGTCAGGCTCTACACTGAGCATGGAACCTGCTTTGGGATTCTCCCCCCCTCCCCTGCCCCTCTCCCCTGTTTGCACTCTCTCTGTCTCTCTCTCTCTCTCTCTCTAAGAAGAATAAAAAATAAAGAATAAATGAAAATAAATTTAAAAAAAGAAAGTGATGAGTTTAAAAGAAGAAGAAAAAATTCATATCAACAATCTAACTTTAAAAATTAGTAAGCTAGAAAAAGACCAAACTAAACCTAAAACTAGCAGAAGGAAAGAATTAATAAAAATTAGAACAGAGATAAATGAAATAGAGAATAGAAAAATAACAGACAAAATTGACAAAACCAAAAGTTGGTTCTTTGAAAAGAGCAATAAAGTTGACAAACCTTTTAGCTAAACTGACAAAAAAAGACATAAGGTTTAAATTACTAAAATTAAAAGTGAAAGTAGGGACAATACTACTGGAACTACAGATATAAAAAGGATTTTAAGGTAATCATAAGCCAACAAGCTAGATAACCTAGATGAAATGGACAAATTTCTAGAAATTTCTAGAAATACAAAATCTACCAAGACTAAATCATGAAGAAATAGAAATCCTGAAGAGACCTATAACTAGTAAGGAAATTAAAAAAGCAATTAAAAATCTCCCAACAACAACAAAAGCCCAGACCTGCTGGCTTCAGGAGTGAATTCTACCAACCTTTTAAAGAACACTAACTCTTCTCAAAAAAAATTGAAAATGAGGGGACATTTCCAAATTCATTCTATGAAGCTAGAATTGCTCTGACGCCAGAGCCAAAGACAATGCAAAATTACAAACCAGTATCCCTTGTGGACATTGATGCAAAAATCCTCAACAAAGTACTAACAAACCGAATTCACCAGCATATTACGAATTTATATACTACGACTAAGTTGGATTTATTTCTGGAATACAAAGATGGTTCAACATACAAAAATCAATCCTGTAATACAATGCGTTAATAGAATGAAGAAAAAAACCAACGCATGATCATTTCAATTGCTACAGAAAAGGCATTTGATAAAATTCAATAAATTCAATACTCTTTCATGATAAAAACACTCAACACACGAGGAACAGAAGGAAACTACCTCAACATGATAAAAGCTATATAAAACCCCACAACAAATATCATACTCAACGATGAAAGACTGAAAGCTTTTCTTCTGTGATCAGAAATAAGGCAAGGATGCCCACTCAATCACTTCTATTCAACATAGTACTGGAAGTTCTAGCCAGAGCACTTAGGCAAGAAAATAAAATAAAGGTATACAAATTGGAAAGAAAAAAGTAAATATATCTATTCACAGATGCTATAATTTTATATGTATAATATACTAAAGATTCCATATCAGAATAAAACTATTAGAATTAATAAATGAATTCAGCAAAGTAATAGAATACAAAATCAGCACACAAAAGTAACTTATATTTCTATATACTAACAATGAACAATATGAAAAAGAAATTAAAAAACAATTATATTACAATAACATCAAAAATATTTAGAAATGAACTTAAACAAGAAGGTAAAAGACTTATACAGTGAAAACTACAAAACATTGCAGAAAGAAATTAGACATAAATAAATGGAAAAATATCCCATGTTCATGGATTGAGAGACTTAACATTGTTCAGATGTCACTATCACCCAAAGTGATCTTCTACAAATCCAATGCAATCTCTATCAAAATCCCAACAATGTGTTTGCAGAAATAGAAAAACCCATCCCAAAATTTATACAGAATCTTAAGAGACAGCAAATCATTAAAACAATCTTCAAAAAGAACAAAGTTGGAGGATTCACATTTCCTGATTTCAAAACTTACTACACACATAAATTTGATAACGTTGAGCTGAAATGGATCAATTCCTTGAGAAACAGAAACTACCATGACTTGTCCAATATGAAGTAGATAATTTGAATATTCCTATAATTATTAAAGAAATTGGATTCATAACTAAGAAATTCACCCAAAATAAATCTCTGCACCAGTTAGTTTCAATGGAGAATTCAATCAAACATTTAAAGAAAGATTGACACCAATTTTAAACACTCTCTTCCAGAAAACAGAAGAGGAAAGAACACCTTACAATTTATTTTATAAAGCTAATATCACTCTGATATCAGTCAAAGACAGTACAAAATCAGTCAAGGACAATACAAAAAAAAGAAAACTATAGTCCAATATCCTTCAAGAATATGCACACAAAAATTCTTAACAAGATATCATCAAATAGAATCCAGCAATTAATAAAAAGAAGTATTCATCACAACCAGGTGGAGTTAATTCCAGGGATGCAAGGCTGGTCCAATATTCAACTATCAATCAATGTGATTCATCATATTAATGGACTAGAAGAGTAAAATCATATGATCATATCAATCAATGCAGAAAAAGCACTTGATGAAATTCAATACCCATTCATGATTCTTTAAAAAACAAACTCTGAGAAAAAAACAGAAATAGGGAACTTTCTAAATTTGATAAAGACCATCTACAACAAACCAATGGCTAACATTAAACAGTGGAAGACTAAATGTTTTCCTCCTAAGATCAGGAATAAAATAGGGACATCTGCTCCCAGTCTTAGTCAACATAGTGCTGGGATTTCTAAATGCAGTAACACAGTAGGCAAGAAAAGGAAATAAAAGACATACCAATTGGAAAAGAAGAAATAATATTGTTTTTACTTACAGATAGAATGTTTGTCCAAGACTCCTAAACTGATAAGTAACTTCAGCAACATTGCAGGATAAAAGATGAATATAATTTTTAAAAATTTTTTAATGTTTTATTTATTTTTGAGACAGAGACAGAGAACGAGTGTGGGAGGGGCAGAGAGAGAGGGAGACACAGGATCTGAAGCAGGTTCTAGGCTCCAAACGGTCAGCACAAAGCCCGACATGGGGCTTGAACTTACAAACTGGAAGATCATGACCTCAGAGATCAACCAACTGAGCCACCCAGGCGCCCCAAGATGAACATAAATTTTTATATTTATAAATAAATATATTTTATACATTTATATATTATACATACATAAATATAAACATGTTTTTCTATTTCTACACATTAGCAATGAATATATGACACTGAAATTATAATACCATTTACAATCACTCAAAAAAAATTAAATGCTTATGTGCAAATCTAACAAAACATGTACAGGGGCTTATATGTTGACAACTGCAGAACAATGATGACAGAAATCAAAGAAAATCTAAATACATGAGTGACACGTTGTTCTCATGGATTTGAAAACTTAACATAGTAAAAGATGTCACATCTCCCCCGAATTTATATACAGGTTTAATGTATTTCCTAACAAAATCATAGGCTTTTTGGCAGCCATAGGTAAGATTATTCTAAAACTTACATGGAAAGGCAAACTAAATAGTTAAAACAATTTTGAAAAGAGGGAATAAAATACAACTCTATTTTCAAGACTTTTTATATGGCTACAATAATCAAGATTGATACTACAGATCAATGGAATAGAATAAAGAACACGGAAACAGACTTACACGAATATGCCCAGCTGATTCTGACAAAAATGCCAAAGTAATCGAGTGGAGAAGGGGAAGAAGGGAAGGAGAGGGAAGGGGAAGGGGAGGGAGGAGTGGGTCATAAACTTAATCTCCCTTTTTTTTTTTTAAATTTTTTTCTTTACTGTTTATTTTTTATTTTTGAGACAGAGACAGAGCATGAACAGGGGAGGGGCAGAGAGAGAGAGAGGGAGACACAGAATCCGAAACAGGCTCCAGGCTCTGAGCTGTCAGCACAGAGCCCGATGCAGGGCTCGAACCCCTGAACTGTGAGATCATGACCTGAGCCGAAGTCGGACGCTTAACCGACTGAGCCACCCAGGCGCCCCTAATCTCCCTCTTTAAACAAAAATTAAGTCAACTAAACAAAAATTAAGTCAACGTGGGGCACCTGAGTGGCTCAGTCGGTTAAGCGTCCGACTTCGGCTCAAGTCATGATCTCACAGTTCATGAGTTCGAGCCCCGCGTCAGGCTCTGTGCTGACAGTGCAGAGCCTGGAGCGTGCTTGGGATTCTGTGTCTCCCTCTCTCTTTGCCTCTTCCCCACTTGCTCTCTCTCTCTCTCTCTCTCTCTCAAAAATAAATACACATTGAAAAAATTAAGTCAAAATGGATCACAGGCTTAAACATTTAAAAAAAAAGTATAAAACTTAAAAAAAATAGAAAAGTATAAAACTTAAAAAATAGGACAGGGGTGCCTGGGTGGCTCAGTCCGTTAAGCCTCCAGCTCTTGATTTCAGCTCAGGTCATGAACCCACTGTCAGCAGGAATGGGGTCTGCTTAAGATTCTCTCTCCCCCTCCCCCTCTGCACCCCTTCAAAAAAGAAAAAGAACAAAATCTTCGGAAACTAGGCTAAGCAAAGAGACCCTACAGTGGACCCCAGAAGCACAATCCATAAAAGGAAAAATTGATAAGTTGGACTTTATCAAAATTACAAACCTTTGCTTAGTGAAAGATAAGAGGATAAAAGACAAGCTAGATGTTGGGAAGAAATCTTTGAAAACGACATATCCGACAAATAACTAGTATCTAGAATATACAAAGATCTCTCAAATCTGTTGAGATTTCAACAGCAAAAACCCCCAAACGCTCCAATGTGCAAAACCCCCGAAGAGACATTTCACTAAAGAGAATATGTAGATGGCAAATAAGTACATGAAAATATATTAGCCATTAGGGAAATGCAAGTTAAAACCACAGTGAGATAACAGTATACACCTCACCAAGCTGGTGAGGGTGCAGAAAAATTGCATCACTCATATGTTGCCAGTGGGGTATAAAGTGGCAGTCTGGGAAAGAGTTTGCTACTTTATTTATTTATTTATTTATTTATTTATTTATTTTTTAACGTTTATTTATTTTTGAGACAGAGAGAGACAGAGCATGAATGGGGGAGGGGCAGAGAGAGAGGGAGACACTGAATCGGAAGCAGGCTCCAGGCTCTGAGCCATCAGCCCAGAGCCCGACACGGGGCTAGAACTCACGGACCACGAGATCGTGACCTGAACTGAAGTCGGACGCTCAACCGACTGAGCCACCCAGGCGCCCCGCTACTTTCTTTAAGCACCAAACAGGCAACTGCCATATGACTCAGAAAATGCAGTACTGGGTATTTATCCCCGAGAAATTAAAAATTATACTCACACCAAAAACCTGGACACAAATGTTCTTTGCAGTTTTATTCATAACAATGTATTCCCAATAGTGAAAAAGCTGGAAACCACCCAGATGTCCTTCTGTAGCTGAATAGTTAAACATGTGGTATATCCATACCCTGGAATACACAACAACGTGGGTTGTTGAATACCCAATATACACAACAATGGGGTGAACTTCCAGAGCATTGCACGTTGTCTGATTCCACACATATAAAATGCTTACTATGGGGGCGCCTTGGTGGCTCAGTCTTTTGAGCATCTGACTTCGGCTCAGGTCACGATCTCACAGTTCGTGGGTTCGAGCCCCGCGTCAGGCTCTGTGCTGACAGCCTGGGATGATGGGATTTTGACTGTATCAATGTCAGTATCCTGGTTGTGATATTGTGCAATAGCTTTCCCCGATGTTACTTACCTGGAGGAGAAATGGACCAAGGGTACATGGTATCACGCTGTGCTATTTCTTGCAACGGCCTGTGAATCTATAATCGTCTCAAGATTAACAGTTTACTATTCAAAAAAAGTGATCCACAGAAATCTGGAAATTACATATATAGAAAAATAATAAAAATCATGTGTTTCTCCACCACTCAGAGACAACCACTTTTTAAAACCCAGGCGTATTTAACAAAAGTTTAAAAAAAATCTTTCTGAGCATGAGTAATTTCAAAGAAAGAGAACACTTATTCAATGGAAGCGACTGTATGCCCCACCATGAAAATTGTTTTACTTAAGAAACTCCTTTTCCTACAATGCCCTTCCATATATA